>NC_056033.1:43332733-43663975 GCF_004379255.2 Salvia splendens | reverse complement strand
CTTCATGCCTTTGGCTCCTCCCTCCGCCGGCGAGTTCTGAGGTCCCCTGCAAGGTGCTTTGGCATCCACCCGACGATCCTTGGGTGAAGCTGACAACCGACGGGGGCCTTTACTAGCTTCGACGGGACAGGCTGGGGTGGGGGGGAGTTGGTTCGGGGCTGCAGACGGTTCTCTCCTGGGGGCCTTTTGTACGCCTCTCGCAGCTGGGTCGGCCTTCGAGGCGGAGCTATTAGCTCTTCTTCACGGGCTGACACTGGCTATGCAGTCTCCTCGCATGTCTGGGTCGAGATGATGCGGCAAGCAGTGGTCGCGGTGGTCACTTCAGGACGCGGAGGAGACAGCGGAGATGTGAGACATCACATGGCTCGCATTCGTACTTTGCTCGCACAGATACAGTTCATGTTTTCTCACATCTTTCGAGAGGGCAACCGACCAGCAGATTTTTTGGCAGGTAGGGGGGTCCAGACCCCTGCCATCACCTTCTTTGATGCGGATTCAGCGCCTCGATATTTGAAGTCGCTTCGTCAGGATGGACCAGTTGGGCTATCCGAACTTCTGATCAGATATCGAGATGGATTGACTTCTTCACTTGGTCCGTGTTTTGATTTATGGTTTTTTTATTGCCTTTGGATTTGGCACGCATTTGGCCATCCATCCTTGTCTTTTGTAGGATGTATAGCTTTGTTATGTTTATTTTCTCTTTAGTTAGATGGTTAGTACCCGGTCTGTGGGGATACCATAGTAGCTTTGTTAGCTCTTGTGTTTTGTATCTCTTGTGCGGACCGAGTCACTTTTGGGCTCGTCTGATGTATGTTCTTTTGGTGATTTTTGATATATACAGGTTGGGGGTCCGCCTTAACCCCTCGCCGTGATGGTGTTTGAGGAAAAAAAAAAAAAAAAAACCCTAAACCCTAAACCCTGAACCCTAAACCCTGAACCCTAAACCATCCAACCAAGCTGCTCTAGTGGCTTGGGAGTTGATATCAGGGAGCTTTCACTTCCTAGGAGGTCGCAGGTTCGAATCCTAGGAAGTGCAGATTTGGGGATTAATTTCTCCTTGGGCCTGAGGGCCCAGAATGACAACGAAGCGCACCTACGGGGTAAGGAACGCTCACTCCAACTGTTAGGTCGGGGTCCGAGTCACATCGGAGGGTAGATGGGGAACCATCGTCGATCCTCCTAAAAAAAAAAAAAAAAAAAAAAAAAAAAAAAACCCTGAACCCTAAACCCTAAACCCTAAACCCTAAACCCTAAACCCTGAACCCTGAAGGCCGGCTACCTTTTAGATATCCGACAGAAGATGGTGGACCGGATTCACAGCTGGTCTCACAGACATCTTTCTCTTGGAGGGCGCCTCGCTCTGATCAAGAGCACCCTGTCACCATCCCTCTTCACATCTTCCAGGTCTGAAGCCGTATCAGTACTGGATGAGAGAGTTGGAGCAGATCTTGGCCCGGTTCTTTGGGGCACAGTTGGGGAGCAGAGGAAGATCCACTGGGTTAGTTGGAAGAAGAAGATTTGTCTGCCGTTGGATGAGGGAGGCCTCGGCATCCGTCGTTTCCGCGAGGTCGTCAAAGCTTCAGCATCAAGCTCTGGTGGAGATTTCTCGCGCAGGATTCACTTTGGGCGCAGTTCACCATGCGCAAGTATTGCTTCCATGCAGGTCGTGCTTTCATTTCTCCTTACTCTGTGCATGATAGTCCTATCTGGCATCGTCTCCACGGACATTAGGGGTCAGGTTCATGGTCTCATTAGGTGGGTCCCTAGGCGAAGGGCGGATTAGTTTCTGGGATGACGTGTGGGTCGGGGATCTCCCCCTTAGGACCTATTGTCCGCCCGGGACTGATCTTCCTGCTGCTGAGGTCTCTAGGTTCTGGCATGATCATACTTGGCATGTTGAAAAACTGCATGATTATCTGGCTTTGTATGGTGTGCCTTTGCATGTGTTGGATCTTATCAGGGCTGTCCCGATTGAGGTGGGCAGGCGGGATGTGATGCGATGGAGCCTCACTGGCGATGGCGAGTTCTCGACGGCCTCAGCCTGGGAGCTCATTCGGACACGGTCCCCTAGACATTTCGGACTTCGCATGGTTTGGAATGCTGGGGCTGACCCTACCATCTCTGTCTTCATCTGGCGCCTCCTCCTCCACAGGCTCCCTGTTGAGTGTTATGTTCAGGCCCGTGGTATTCTCTCTTGCATCCAAGTGTCTCTGTTGTGTCTCTTCTATTTCAGTCGAGTCGTTTCAGCATTTGTTTGTGTCGAGTCCTCTGGCCGAGATCGGTTTGGGATTACTTTGATGGCTGGTTCCCTTACATCAGCACACACATTCACACGTGCACTGACATTGCACTTAGATTAGGTTTTTGGTGGAGGTCCTCTCACAGGGCCACCGCCTTGCACATTAGTTTCATCATTCCCTGTTTGGTATACTGGTTTATCTGGACGGAGAGGAATAGCTGCAAGCATCGCGGCATTTCTTTTCGTTCTTCACATGTTATTTGGCAGGTTGTTCGGCACCTGCGGATCTTGGTGGCGGCGGGTGTGCTAGTCCCCCTTCTTTGGCGCGGTTGCACCCCGGCCGTTGACTTCATGCCTTTGGCTCCTCCTCGCCGGCGAGTTCTGAGGTCCCTGCAAGTGCTTTGGCATCCACCCGACGATCCTTGGGTGAAGCTGAACACCGACGGGGCCTTTACTAGCTCGACGGGACAGGCAGGCGGTGGGGGGAGTGGTTCGGGGCTCAGACGGTTCTCTCTTGGGTGCCTTTTGTACGCCTCTCGCAGCTGGGTCGGCCTTCGAGGCGGAGCTATTAGCTCTTCTTCACGGGCTGACACTGGCTATGCAGTTCTCCTCGCATGTCTGGGTCGAGATGGATGCGGCAGCAGTGGTCGCGGTGTTCGCTTCAGGACGCAGAGGAGCAGCGGATGTGAGACATCACATGGCTCGCATTCGTACTTTGCTCGCACAGATACAGTTCATGTTCTCTCACATCTTTCGAGAGGGCAACCGACCAGCAGACTTTTTGGCAGGTAGGGGGGTCCAGACCCCTGCCATCACCTTCTTTGATGCGGATTCAGCGCCTCGGTATTTGAAGTCGCTCGTCAGGATGGACCAGTTGGGCTATCCGAACTTCAGATTCAGATATCGAGATGGATGACTACTTCACTTGGTTCGAGGTTTTGATTTATGGTTTTTTTGATTTCCTTTGGATTTGGCCCGCTTTTGGCCATCATCCTTGTCCTTTTTATGATGTATAGCTTCGTTATGTTTATTCTCTCTTTAGTTAGATGGTTAGTACCCGGTCTGTGGGGATACCATAGTAGCTTTGTTAGCTCTTGTGTTTTGTATCTCTCGTGCGGACCGAGTCACTTTTGGGCTCGTCTGATGTATGTTCTTTTGGTGATTTTTGATATATACAGGTTGGGGGTCCGCCTTAACCCCCCGCCGTGATGGTGTTTGAAGGAAAAAAAAAAAAAAAAAAAAAAAAAAAAAACCCTGAACCCTTAACCCTAAACCCTAAACCATGACAACGAAGCGCACCTACGGGGTAAGACGCTTCACCTCCAACTGTTAGGTCAGGGGTCCGAGTCACATCGGAGGGTAGATGGGGAACCATCGTCGATCCTCCTTAAAAGAGAAAAAATAAAAAAAAACCCTAAACCCTAAACCCTAAACCCTTAACCCTAAACCCCAAGTATTGTTTCCATGCTGGTCGTGCTTTCATTTCTCCTTACTCTGTGCATGATAGTCCTATTTGGCATCGTCTCACGGACATTAGGGGTCAGGTTCATGGTCTCATTAGGTGGTCCCTAGGCGAAGGGCGGATTAGTTTCTGGGACGACGTGTGGGTCGGGGATCTCCCCCTTAGGACCTATTGTCCGCCCGGGACTGATCTTCCTGCCGCTGAGGTCTCTAGATTTTGGCATGATCATACTTGGCATGTTGAAAAACTGCATGATTATCTGGCTTTGTATGGTGTGCCTTTGCATGTGTTGGATCTTATCAGGGCTGTTCCGATTGAGGTGGGCAGGCGGGATGTGATGCGATGGAGCCTCACTGGCGATGGCGAGTTCTCGACGGCCTCAGCTTGGGAGCTCATCCGGACACGGTCCCCTAGACATTTCGGACTTCGCATGGTTTGGAATGCTGGGCTGACCCCTACCATCTCTGTCTTCATCTGGCGCCTCCTCCTCCAGAGGCTCCCTGTTGAGTGTTATGTTCAGGCCCGTGGTATCTCTCTTGCATCCAAGTGTCTCTGTTGTGTCTCTTCTATTTCAGTCGAGTCGTTTCAGCATTTGTTTGTGTCGAGTCCTCTGGCGAGATCGGTTTGGGATTACTTTGATGGCTGGTTCCCTTACATCAGCACACACATTCACACGTGCACTGACATTGCACTTAGATTAGGTTTTTGGTGGAGGTCCTCTCACAGGGCCACCGCCTTGCACATTAGTTTCATCATTCCCTGTTTGGTATACTGGTTTATCTGGACGGAGAGGAATAGCTGCAAGCATCGCGGCATTTCTTTTCGTTCTTCACATGTTATTTGGCAGGTTGTTCGGCACCTGCGGATCTTGGTGGCGGCGGGTGTGCTAGTCCCCCTTCATTGGCGCGGTTGCACCCCGGCCGTTGACTTCATGCCTTTGGCTCCTCCTCGCCGGCGAGTTCTGAGGTCCCTGCAAGTGCTTTGGCATCCACCCGACGATCCTTGGGTGAAGCTGAACACCGACGGGGCCTTTACTAGCTCGACGGGACAGGCAGGCGGTGGGGGGAGTGGTTCGTGGCTCAGACGGTTCTCTCTTGGGAGCCTTTTGTACGCCTCTCGTAGCTAGGTCGGCCTTCGAGGCGGAGCTTTTAGCTCTTCTTCACGGGCTGACACTGGCTATGCAGTTCTCCTCGCATGTCTGGGTCGAGATGGATGCGGCAGCAGTGGTCGCGGTGTTCACTTCAGGACGCAGAGGAGCAGCGGATGTGAGACATCACATGGCTCGCATTCGTACTTTGCTCGCACAGATACAGTTCATGTTCTCTCACATCTTTCGAGAGGGCAACCGACCAGCAGACTTTTTGGCAGGTAGGGGGGTCCAGACCCCTGCCATCACCTTCTTCGATGCGGATTCAGCGCCTCGGTATTTGAAGTCGCTCGTCAGGATGGACCAGTTGGGCTATCCGAACTTCAGATTCAGATATCGAGATGGATGACTACTTCACTTGGTTCGTGGTTTTGATTTATGGTTTTTTTATTTCCTTTGGATTTGGCCCGCTTTTGGCCATCATCCTTGTCCTTTTTATGATGTATAGCTTTGTTATGTTTATTCTCTCTTTAGTTAGATGGTTAGTACCCGGTCTGTGGGGATACCATAGTAGCTTTGTTAGCTCTTGTGTTTTGTATCTCTCGTGCGGACCGAGTCACTTTTGGGCTCGTCTGATGTATGTCCTTTTGGTGATTTTTGATATATACAGGTTGGGGGTCCGCCTTAACCCCCCGCCGTGATGGTGTTTGAGGAAAAAAAAAAAAAAAAAAAAAAACCCTAAACCCTAAACCCTAAACCCTGAACCCTAAACCCTAAACCATCCAAGCCCCTTGGCCTAGCGGTAAAGGGTGCTGGATACCGCGTCCATCCTGGAGGTCTCGAGTTCGAACCCTGGGTGGCGTAATTTATCTTTCCTCCTTGTTATAGGAGTTGATTTGTAATTTCCTCCTTCATATATATGATATAAATATATGAAGTTAATTTTAAAAAAAAAAAAAAAAAAAAAACCCTAAACCCTAAACCCTAAACCCTAAACCCTAAACCCTAAACCATCCAACCAAGCTGCTCTAGTGGCTTGGGAGTTGATATCAGGGAGCTTTCACTTCCTAGGAGGTCGCAGGTTCGAATCCTAGGAAGTGCAGATTTGGGGATTAATTTCTCCTTGGGCCTGTGAGCCCAGAATGACAACGAAGCGCACCTACGGGGTAAGACGCTTCACCTCCAACTGTTAGGTCGGGGGTCCGAGTCACATCGGAGGGTAGATGGGGAACCATCGTCGATCCTCCTTAAAAAAAAAAAAAAAAAAAAAAAAAAAAAAAACCCTAAACCCTAAACCCTAAACCATCCAAGCCTCTTGGCCTAGCGGTAAAGGGTACTGGATACCGCGTCCATCCTGGAGGTCTCGAGTTCGAACCCTGGGTGGCGTAATTTGTCTTTCCTCCTTGTTATAGGAGTTGATTTGTAATTTCCTCCTTCATATATATGATATAAATATATGAAGTTAATTTTTAAAAAAAAAAAAAAAAAAAAAAAAAACCCTAAACCCTAAACCCTAAACCCTAAAGGGTGCTGGATACCGCGTCCATCCTGGAGGTCTCGAGTTCGAACCCTGGGTGGCGTAATTTGTCTTTCCTCCTTGTTATAGGAGTTGATTTGTAATTTCCTCCTTCATATATATGATATAAATATATGAAGTAAATTTTTAAAAAAAATAAAAAAAAAAAAAAAAAAAAAAAAACCCTAAACCCTAAACCCTAAACCAACAAGATCATCTCCAAGACATCCAACCAAGCTGCTCTAGTGGCTTGGGAGTTGATATCAGGGAGCTTTCACTTCCTAGGAGGTCGCAGGTTCGAATCCTAGGAAGTGCAGATTTGGGGATTAATTTCTCCTTGGGCCCACAGGCCCAAAATGACAACGAAGCGCACCTACGGGGTAAGACGCTTCACCTCCAACTGTTAGGTCGGGGGTCCGAGTCACATTGGAGGGTAGATGGGGAACCATCGTCGATCCTTCTAAAAAAAATAAAAAAAAAAAAAAAAAAAAAAAAAAAAGATCATCTCCAAGATCTTGACATCGCGTTTGGCGCCGCTGCTTCCTCAGGTTGTGGCGCCGAACCAGAGCGGTTTTGTAAAGGGTCGCTTGCTTAGTGATAATGTGCTCTTGGCTCAGGAATTGATTCACGATATCGGCAGGTCGCTCATTCAGAAGGCAAAGTCGCCTAATCTGGCCCTCAAGCTAGATATGGCTAAGGCCTATGATCGAGTGCAGTGGCCTTTCCTCCTCCTGGTGCTTGAGAGGATGGGATTCCCGCCGGGGTGGGTGAGTATGGTGGATCGATGCATCTCTTCTTGCTGGTTCTCAGTGCTCGTGAACGGGGCTCCGGCAGGTTTCTTTCAGTCTACGAGGGGACTTCGCCAGGGAGATCCGTTATCGCCGTCGCTGTTCGTGCTTGCTGCAGATTATCTTTCGAGGAGCTTGAACAGGCTTGTGGACACACATCCCGATATGGAGTATAGATGTGCTAGGCGCGCGCCGGCCATATCCCATTTGTCTTATGCCGATGACGTTATCATCTTTGTCAGGGCGCACAGACAGTCCGTGGAGAGGCTGGTTCATTGTCTCGAGCACTATTCTGCCGTGTCGGGTCAGATGGTGAACAGGGGAAAGAGTCATTTCTACCTCTTTGAGAAGTTCGACGCTTGGGCCGCTGAGGTGGCAGAGGCGAGTGGATTCCAGCAGGGATTCCTCCCTTTCACCTACCTCGGTGTCCCTATCTATAAGGGGGGGCTGAAGGCCGGCTACCTTTTAGATATCCGACAGAAGATGGTGGACCGGATTCACAGCTGGTCTCACAGACATCTTTCTCTTGGAGGGCGCCTCGCTCTGATCAAGAGCACCCTTGTCACCATCCCTCTTCACATCTTCCAGGTCCTGAAGCCGTATCAGTACTGGATGAGAGAGTTGGAGCAGATCTTGGCTCGGTTCTTTTGGGGCACAGTTGGGGAGCAGAGGAAGATCCACTGGGTTAGCTGGAAGAAGAAGATTTGCCTGCCGTTGGATGAGGGAGGCCTCGGCATCCGTCGTTTCCGCGAGGTCGTCAAAGCTTTCAGCATCAAGCTCTGGTGGAGATTTCTCGCGCAGGATTCACTTTGGGCGCAGTTCACCATGCGCAAGTATTGTTTCCATGCTGGTCGTGCTTTCATTTCTCCTTACTCTGTGCATGATAGTCCTATTTGGCATCGTCTCACGGACATTAGGGGTCAGGTTCATGGTCTCATTAGGTGGTCCCTAGGCGAAGGGCGGATTAGTTTCTGGGACGAAGTGTGGGTCGGGGATCTCCCCCTTAGGACCTATTGTCCGCCCGGGACTGATCTTCCTGCCGCTGAGGTCTCTAGATTTTGGCATGATCATACTTGGCATGTTGAAAAACTGCATGATTATCTGGCTTTGTATGGTGTGCCTCTGCATGTGTTGGATCTTATCAGGGCTGTTCCGATTGAGGTGGGCAGGCGGGATGTGATGCGATGGAGCCTCACTGGCGATGGCGAGTTCTCGACGGCCTCAGCTTGGGAGCTCATCCGGACACGGTCCCCTAGACATTTCGGACTTCGCATGGTTTGGAATGCTGGGCTGACCCCTACCATCTCTGTCTTCATCTGGCGCCTCCTCCTCCAGAGGCTCCCTGTTGAGTGTTATGTTCAGGCCCGTGGTATCTCTCTTGCATCCAAGTGTCTCTGTTGTGTCTCTTCTTTTTCAGTCGAGTCGTTTCAGCATTTGTTTGTGTCGAGTCCTCTGGCGAGATCGGTTTGGGATTACTTTGATGGCTGGTTCCCTTACATCAGCACACACATTCACACGTGCACTGACATTGCACTTAGATTAGGTTTTTGGTGGAGGTCCTCTCACAGGGCCACCGACTTGCACATTAGTTTCATCATTCCCTATTTGGTATACTGGTTTATCTGGACGGAGAGGAATAGCTGCAAGCATCGCGGCATTTCTTTTCGTTCTTCACATGTTATTTGGCAGGTTGTTCGGCACCTGCGGATCTTGGTGGCGGCGGGTGTGCTAGTCCCCCTTCATTGGCGCGGTTGCACCCCGGCCGTTGACTTCATGCCTTTGGCTCCTCCTCGCCGGCGAGTTCTGAGGTCCCTGCAAGTGCTTTGGCATCCACCCGACGATCCTTGGGTGAAGCTGAACACCGACGGGGCCTTTACTAGCTCGACGGGACAGGCAGGCGGTGGGGGAGTGGTTCGGGGCTCAGACGGTTCTCTCCTGGGGGCCTTTTGTACGCCTCTCGCAGCTGGGTCGGCCTTCGAGGCGGAGCTATTAGCTCTTCTTCACGGGCTGACACTGGCTATGCAGTTCTCCTCGCATGTCTGGGTCGAGATGGATGCGGCAGCAGTGGTCGCGGTGTTCACTTCAGGACGCGGAGGAGCAGCGGATGTGAGACATCACATGGCTCGCATTCGTACTTTGCTCGCACAGATACAGTTCATGTTCTCTCACATCTTTCGAGAGGGCAACCGACCAGCAGACTTTTTGGCAGGTAGGGGGGTCCAGACCCCTGCCATCACCTTCTTCGATGCGGATTCAGCGCCTCGGTATTTGAAGTCGCTCGTCAGGATGGACCAGTTGGGCTATCCGAACTTCAGATTCAGATATCGAGATGGATGACTACTTCACTTGGTTCGTGGTTTTGATTTATGGTTTTTTTATTTCCTTTGGATTCGGCCCGCTTTTGGCCATCATCCTTGTCCTTTTTATGATGTATAGCTTTGTTATGTTTATTCTCTCTTTAGTTAGATGGTTAGTACCCGGTCTGTGGGGATACCATAGTAGCTTTGTTAGCTCTTGTGTTTTGTATCTCTCGTGCGGACCGAGTCACTTTTGGGCTCGTCTGATGTATGTTCTTTTGGTGATTTTTGATATATACAGGTTGGGGGTCCGCCTTAACCCCCCGCCGTGATGGTGTTTGAGGAAAAAAAAAACCCTAAACCCCTAAACCCTAAACCCTAAACCCTAAACCCTAAACCCTAAACCCTCCACACCATGTTGGGCTGACTCCGACTACCTCTGTGTTCATCTGGTGCATCCTCCTTCAGAAGATTCCTGTTGATTGTCATGTGCAATCTCGCAGTATCTCCCTTGCCTCCAAGTATCTGTGTTGTGTCTCTTCTTTTTCTGTCGAGTCTTTACAGCATTTATTTGTGTCTAGTCAGTCGGCGATGTTTGTTTGGGACTACTTTGATGGCTGGTTTCCTGATATACGCACACACATTCACACGTGCACATATATTGCACTTAGATTAGGTTTCTGGTGGAGGTCCTCTCACAGGACTCCCTCTTTGCACATCAGCTTCATTATTCCTTGCTTGGTCTACTGGTTCATTTGGACGGAGAGAAATAGCTGCAAACACCGCGGCATTTCTTTTCGTGCCTCCCACGTGATTTGGCAGGTGATACATCAGTTGCGGACTTTGGTGGCGGCGGGTGTGCTAGTCCCCCTTCATTGGCACTGTTGCACCACGGCTGTCGATTTCATGCCCATAGCTCCTCCTCGTCGGTGAGTTCTGTGGTCCCTGGGTGTTCTTTGGCATCCACCTGACGCTCCTTGGGTGAAGTCGAACACAGACAGGGCCGATTCTACCTCGACTGGACAGGCTGGTGGTGGGGGAGTGGTTCATGGTTCAGACGGTTCTCTCTTGAGGGCCTTTTGCACGTCCCTTGTAGCTTCGTCGGCCTTTGAGGCGGAGCTTCTTACTGTTCCTCACGGTCTGACGATGGCTATGGAGTTCTCATCACAGGTTTGGGTCGAGTTGGATGCAGCAGCAGTGGTCGCGGTGTTCACTTCAGGCCAAAGGGGAGCAGCGGACGTGCGACATCACATGGTTCCCATCCGTCTTTTGCTCTCACAGCTGCAGACGCGCTTCTCTCACATTCATCGGGAGGGCAATCGAGCAGCGGATTTCTTAGAAGGTAGGGGTCCAGACCCCTGCCCTCACATTCTTCGACGCGGATACAACACCTCGGTACTTGAAGGCACTTGTGAGGATGGACCAGTTGGGCTATCTGAACTTCAGATTCAGGTACCGAGTTAGATGATCTACTTGATTTTTATCATATGACTTATATACTTTGTTCTTCCTTATGAGTTGGTCACTTTTGGGCCAGCCACATGTATATATGTTTTGGTTCCTTGTTACATAGCTTCGGCTAGATTGATAGATAGATAGATAGAGCCCAACTTGTGGGGCTGTCTTAGTTTGATTTTCTAGTTCAAGTCACTTTCGAGCTTGGACTATGTATGTTTGAGACTTTTACCTTTTTGGTTGATATGGACAGGTTGGGGGTCTGCCTAACCCCCTACCGTTAAGGTGTTTGGAAAAAAAAACCCTAAACCCTCAAAAATTGACTACCGTATCACCCTTATAACCATCTGAGTGCTCAAACAGAATTCCCACGGTTTCTGCTCCTTTCAAATACTTCAAGATCCACTTCAATGCATTCTAATGTATCTTGCAAAAAATTGGCATATACCTGGAAGTGATGCTTATTGCGTGGGCAAGGTCAGGTCTTGTACAAATCATCATGCATCTGATGCTTCCTACTATGTTAGAGTAGGGTATCAGGTTCATCTCTCTCCTTTCTTCTGTTGTTTTTAGCACCTGCTCAATGGAAAGATTGAAGTGCAAAGCCATGGGAATGCCAACTTTCTTCATGTTATCCATCGGAGGTGAGCAAAAAAACATAAACCGAATATCTGAACCGAACCATACCGAAATTTTGAAATTCGGTTCGGTTTTTCGGTTCGGTTCAGTTTTGAAAATACAAAAATTTTGGTTCTTCGGTTTGGTTCGGGCGAAGAAAAAACTGAAAAAACGAAAAACCGAATTTTATATATATATTCTATTAATTTAATATATTATATTATATATAATATATATTATTTTAATATATTTTACTATATAATATATATTATTAATTTTATATTATATATATATCCTATTAGTATATATAAAATAAAATAAATTACATATATATATATATATATATTATACTCCCTTCGTCCCCAAAGAAAATGCACTTTGGGGTCGGTACGAGTTTTAATGTAAAATTGGTAAAGTAAAAGAGAGATGAGATAAAAAGTAAATAAAGTATTGTTAGTGGAGAATGGATCTAACCTCATTAGAGATAAAAGACTTTCCAAAATTAGAAAGTGCATATTCTTGTGGGACGAACTAAAAAGTAAAGAGTGCATATTCTTGAGGGACGGAGGGAGTATGTTTTTTTTTGGTAGTTCGGGTTTTTCGGTTTTTGTTTGGTATTTTCGGTTTTTTTCGGTTTTTTAAGTTTGGTTTTCGATTTTTCAGTTTTCTTATTTCAGTTTTTCAGGTTCGGTTCGGTTTGGATTTTGAACTAAATTTGGTTTTTGGGTTTTGGCAAAAACCGAACCGAAACCCAAATGCGCACCCCTATTACCCACATTGAATTTCCTCAATGTTTTTATGATGTAGGTGGTCTGAATCAACCATAGTTTCCTGCTTCTTCTATCTACGATAATATCCACACCAAGGATCTGGCTTGCAACCCCCAAATCCTTCATTTCAAAATCATCCTTCAGCTATTCCTTTACTCTCTTTATTTCATCCAAATCTGAACCATCTATGAGCATGTCATCTACATATAACAATAATTTCTGAAAGGTCAGAGAATATGATCCCATATTCCGAAATTTCTCGTTAGGGGTTTTGGTTTGTGTGTTTCACAATAAAATTGAGAATATGACGTTTCATTAATTGAGAAAATTAATGTTAGACATCATATTTATATACTAAGGACCAGATGTTAAGACTTATTCTCGTTATCGTTCGAGATGGTCTGTTTCCCTAAGGTGGCTAAGTTCCAGTGCCCGGATTTCAGGTCGGCAGATTGTTTCAACGGTTGTGCACGGGGTTCTCCCCATCGAGCATTGCTAGGGTTAGGGTTTTGGTTTGTGTGTTTCACAAGAAAATTGAGAAGATGTCGTTTCATTAGTTGACAAAATTAACGTTAGACATCATATTTATAAACTAAGGACCCTAGGGTTGATCCGACATCCTAGTCATTCGGGAAAGAACCAACAAAAAAAACTCGAACGGAGCTTATAACATGCGACTCTTGGAAAGTAAAATAGGCAAATATAAACAATTAAAAATATTCTAACCAAATAAACGTCCAAAAATAAAATAACAAAGCATAAATCTCTTGCTCCCTTAGTTGTTGTCCTGATATCGATCCGGCTTGTGGGTATTTTTCTTCGGTTTTCGACTGATTGACGTTGTTGGCGCTGGTTGCCCCTTTGGCTGCTCCAGCTCGCCGCGCTGGTTCCCCTCGCCGGTTGGTTCTCCAACCATGCTCATATCCTTTACTTCTGGCAGATATGGGTTTGTAGTTGTATCAACTTTTTTGTCACTTTTAAAATTTTAGTAATTTTTTAATAAATTCAACACAAATATTTACGTTTTTAATTTTGTGTCCTTAGAAAATAAATTTCTCATAGTGGATCCATCACGTAGGAATGAGATAGAAGGGTAGGGCGTTAGCAAAATTACTATAGTAGAATTTTTTATTTGAGCCTGGTCTTTTAATTTGTGGTGCAATATTATGATACACTTAAAATAGTAATTATTTTTATTTTCGGTTCGTATCTTAAAAATAGAAACTTTAGAATATTTATATTTTTGGACGTGGATCCCATAATCCACTAACACTACTTTCACTACTCCCTCGTCCCACAAAAAATGTCACACTTGTGGAACGGCACAGGATTTTAGGAGGTTTTATTTTATGTGTTAAATGGAGAGAGAAAATATAATTTTTATATTAATGTGAGTGATTTTTTTTCCAAAAATGAAAATGTGACATCTTTTGTGGAATAAACTAAAAAGGAAAGTTTGACATCTATTATGGGACGGGGGGAGTACTTTTTATCTTCCTCTCTCTTACTTTATTCATTTTTTCCATTCTCTTTCTTATTTTACCAATTTTTCTCGCTTACTTTACCAATTGTGCATTAAAACTCGTGCCGTTTCAAATGTTTCTATTTTTCAAATACGGAGATAGTATTATTAATTCAAATTATATTAAATTCTGATCATATACTATTTTTCAGAGCTTGCAACTCATATTTTGAGGTTTGTTTTAGTTCATGTGTTCTTCCATGGCCGAAAGGGCCGGTATATATACACAAATTAGTACGTAGGGTACTCATACGACTAACGTATTTAAAATATTAATGAAATTTTAAAAAAAAGACAATTTAAATTTTAAAGCAAGCTATAGATTTGCAGTGTGGGCCCATTTAGTAAAAGGGTAACTGGTTAGAGGCCATTTAAATTTTAGAATGGCTTTATGATCCATACCAAATAAAAGGGTTACAGCCCATATAAAATTTGATAATGGGCTAAGTGCAGTTTTTAAACCCATACAAAATAAAAGGGTTATACAACCCACTGGAATCACAATTTTGAAGCCATCAATCACCGGCGCTATTTCCAAACGAGAATACGCTGTGAAGAAGCAAATGGCCGGATCTGAAGAGCCCATTCAGTGTTCCATTTTAAGTGTAAATTTAAATGTTTATGAATATTTGTATGGCTCTTCAAACTCAAAAAAATAATTGATTCAAATAAAATTTTTCTACATGTGTAGTATATTGGATTGGGATCACAGGAAAATGAAAATAAAATGATAGATATAAATACCAATATTTACATACAAGATACAACAGAAAAGAACAAAAGAATATAAGGAAACGAACATTAACCACACAATATGAAAGATTAATCCTTCCGGCTGAAGGATCGGAAAATTCCCTTGGTTGTGGGAGATGCTTCACCGCTGGCAGGAATATCGGCTAAGGCCGCGGCCCAACGACGGATGCTGAGGGTCCTGGCCGTCTTGAAGCTGTGCGATCGCGGCAGTTTGGAGAAAACGTTTGACGATTGCGAGAGAATCAGATAAACGAGGCCTTGAACCAGAATGAAGAGCACCACCTTCACCAGAGTGCTTCCATCCATTTCCATGATTAACGATGTGAAATTCACAAAGCAAAATACAATCTTTAACTGCAAAAACAGGAATTTAAATCGTGTGGGACTTGATGAGCTCGCTTATTGATGATGATGATGATGATTAATTGATTAGCTATATATAGGCGGGTAGAGAGAGAGAGAGTTGGCGTTTCAAGCACGACGGCTTTGACTTGGCTTCTTGTTGACTGCATTGGCATGGATTGGTCGTCAAATTGGTAAAAAGTTCAATTAATTTTGCTTGGCACACTATTTCCTAATTGAGTTTTATTACATGCCAAATTCAAGATAAGCATTTACATAAAATATACGCTATGTAATTAAAACATTTGACTAGTACATAATTTTTATATTCATTGAATCTGTCAACATTTTCTTAACCTCTAGATCTGTTATAACGAACTGTTGATGAAGAAACGTGGGATATTTGTTAGCGGTCTTCTTTACAATTATCCTAGGGCATATTTTAATACTACTAATTTTTTTTAAAGGGGAAACATGAGTGCAAGGGCATGAAGCTTCCAAGAACACGATTACTTTCAACATGGAACAATTTTGTGTGGACATGGATTGCCTATCCACTGACGTGTATGGGTATTGGGTAAGATAAGCTCAACTTTATTCTATAAAATAAGAATACCTAAAGTTTGATATTGATTGGTTGCAATTGACATGGATATTCACCCAACTCAGCCTGATCGCTTTTTATCAATTCTCGGAACTAATTTCAAAGTTGGAATCGTCGAACTACTATGAAATTTATTACTCCATCCGTCCCGCACTACTCGCACTTATTTCCTTTTTGGGCGTCCCAAGTTACTTGCACTCTTTCCATTTTTAGTAAAAAATTTCACCTACAGCCGTCATTTTTTACTTTCCTATACACTCATTCCTTAATCTCCGAGCCGATAAGGAAATGAGCGAGTAGCCCGGGACGGAGGGAGTATTAAATAAGATGGAATTCATTTAAGATCGTTTTAATTAATTTGTATCGTTTTAGTTTATTATAAAAAGAATGAATTAAAACTATTTAAAAATGAACTCCGAATAAATGAGCACGAATTAAAAATGAACTCCGTGTTATTTAATGATGTTCTAAAATGAACTAAAATGAACTAAAAATTAAGAGTTCGACAATTTGGCGCTATAAATTAGTTCGACATTGATTATAATCTAGGTAGTGATAATATGCAAACTTTATATATTGTACAAACTCCAAACTCCTCAACACAGTGTCTACACAGTGTAAAATTTTCAAGATTTTAAAGTTAATACAACGTCAACATAATGTCAACACAACGTCAATCGTTGACAGTATGTCGACATTTTCTGTTAATATTATTTTGTCATCTGTTAACATTTTCTAACGGTCCAGATCATATATTTCGAGTTTGTACAATATTTAGAGTTTGCAACTGTTACGTGATAATTTCCCTTAACAAGAGTCCGACGGCGTGAAGGTGCTCATCGGAGGAAAAATGGCAGTCGCATGGTCAAGCCCGTCAATCAAACCGTGAACAAAGATGAACAGAAAGATAAAATGCGAGAATGAAAAATGCGTAAATGGAAAATAATTAGATAATTTGATATTTCTTGAATGATTCAAATGAATAACAACATCTCTCCCTTAAAGTACTTTATAAATAGTTAAAATAAAATTCTAAATTCTAAATATTTAAAAATTATAAATCCTAAAAATTGGAAATGACAAATACTAAGAATTATATACGAAACAACTCATTCAATTTTCTTAGCAAGTACGCGGATCATTAGTTCTTGCATTCAGAGTTGCGTCGGGGTCATCTCCTACTTATCATTGGTGAGCAAGCGTTCCATATATTGCATACTCACATTCGGACTAATGTCGGCCAAAGCCGAAGAAATGTCACTAAGAGAGGGATGGGGGAAATTGGTCCCTAAAATTATAAACTTTGCCTAAAATTTAGTGTTTCCCACGAACTTTGAAATTGGTATATAATATCACAAACTTTGCACTTTGTTTGGTATTTCCCACGGCATGTCTATTACTATATTTGACTAACTTACGAGCTTTTTTTTATCATACTTGACACAATTAAATTAATGTGATTTTCAACGTGACTTTTTATCCTACATGTTATGAACTTAAAAAATGATTTAAAATATCATAAAATGTATCATGATTGCCTACGCAAAATAAGATTTTAATGATCTTATTTGAGTGAGTTTGGGAAATATCAAACAAAATGCAAAGTTTGTGATATTATAGACAAATTTCAAAGTTCATGAGAAATACTAAATTTTATGCGAAATTCATGATTTTAGAGACTAATATCCCAAATTGGAAATGACAAATACTAAGAATTATCTACGAAACAACTCATTCGATTTTCTTAGCAAGTACGCGGATCATTAGTTCTTGCATTCAGAGTTGCGTCGGGGTCATCTCCTACTTATCATTGGTGAGCAAGCGTTCCATATATTGCATGCTCACATTCGGACTAATGTCGGCCTAAGCCTAAGAAACATCACTAATAGACGGATTGGCTGGGAAGGGGGAGACTCGCACTTCCAGAGGAAGAAGTCTCCCTATTTTCTTTTATTTTCACTGTTTTAGTCCCCATCGGACGACTCTGGGACGAGCCCACTTCTTGTCATCTCCCAGTACTCAGAACCAGAGCAATCTAATGTGGACTAAAGCGGCGAAGATAAAAGTGAATGAGAAAACTGCTACGACTAACTGTAGTATTTCGCCACCACCCAACCCTTTTCGTTGGATAAAATGATTGACTCTATGAGCTAAATGAGGCTCGGTATACAGGTCAGCCATCTGAAGGAAATGATAATGGAAGATACATCGGTGATATCGAAGGGATCCACACTTAATACTACTATTTTGAAAGTGTAAATTATTTGAAGTGTAAATTATTTTGTAAGTATAAATTAGATGCAAATTTGAGATTATTTAAATTTGAAAATCTTGTGATAAGTAATATAGTACTCCCCCGTCCACGAAAAATAGACAAGATTGTAAATGGCACGAGTTTTAATGTATAATTGGTAAAGTAAGAGAGAGATAGGAAAAATAATAGAGAGTGAGGGAAAAGGTAGTGAAATGAGTATTAGTGGGTTGTGGGGTTACATTTAGTATGATGTTTGAGGTTAGTATTGGTTGAAACTTTCCTTTTTGAATTTAGCCTGATTTTTATGGAAGGACTAAAATGATAAAACTTGTCTATTTTTCATTGACGGAGGAAGTATGTCTATATAAGAAATGACAATAGTTAAATTTTAATAAGAAATGACAAAGGATAAATTTTAATAGTATTTCTTTTTGTTAAACATCGGCCCTGCGGGGCCACAAGTTATTGTTTAGAGGCTAATTATGGATATTAATTTAGTTTTATAAAGGTTTAATTTGAATTCCTTACTTCAATTATAGTTTAAATTGACCATTATTTAGATTATAAATTATAATTTAATTAGATTTTATTAATTCTTAGATCTAAAGTTGGCACGAGGACTAAATGTCCGACCAAGCGTACTAAGGTCATATAATATTCTCTATCAATAATTGCAGGATCAAGAACATTCTATTAGCACTTTCTAGATATTCACTAAATATTAACAAGATAGATTGTAAAAGTGATGCGTCCAAATTGGTAGGAATCCTATGCGACGGGGAATTCCAGGTACCATCACATTCGGAGCATCCACATTCATGTTCTTGTCAAAGAGTATGGATGTGAGTCTGGTTCAACATTTATTCATTTTTAATTCTCTGTTTTTTTGCATGAGCAAAATACTCACATCCATGCTCTTTCGTAAGAGTATACTTTTACACTATTTAAGGATTTCATCATTCTATTATTCAATTTAATTAATTCAATTACTAAAACCATTTTTACAATATTAAAATGCATTAAAAATACCCGAAATACTATTACAAATTATTAAAAAATTAAAATTACATAATTAAAATCCTAAAATTTAAAAATTACATAATTAAAATAATGAGATTTAAAAAGTTACATAATTAAAATAATGAGAATTTAGAGAAAATGAGATTGAAAGAGTTGTTTGGCGTAGTGTGATTTTTTGTGTTGAAATGGAAGGTATTTAGAGATGAAATTTTGGGGTAAAATAATGAAAAATAAATTAAAAATGGAAAAAACGGATATATTTTATTGGGAAGCGTGAATTTTTTTTATTAAATCTGAATTTTTCAGATTTTTCGGATTAAAAATAAAAGGAAATGTCGTTGGCCAATCGCGTGGCACCACGTCGGCGTGCTCGTCGGCACGACGCTTCTTTTTGGCAATAGCACGTCCTTGCCGTCGGCAAGAGCACAACGGCGAACACGCGTCTCGCCGCGCCGACGGCACGACGCCTGCTCTTCCGCAAGAGAGCGTTGCGAATGCTCTAAGAGAGAAAGTAAAAAGTACTATAGTACACTTTTGTTAAGTAGTAACAAAATCACACGTCATACTCCCTCTGTTTCATAGTAGTGCATACATTTCTTTTCGGCACAAAGATTAAAAAAAAATGTGTGTTATGTATTAAATAAAAAGATAATAAAGTATGAGAGAAGAAAAAGTAGATAGAAGAAAGTAAGAGAGAAAAAAAAGTAAGTGAGATATAATTTTTATTAAAAAGGGAAATAACTCCGCTACTATGAAACGTAACAAAAGGGTAAAGTAACCACACTATTATGAAATGGATGAAGTATTTGATTTTGAGTGATAATAAGGCACGATTGATGAAATCATCTAGTTTAATTAAATGTTTGGTTTGCATTATTAGATGTATGATAGATATCTAGGTTTGCAGCTATTCACTCAATTAGATGATTATTTTTTCGCCTCAAAAACTGAGTTGATTATTTGAGCATCATCCAATTATTATACTCTTTAGTAGAAAATTTCAGTTTTCATGCTTCCTCTGTTCTATGTTACACTTTTCTTTTCAGTTTGTTCTATAAAAAATGTCATATTTTTCTTTTTGGAAAAAAGTTCTATCTCACATAAATATGAATCCACTTAACACGCAAAATAACATCTCCTAAAATCTCATGTCATCACCTAAGTGTGACATCTAATATGAAAAGGAGGAGATATTTTTTTCTGCTATTATTTGTCACTAATTTTCTTTTTAGTTCGTCCATCAATATTTTTAATATTTATTTTTTACTATTTTGATAATAGTCCAACATTGCAGTCACAATTTTTATAAAACTAAAATAAAAAAAGTAAAACCCACATTACACTAACTTATTTCACTTAGACTCACATCCTTCAAATCCTAGCGGAATCACTGCAATAAGAAAGCGACGGGGAGAAAGTCGTCGCTTACCCTCCTATGCAGCAACTCGTTGCCCACACCCGACTCCGAGAAGATCTAATCAAATACATTTGGTCGAGATTTAACAACCATTAGTCGATCTCCTGCACGAACTCTTTAGTTTTAGGACTATGTATTTTAAACGCTTAAAATAAATTGTATAGTTTTAGGATTTGTATTATGTAATTTTATTTTTCAATAATATCATCTTTATAAATTTAAAATAATGTTTAATCTAGATTTAAATTAAATTGATTGAAAAAAATAATAAGTAAATAAAATTATGAGACCCGTGAATAGTTAAGAGAATAGATGTTTAAAAAATGAGGATTGTAGGTATAGCATCTTGATTAGAAGATGAAGTATAAAATGGTGTGAGTACTTTCCATTAATTAAAGTTTAAGAGATGTATAAGAGATATGGTTGTATCCTTCATTGGTTCAGTCATATTTGAATTGAGAATGAGAACG
The DNA here is from genome assembly GCF_004379255.2 of Salvia splendens. Lineage (NCBI taxonomy): Eukaryota > Viridiplantae > Streptophyta > Magnoliopsida > Lamiales > Lamiaceae > Salvia > Salvia splendens. The sequence goes on along the minus strand of NC_056033.1, from coordinate 43,643,361 downwards.
AAAAACTTTTAGAGATGAAAATGAGTGGGTGAGAGATTTTTAATTTTTTTTGGTAAAAGAAAGTTATGTGATAAATAAGGTATTTACAGGCGAATTTGGGATGAATTGGAGTATAAAAAAATGAAAAACAAGTAGTATTTGGAAGTGGACGAACGGACGGACGCTCATTCGCGGGGCAGCGAGTGTGTACCACGGATGAACCACATCGTGCCATGTGGGCTTGGAGGGGGGAGGGCACTAGTACACTGAACTCCCCTCCCCCTACGACACTTCAAGCGACGATACTTGTGTAGGTTTAATATTATGTGTAGGTTTTAATATTGTGTTTTATATCTACATTATTTTGCTATGTGTTTCATTTTTCACTAACTAAAAAACTTTTTAAAAGGTGTAAAATGTTGAAAAAAAGTTATGGAAAAGTTTGAGGATGATTTTGAGGCGGGCGCTATTGTAGATATTGGTATTGGAATTTAAATCACTGACGTAACGTGAAAAAATGGATTATAGCAAATTTTGGTACTATAATTTTTATTCAGTAATGAATACCCTAACCGAAAGGTGATGTCATTGCTATCTAACGAAGTCGAGCTAAATACTTAATACTTTTGGAGTTCTAGTGGATTGGGTTGGTGTAGGTGTGCCATTCAATGATACTCTAACTTAGAGCATCCACTGCGCTATCCCCCACCGTCCCTTAACCGTCCCTTAAACTACTATTTGAAGGTCTCACTGTACTTTTTTACTACATCCCTTAACTAAGGGACGAAACCTGCAACGCTCCGTCCCTTAACCGTCCCTTAAATTATTATTCATTCAATTTCATTTTTTATTTTTATTTCCAACCCAATTCAATTAAAACAAACACACTTCATTAAAATTAAAATAACATTACAACATAAAATAAAAATACAACTTAAAATTCAAAAAAATAAAAAAAAGACATAATTAAAATTCTAAAAAATAAAAATGACATAATTTAAAATATAATTTTATAGAGACATCCTTGAATGTTTTATGTTTCACTTTCGATGTGGGATAAAATCATTCAAGGATGTCTCTATAAAAGAGAAACAATCAAGAATGAGTTTGTCCCACATCGAAAGTGAGACATAAAACATTCAAGGATGTCTCTATAAAAGAGAAATAACCAAGAATGAGTTTGTCACACATCGAAAGTGAAACATAAAACATTCAAGGTTTTCTCTATAAAAGAGAAACAACCAAGAATGAGTTTGTCCCACATCGAAAGTGAAACATAAAACATTCAAGGATGTCTCTATAAAAGAGAAACAACCAAGAATGAGTTTGTCCCACATCGAAAGTGAAACATAAAACATTCAAGGATGTCTCTATAAAAGAGAAACAACCAAGAATGAGTTTGTCCCACATCGAAAGTGAAACATAAAACATTCAAGGATGTCTCTATAAAAGAGAAACAACCAAGAATGATTTTGTCCCACGTCGAAAGTGAAACATAAAACATCCAAGGATGTCTCTATAAAAGAGAAACAACCAAGAATGATTTCATAAATTCGCAAGCCCATCAAATATATATGGGCTATTACAAATTTCTTGTATTCATTTATTTGTAAAAATTGTTTTTAAATATAAAAATAATTTTTATAAATAAAAAGTATTTTTTTAAAAAAATTGATTTATTGCGTCAGCGTGACGACGCCCACTCGCGGGCCGGCGAGTGGGCGTCACGCATGGCGCAGGGGCGCGCCACGTCGCCACGGCGCGTAGCGTTACAGCCCGTCCCGTGTCTCGCATGCACGGGTCGCGGGATCGGGACGAGCGTGGGACGGGACGATGTGCCGCAACGCGTCGCGCGAGCGTTCCGTCCCTCCGCAACGGAACGCGGGACGGTAGCGCGCCACGTTGTGGGTGCCCTTACACAACTCAGTCTTTTATAAAATTTTTGACACATAGTAGCTTTTTAAAAACTTTTTGTAAATTTTTGGGGTTTTTTAATCGATAGATGGTGGGAACACAAAAGAAAGATTACATGATTCAAAGTGTAGCAAATAACTAGTCTTTTATTTTTAAAATGTTACTCCGTGATTATTAATTGTTTAAGGTTTTTTTAGTTGTCTATGAATGATTATCTTCATTTATTTTTTTACTACTATTTTTAGTAATAAATTCATCGTTAACTCGTTTCACTTATATTTTATTATAAAATAATATATAAAAACATAAATCTACATTCCAATAAAAAAATTTTTATCATTTTCCATTACGAATCAATTTAAACCCCTAAACAGTAGTATTATTGAACATATTCTTTTATTTTTCTACCCCTATAAATTATGTTTTCACTTTTTCCATTTCATTTCAGTGGAATCAACTTAAACCCCTAAACAGTAGTATTATTGTACATATACTTTTTACTATTTTTCTAACCCTATAATTTTCACTTCATAATAATATAGTACTCCGCATCTAGAAAACTCAAACTGTAGTGGACATGGCACTAGACATAGGGTGGCAAAGTAATGATTGAATAAGCCAATATAGGGAAATTAATCAAAGCACCCTTCCCTTGTGTTTTATATTTGGCCACTCATTTTTTGTTGATAAAACGTCACTCATCAAACCTTATTCTATCTCTAGAAAATGAATATCTCCAAGGCTCTAACATTGAAATCTTCGTTCTTGTTAGCATCAACTTTGATGCTATTCACCTTATCAGTCTGCGACACATCCAAGGACAAAGAAGAATGTGCACAGTCATTAGTGGGATTAGCAACATGTCTGCCTTATGTCGGAGGAACTGCAAAATCCCCCACACCAGATTGCTGCAATGGTCTCAAGCAACTTCTCAAAACCAACAAAAAGTGTCTGTGTGTGGTTATTAAGGATAGAAATGATCCTGATTTAGGCCTCAATATTAATGTCACACTTGCTCTGTCTCTTCCTCATATTTGTAACGCCCCGGCTAATATTTCACAGTGCCCAGGTAAGCCTGCTTTATATATGTTCACACATATTTTTTCAGCTTCATTAATTGAGTTAATTAATCGATGCAGCTCTCCTCAACTTGCCACCAAATTCACCAGAGGCTCAGGTTTTTTACCAACTTGGGGAAAATAGAAGCAGTGTTGCTGCCGGCCCTGTAGCAGGAGGCCCAGCTGGCAGTGGTATGGATAAATAAAATTTCCATTTTCAGTAATAACGTTTAGTTATGGAGTACTTAATTAATCTGATAGTTTAATGTTTTTATGGAAGCGGCGGTTCCGAGTCCAAGCAGTGGCGGACCACCCACATCGCAGCAGAACACCGGTGGCTGTGGCAAACTGAATACCAACACACTACTTCTTACCGGCTTTGCTGCTTTTATAACACTATTTTCTCCTCAACTTTAAAAACTAAACTGAACTAAAATAAAATTATACTACCATCTTTTCATTCGAGTATGAGTTCGCGATATTTCTCTTTTCTCTAATCTTTGTTAATAAAGATATTTATCCTTTGAGTTTATTTCTAGCTTTGTTTTAAATATTTGAACCTAATTTAGTTCATGACAAACTCACTAGTAAGGTGTATATTTTTTTTTCAAAGAGGAATTAATAATGGTTTTCCATTTATTTCTGTGGTGATTCCAACTCGACCTATTAATTAGAGTAAAAGCATTTTATCACCTACGGTTTAGTGTCACTAGTATGATTTTGTACAGCCTCGTGTCTCAATTCAACAACCAAATTGACGATATATTCGTAAACTTCAAAAATAATTATTATATCTAATATTGCCCAACATATTATATTGATTGCTATAAGTATTATAACAATGTTTGAACTATTTCATTTTTTGAAAATATGCTAGTACTATTGATTCATTGAAGTTGTCAACAAACCTATATTAATTAATGAATATTTGAAATTTTAAACATGTGAAATAATCGATTAAAAATAGTCATATTCATAATTTGGATAATGATGGACATTCGCAATATATTTGAATGAAATAGCTAGATTGATTAATTAAGTTAACTAAATTGACCAACTTAATAAATCTAGTAAGAGACATAGTTATAATCCTTCTTAGATTCATAACTTAGCCCAAAGTCCCAAACCAAGGCCTATATAAATAAGGGTGATGGGTCGTAATAAAACAATACAACGAATAAACAGTAATTTTCTTTCGTACATTTAATGGACTATCACGAGTTCGTGATATAATCTTTGAATTTATATTTATTCATTAATAAAAAAATACTATCTTATACAAATAAATTCGAATCACGTGCAACTCTAATTTTAATATGCTACACATAGTAGTGAACAAAAATCAAACTCAGTGCATGTTCAAATCCCACTCGTCCCAATAAGAGCATCCACAATGGTCTAGGACCTCTCATAGCCCTCACATAGTCTTCCCACTGCGACATCATCCAGCACTAAAATCCTCCTGCCACATCATCTGGACATGCAACTGGACATCAAATTGCCCTCACATAGCCTATCCACATCACTAATAACAATTATATAAATTTAATTTACAATTGTAGCAACATACGGGATTTAATTTACGAGATAAATACAGAAAAATTGAATAATACTATTAAAATTTCAAAAAGTACAATAATTTTAAAAAAATACATTTAAAAAAATTACATAAATTTAAGTAAAAACTAATGCCTTTCAATCCTCCGCTCCCACAACTCTTCAATTAAATCCTTTTGGAGTCGAATATGAGCATCCGTCTGACGCATGTCGGCATGTGCTTGGAGGAGGGCTTCTTCATCGTGAGGTACCCCACCTCGTACGTTGGCGGCGGCGACGCCGTGGCTTGGACCGGCTTCATCATCGTCATTGGCCCAATCAGTCAGTTGTACATCTTCATCTTCGACAATCATGTTGTGCATGATAATACAGGCGTACATTATATCAGCAATGCAGTCGACATGCCACAAACGCGTTGGTCCCTTAACTGCAGCCCATCGCGCCTGAAGCACACCAAAGGGGCGACAAGTTGAGGACGTTTAGGTCGTTGTTCGAACCGGCTATCCCAAAATACGCATGCCAAATCCACGGTCGGTAATCAGCTACGGCCTCAAGGATCATCGTGGGATTCTTTCCCTTGTAGCCGGTCGTGTAGAACCCCTTCCAGGCAGCGGGACAGTTCTTCCACTCTCAATGCATACAATCTATGCTGCCTAACATTCCCGGGAACCCATGCTGCTCCCCGTGCATCCGCAGCAGATCTTGGCAATCTTCGGGGGTAGGCTTTCGGAGATACTGATCACCGAATACTTCAATCACGCCCTGACAGAAATACTTGATACATTCGAGGGCAGTCGTCTCACCGATGTGGAGGTATTCGTCCCACATGTCTGCCGAAGTGTCGTAGGCCAACTGCATGATTGTCGCAGTGCACTTTTGAATAGGGGTGTGGCCGGGTTTGCCAGCCGCATCGTGCCTGAAGCGGAAATACAGATATCGCTGCTCCAAACCGTTAACAATACGCATAAACAAGTCCCGCCTCATCCTAAAACGACGCCTGAAATGGTTGGCGTTAAAACGCGGCTCCTCTGCGAAGTAATCTGTGAACAGGCGCTGATGTGCAGCTACATGATCACGATCAACCACTTGTCGACGGCAGACAACTGGTCGTGGGCGAGGTACCGGCGGCTGCATATAACTCTGCATCCATCGATCAACCTCACGACTCGTATAGGCATCTAGCTCTTCGTTCAGCTTACGCTCGTACTCATCAGCATCCCCATCACTACCACCACCACTACCATCGGCATTACTCATTTCTTAAATTGATCTTGTACAGAAAGAAAGATAGAGAGAGTACTCGTTAAAACAAGTGGTGCGAATGAAAATGACGTCCAAAGCGCGTATATATAGTGTTTTCGAAAAAAAAAATTTAATTCTAACGCCGATCCGGGGCCTACAATGGCGCCGTGAGGATCGGCGTTAGAACCGGCGTCACCACACGAATCGGCATGGGTACGCCGAAATTGACGCTGATTTCGCCGACGCCGGTCGCAATGGTTCGGCGTCAGAACCGGCGTCGGCGAAAAATCGGCGTCGCGGTTTTGACGCCTCCATTGCTGATGCTCTAAAATGCACACAAAGTTTGTTGGAAAATCAAACACAACGCAGGTTATTGAACTACAAAAATGTTCTTAGAATATGTCACTCTCACCCTCGTAAGTACCCAACGTTCCAAAAATCACATTTTCGATCAAAAACACTCAGAATTCACAAATTCAGGCACTATTTGTACCATCCTGTCCTTAAGGCCTGAAAGGATATAAATATCAAACTACACAAAAAAAATTCAAAATATCAATTAAAGTACACAAACTATATACAAATACCATAGCATATTACCACATTATGAGCTATGAGATCCTTAGAAAGAGTATTTTGCATAATAAAAACTAAAATAAGATAAATAAATATTTGTATTAATATTTTTAAACAATCATTACACGTATATAAAATTAAACAAAACTCTTTAAGTTTTTCATATTTTATTGTCAAATTTTTAAAATAAAATAAATATAAAGAATTGTTGAAAACCAACTTTTTGTAAAATACATTTGAAAGAAAAATATAAGAAAAAATTGAAATTACCAATTAAAGCCAATCGCAAAAATTTGGTTTTTAAAATTTGACAATGAAAATATAAAAAATTTAGAGATTGTAGTTTAATTTTATATGTGTAATGATTTAAAAAAAATTTAAAATTTGACAATGAAAATATAAAAAAATTTAGAGATTGTAGTTTAATTTTATATGTGTAATGATTTAAAAAAAATTAATACAAATATTATTTATCTTATTTTAATTTATATTATGCCAAAAACTCATTCTAATGATCTCAGGTATCTCATGTTAATGAGGTAATATGTTACTATTATATTTGTATATAGTTTATGTACTTTTAATTGATATTTTGTATTGAAATTTTTGTGTACTTTGACATTTATATGTTCTCAGACCTCAATGGTAGTATGGTAAAAATCGTGTTTGAATTTGTGATTTTTGGACATTTTTGACAAAAAAATTGATATTTGAAACGTTGGATACTCAAAAGGTGAGAATGACATTTTATGTGTACCAACATAATTCACTCTAAAATATTTTATCTAAGTTCTCAATTTGATTTTTCCATCTTTTAGGCATCATTCAAAATTTTTGGTTAGAAAATTTGATGTATGAAATATATTTTTTATTATGTATATTAATTTTGAATATTTAATTATTTGAATATTTTTTGATCAAAAAAGCTATTCTAACAAAATTGAAAATTATAATTTTTGAAGAAAAAACATTCGTCGCGTTCGAAAATTAGAAAAATTCAAACTAACTTTAATATACAAACATATCTTCTACCCTTAGGCCACCCGCAATGGGGCGCCCGATGGCGTCCATCGTCCTCGGGCGCGGACGATGCCCACATTGTGGGTGGCCGACATCGTCTGTGCCCTACGTCACGGACGATGGCCTATTGTCCGCGCCATTGTGGGCTCGGCGGACGATGGCGCGAACGATAGGCCATCGTCCGCGCCATCGGGCGCCCCATTGCGGGATCGGCGGACGATGGCACGCGTTTTCGATTTTTTGTATAAATACCCCTACCCCACCTTCATTTGTAACGTTTCATTTCACGATTTCACCCTCGAAACTCACATTTTTATTATTACTACGAAATTGATTCAAGTCCCAAGAGTCCGATGTTTGGGGAGGCGGGTTGGCCGGGTACAGAACCGGGCGAATATCGACCGTTCGACGCCAACACGCAGTACGATCCCGAATTCAGCATGGAATCGTACGGTTTGGATGACATGGAGCCGTCTCCAAACCGACCTGTCGCGCCCTCCCGCCGCGCCGCCGACGCCACCCCTTCTGTCCCCGCCAAAAAGAAGCGGACCCGACACCACGCGCAGAAGTTGCCGCCTCCGGAAAATTGTGAAGAGTACGCCCCCGGCCGTACGAACTACCAGCCGGATGAAACCCTCATATTGGCGAGGTGTTGGGTGGACATATCGGAGGACCCGATATTCGCGAACAACCAGAGGCAGGTGGCGTACTGGGAGCGCATCGCCGAGCGCGTACAAGCGCCAACGGGAGCAGCTCCACAAGCACTGGGACCAGGTGAAGAAGCAAATCAACCTGTTCTCGTCGGAGTACGAGAAGTGCGCGAGGGAGCAGGGGAGCGGCGAGAGCTTGAGGGGCAAACAGAAGTTCCAAGGTGCGCGCCAAAGTGCTGATGTCGTATCAGTCCCTGTATGGCGAGTTCAAGCACGAGGCCATCTGGGCACTCTTGAGGGACAAGCAGAAGTTCCAAGGCGGGATTCTGCACACCGGGGCGACAAAGAGGACGAAGACCACCGAAGCTGGTGGTTACACGAGCAGCGAAAGTGGAACTCGTCCGGTGGACCTCAACCGGACGTACGAGGACATTGAGAGTTCCGGCACACCGATGTCCTCCCTATGTCCCATAGGCGTCAAGGCTGCGAAGGCCAAGGGGAAGGCGGCGGCAACATCATCCTCGACCGTCGCCGCCCCATTGCCGATCCCGGTCCCGCTCCAGACCCCGAACCCGACGGCTGCCGCGTATGAGCAGTTGGCAACAGCCTCGATGGCGAAGACGTTGTTGCAGACGCACAAGGTCCTCAAGAAGTGTACGGACCCCGCCGAAGACGAATATCTCCGGGGGTTGATCGATGAGCTGCGCCGAAAGTTGGGAATTGCGTAGATTAGCCAATTTGAATCGTGTAACTTTTGTTTAATCAATGCAATCTTCGCCGATTTTTAGTTAATCGTTGTGTTTTTTAATTAGTTTTCATTACATATTTGAAAACATTTAAATTAATTAACAAAACAATAGTAAAACATATAGGGCGCGCCTTAGGGCGCCCCATTTCAGGTGGGGGGTAGGAGGATAAAACTGATGACGTGGCGCGCCTTAGGGCGCCCCATTGCTAATGGCCTTAGAGCATCTCTAACCGTGCTCTTAGCTAAGTGTACGATTGTGAACCCGGTCCAACTTTTATTCATTTTTTATTCCATGCTCTTAGCTAAGGCACAATACCACCAATCGTGCTCTTAGCTAATGCATGTTTTTCACTATTCAGAGGTCCAACTATTCTATTATTCAATTTAAATGCTTCAATAACACTTCTATAATACTCCATCCGTTCCGCGGTAGTTGAGTCATTTCATTTTCTGTACTCATTTTGCAAAAATGATACGTAATAAATAGTTAAAATGGAAAGAAAGTAAAATTGGTGACAGAATAAGGTAGATAAAAGTCTTATCAATATTATTCTATCTATTATCATTTTTCTAAAACAAGTGCAGAAAAAGAAATGACTCAACTACCGTGGAACGGAGGGAGTAATAAAATACATTAATAAACCCGAAACAAAATTATAAATTCCTAAAAAATAAAAATAAAAATTTAAAAGTGCATAATTAAAAATCCTAAAAATTTAAAATTACATCCCAAAAAATTTTAATTGCATAATTTAAATTCAAAAAATTATAAAGTACATATTTCGGGTTTGGAAGAAGACTACACCTCCGGTGGCGGGCGAGCGGGTGGGAGGGGGGAGTATACCTAATTGCACTTAGATGGATTCATTCATCTTGATACTCGCAGCTCTTTGCTCGGGAGTCATTCGGGGCAAATCAGCATTAATAGCTATATCCAAATACCCAAATAACGTATTCAGGTTAGGAGGGATTGCAGGGGGTGAAGGCATGAGAGACGGAGCCGCTGGTTGGGATTGGCTCGTTGCGCGACAACGGCCAGCCATCGCCGCCTTCGTCCCTTATGGACGAACCGGCGCCGGAGCTATCCAAGTGATCTCCGGCAAGCTGGCTTGCCACCTCATCTTAGCTGACGTCGGATTGCGACCTTGACCGTTTGCTGGTGGAGCCTAAGGAGGATTGGGTGTCTCCCGACCACTTAGACCTATGACACACCTTCTTCCAAGTATTGAGATGCTTGAATGCTTTGTAGGTCATTGTTTGGAAAGCCATCATGGCGCCCGTGATGATGTCAGCTTTGCTGGAGCCGCTCTCGGCCGTCCGCTGTTCCTCGAGGAAAAACCCTAGAACTTCTGTATGTCCTTGCTCTTCCAATCGCATTGCGCAACATACTCTGGGTGCGCTCCATAGTTCCCGCCGGACGCTTTAGCGTTGTAGATGTTGCAGATGCGCTCACAGAACTGCTTCCTACTTTGGTTTGTGCCGACAGCGGACACCGAAACATGTAGTTGGCGTGTTAATCTAAAAAATGCCATTTCGAATGGCGTGTTTAACATAAATACGCCACCCTAGTCGGCGTGTTTCTGTTGAACCATATACCAATCAGATCTCCCCCAACATCGCAAACCCTAAACACTTTCCCTCCCCAAAACGCGAAAACCCTTCCCAAGGCGGAAAAACCTTTCGCTCGGGTCGACCCGGTGGTGGATTTGAGCGTGGAGATTTCGATTTTGGCTCATTCTTCTAAACATTAGTCTTTCTAATCGGTTAGTATATCAAATTTTAGACTCATTCTTCTAAACATTAGTCTTCCAATATTTGATGGATAGTTGTGATAATATATATTGTAGTGTAATTAATATAATAGTTTGACCAATTGTTATGGGCACACTAATATTTTGATGGATTATTATGATAGTATATATTTTAATAGAAATATTTTGACCAATTGTTATGCTATTATATGTTGTAGTATATCTAATTTTGTTACCAATATTTAATGGATTGTTATAATAATATATATTGTAGTGTATTTAATAGAAATATTTTGTCAAATTTTTGGGTCACTCTACATAATGATGAATGTAAAAATAATACATATTTATTTGTGTTTTACATTATTGCAGATAGTATGACGTGGTGTGTCAATTTATATTGGGGTGGAAAGATAATTCCCGGAGCAGTTATTTCGTATGATCCTCCTTTTGCTAAAGGATTCATTATGTTGGATGAAACAATTTCGTACGATGAACTTGTGGAAAAAATTTGTGAAAGGATGGGGATAAGCATATATGAAAACAAAATTCAAATAATATGGAAACGTACTATATGCTTTGGATCCGGAGTCACGTTTATAGGTGTTCAACTAGAAGAAGTATGCATGCAACTAATGTTTAGTGAGAGTATGGTTATTGGAGGTGTAATTGAATTATATGTGAGTATTCGGCAGTTACTCAACATCATAGTCATCATGTCATAAGTTATGATGTTGGTACGTCTACGAGAGCCCAAGAACCATATTTTGCTGTAACACAAGATTTTGATGTTGGTACGTCTACGAGAGCCCAAGAACCATATTTTGCTGCAACGCAAGATTTTGAAGCTAGAGGCGTGCATTTAGGGGAACGTGACAATTGTGATGTGGTTGAGGACATAATAGGTCCTGATAAAGCCGACTTTCTTGATCCACAATCACCTTATTATTCTGAAGATTCCGACACGGTTAGTACAGACTCAGATAGTGATCCGTCGGATGATGAACAATTTGTTGCTTCAAGACCATCCATTCCACTTGGTGATCCACAATTTGGAGAAACAACAGTTGGAGAAACATCAGTTGGTGGAAGGGCAGTTGGAGGAAGAGTAGTTCCACAGTTCCCACAGCGTGGAATCAACTATTTTCGCACCTTACTAGGTCCATATGATAGTTTTGATCCCAAAAACTTTGAGCGTGATGATCCCAGTGTGCATTATTGGAGTGAAAAAGATCCTAGCAATGTCGGTTTGCATACTAAATTTAGAACGAAGTTGGAATTAAAGGCAGCTGTGACTCATTGGCATTTGGAAAAAATCCGACAATATACAGTTGCTAAAAGTAAAGGAAAGAGATGGCATGCAGTTTGTAAGTAGCCACAAGGAAATCCGAAAGATAAGTTCTTACCGCCATGTTTGTGGGAGTGCCGAGCAACACTGAGGAAGCATGATGAACACTGGCAAATTAGAGTGTTTAGCACTGCTCATACTTGCATGGGGGATCGTAACTATAATGGTCACGCTAATCTTTCGTCGGGTATGATAGCGTTGAGTGTTCGCCATCAGATAGAAAACGATCATTGCTACAAGGTAAAAGCAATTGTGGCGGATATTGAAAATAGATTTCATGTCAAAGTTAGTTACAAGAAAGCATGGTATGCTCAGATGACAGCGATTGAGCTTGTATACGGTGGATGGGAGTGGTCGTTCAAAGTGTTACCAGCTTATTTGAATGAAATGCAAAGACAAAATCCTGGCATAATTGTGGAATGGTTGCACGATGACATATTAAGCAATGGTATGAACAAGGTATTCAAGTACGTATTCTGGGCTTTTGGACCAGCTGTGGAGGCTTTTCAACTATGCAAACCAGTTTTAACGGTTGATGGAACTCATCTACGTGGACGATGTCGAGGTAAAATTCTTATTGCCGTTGGATTTGATGCTAATAAGAAATGTTTGCCTGTTGCATATGCCATTGTTGATGAGGAAACCAAAGAAAGTTGGAATTGGTTTATGGAACGCATTAGACTTCATGTAGCAAAACATGAAATATGTGTCATATCTGATAGGCATGTCGGAATCATAGATGCAATTAATTCTCCCATATGGAAAGAAGAACCCAATGTGGGTCATCACAGATTTTGCTTTATACATGTTAGAAAGAATGTTTTGCAGAATCACAAAGGTATCATGGTCAAAAGACTTGTTTGGAAAATTGGTATTGCTACCAAGAAGCGCAAGTTTAAGATCAGACGTCGTTTACTTCGAAATGTCAACACCTACGCTTTGCAGTACCTTGATGCCGTGGAGTTAGAAAAATGGAATCTGACGTATGACAAACACAAAAGATGGGGTGAGGTGACCACTAATATGGTGGAATCTTACAACAATGTGCTGAGAGGCGCAAGACAACTCCCAATTAAAGCTTGCATTGATATGATATTCTGGAGGACAATAGAATGGTTCAATGACCGGTCAATTGCATCAACACAGTGTGCCACACCACTTACCCCGTGGGCGCATGACAACTCCCAATTAAAGCTTGCATTGATATGATATGTGCAAAAATGATGCAAAATGTCAATTACATAATGTGAGAGCACACAACACAATTGCAGGCCATTATGTGGTTCGAACAAAGCGTCGAATTGGTGGAAAGGGCGCTAATAAGTGGAAGGTAAAGTACTTGAGTCGCACTGTCAAATGTCAAAAGTGGCGATGTGGAGACTTCCATGTTCACATGAAGCGGCCGTTGCGGCTGTTTAAGAAACGACAACATGCCTGCCGCTTGTTGATCCGTATAACCGCACAGTGGTTTGGGTACACCAATATTCTATCGACGGTGGTCACTCCACCCCGACACCAAGATTATTGGGCCGTGCCTGAATGGACTTTGTGCAAGTTCAACGATCTCATTTAATGCCTAAAAGGTCCGGTCGATACCCGTAACTACTTTAGGATTCCTAATCAGATGATATCCGTGAAGCTGACCAGCCACGAGCCCGACGCCGATGTAAACATTGTCGTCAACCAGGTCACGACAGGCGCAACTGCCCGAATGCTCTTTCAAGGATGGATACTCTAAACGATTTTATGCCTCCACCTCCACCAAGATATGCAGTTCGAGGTCGTCATTCTGTCAGTCACACTGATGATGCCGATCACGATTTTATGCCTCCACCTCCACCAAGATCTGCAGTTCGAGGTCGTCATTCTGTCAGCCACACTGGTGGTACAGGCGAAGACATCGGTCTCAGTGATGTCCCACATTCTCCACCTCGGTCTTCTGTGCGAAACGATTTTTTCGGGGTTGATTTAGAGAATGTAGTTGTTCAAGATATTCCTCCGTCTAGACTCTCAACCGCCAGAATTGGGAAGGGTATCCGTAGCTTTTTTACGCGGAAAAGGCGAGACAATTGAACTTATGCATTGTGTAATATTGGATTTCTGTATTTAGTAATATTTGGACTTATGTATTGGGTAATATTTGTATTTACTTATATATTGAGTAAAATTGCGTTTTAAGTATCAAATGATCAGCTAAAAACGCTAACTTGGGTGGCGTTTTTTATTGAAACACGCCTATGGGAGTGGCGTGTTTCAATAGACGCCAACGGGACTGGCGTTTTTGTTCAGAATGCGTCGTGAAAAAACTGGCCAAAATTTCTTCTAACTTAGACACGCCAATGACATTGGCGTTTTTCACAAAACACGCCATCTGCATTGGCTTTTTACCTAAGACGCCAATGGAAATGGCGCGTTTGTTCAGAATGTCGCTATTTCCTCTATCTCTTTATTTGCCAGTTTTCATTTCAACTACGAAATAATAATTCATACATCCAAAGACTTAAGCATAAAGACTTAAAATCAATGAGTTCAAAGCAAATGAAAAAAACACCAATATCAAATTACTAATATAAAGAGTTCAAATCAATGAAAAAACACTAATATCAAGAGAATGTATCCAATTACTAATGTAAAGAGTTCAAATTAGTTCAATCGTCACGACTTTTCCGCATAAACAGGCGCCGTATCCCCTTCCCAATCTTGGATGTAGATCTAGGGATCCTTGGGGGAGGAGTATCTTGAACAACAGCGTTCTCAAGATCTACCCCAAAAAAATCATCATGCACAGACGACCGCGGTGGAGAAGCGGGGACATCACTGAGGCCAATATCTTCTCCGGTACCACCGGTGTGGCTGACAGAATGACGGCCTCGAAGTGCAGAGCTCGGTGGAGGTGGTTCCACAAAATCGTCATCGGAGTTGTGTACGAACTGAGATGACGACTCTCCGCAGGCGGTTTTCTTCTTGGTTCGTCGTTTTGCCTTTTGCCTTACGGGTACGTCCACGTCCATTGCAGAGCGCTGCGAAGGACGGTAGTCCATCAGCTGAGCCTCCCCGGATATCTGCAGTCCTTCTTCAACCATCCTCGAAATGGTTTCCATATCCGGACAAAAATGTCCTGTCGCAGCTCGGCCACTTAGAAAGTGGCGTATATTGTGAAGCGTCTCCACCTACAATTTTTCAAAGTTAAGTACATATCATAATATGAATTTAAATAAATAATCAGGGTTTAGTTAAGTATAAATAATGTACCGTAAAGTTATGAGACGATGTCGTTTCGTGGAATCCCTCTTCAGCATGCACGCCGGGTTTGGTTAAATACACCACAGTGATCTGGCGAAACCAATTCATATATTCTTCCGTTGCAACAGGCTCAGTACTATCCTCCAGATCAGTCCATATCGTAAAGTGCCTGTTGTCCCACTCCTGTATATAATTGGCGTGCTATTGAACCCAATTCCGACCAGATTTTCCACGGCGATCTTGTTTCAAAAAATCAGAACCGTGGAACAGGGGGAGATCCGAGATATACGGTTGGACAATCCCGAATTGGCGCAACACTCGGTGTGGCAGGTGTGGCTCAGCCAGATTCCAACAAATAAGCGTTGTTATCGACATCCATATATGACGACCGGCATCACAACTTTCCGGCAACTCTCGGTGGAGATAAGGCCTCCAAATAAACTACATGTGATACAAATTTTTCAAAATAATTTCAATAAAAACAAAAAACAAAAAACAAAAAACAATTTATAAGTATATGAAGTACCTGATTAGGATGCATCATGGAGAACTGATCTCGGAAATTTTCAATACAATGTCCGGGTGCTTTTACATATGACGCCGGACCATTCCATCTAAAAAATTTAAATTATGAGCGAATAACACGAAGATTGATGAACATTAAGCTTAAAAAATGAATTAGTAAACAACTTACGCGCTTGCACATGGTAGATAGTCTGTATGCACGGGATCTAGCATCCTCGGTCTAATATTTGGGATTCTCTCCCAAGCCCAAAGCTGTAATAGAGTTAAGGCTCCCCCTACATCCGTCCTCTTAGCAACGGCCGCTTCACACAAATTGTGGTACAAGCAAGCAAGCGTCGCACCACCCCAGCTATATGTAGAACACTGTTCTATATCCATGAAAAAGTGAAGGTAGAAGAACGGAATTTTATTTTCGGAGCCGTTGGGAATCATCAGACCACCAAGTAATAGCAGACAATAGATACGAGCCCGCTGAGCATATATGTTGTGTTCGTGGTCACCAGACAGCTCAATCCTCAATTGACGCGATAAGCTTGTCTGCTTAAAAGCCATTTCCTTCAACTCGGATGCGTCTGGTATGAATCCTGTTAGGGTTTAGTTTACTGAAAAGCATGTTTCGAGCAAATTCGCACGAATAGGAATTTTGCTTGTATACGAAAAAACTCTACAATCCACTTTTAACCCGATTCAGTATTATTCGAGCAGTTTGCACGAATAGAATCAGTATATTATTACATTGAGTTTACTTTTGCGTTTATAAGATGTTTTATAAACATTTAAATGCATAAGAAGTAAACAAAGCCTAAGTCTTTTGCTTAGTAGACTGGTTGTGGGCGTCGTCCACTTTAAGGTAACTACAGTCTGTTCTTTGCAATGCTTTGCAAAAGAAAAAGAAGAATTTCACAACCTAGATAGGCTTTGGCTACCTATCGTGAAAGGTTGCAATGTCAGTCCGATTATTTCCAAGCCTTATTGAAATAAGATGACGTTGGTGTGGTATAGCACTGAATGGATCTAACAGCAAGACGTGTCTTTATGCTATCTACTGAAAGACGGTGTCTTGATAAATATTTAGTTCTTAATCAATGTACGTTAGCATTGAGCATACGATATTGAGTATCTACTACTTTGACTTACCAAAGATGCGGGTTTTTCGTCACCCAACGATCTAGGTATATTGGGTAGTGGTGATCATTATCTAGCGGTGCTAGGATTGCTATTATGTTGAATCGCGCACGAGGTGAGTCTCGTTTGATAATGTCCTCAAGAGGAGCTTGAACAAGGTTTTATTATTCGGAAACTGGCCAGTTGGAGTTTTATTACTCTATGAATAATAAATAAGTGTTTCTTGCTAAGTCTACTCTTGGAATTAATAAGATGTTAATTAATTAAGTCCATAGCAGACTTTAATTAATTAATGGACATTTCTATCTTAAGCGCGGGAAATAAATAATAAATAAAGTGGAAACCCGGATTACTTGTAATTTCGGATTTGGATGGGGAGTTCAATATTACGTCTGTAGTGGCTGCTCGTAATATTCCAATATAAGCTTGTATTAAATTGTGGGTTCAATTTAATTAGGAAAAAGCTAATTGGGTGAGCCCATATCCAAAGCCTTCCATAGATCCCTGACTGGACCCAATATGAACTATTATAAATAGGAGAATAAATGAGACAGAAATTATTATTAATTTCATTATGAAATTTCGTCCACCCTCATATTTTGAGGGAGGAACGATTTTCTTGAAGAATTCTCCTCCGTGAGTTCTTCAGCTCCTCCTCCGTGAGAAAGTTCTGTCTTCTTTATTCGAGTCCTAGTGTTTCGATAAGATCAACCCACACTGATTTCGGAATACAGTTCGGGACACCAGTCAGAAGATCCGTGGTCTAGTATTGAAGATCATCGTGGAGAAGGCGCAAGCAATCGACGATTCTTTGGAGAATCAACGAGGTAAATTGGCTAACCCCGTAGTATGCATGTTTTAGGATTTATTTGTTCTAAAGCATGTATGTAATTCAAGTTATGAGCATGATACATGTGATAATTACGCGAATAGATTTTTTCTAAATAATCTGCTAAATAGATCTGTATTATGTGATCCGTTAGAACGCACGCTTCTGCTGCCAGCCCCTTCAAATCCTAGAAAATCCAAACACCTGTCCTTCCAATATCCCGCTTCCGTCGGGGGGATGTAATCTGTCAGAGCCTCTCCATCAACTTTCAGGCCCCATAAGACCTCCACGTCTTCCAGTGTCACAGTCGCTTCACCAACTGGAAAGTGAAACGTGTGAGTCTCTGGCCTCCAACGTTCAATCAAAGCTGTGATAAGATGGTGGTCAATGTCTTTTGGTTTACCACACCTTAATATACCCCCAAACCCCATCTGATCCACTATTGTCAAGACATATTGATGGATGGGAACATCCCAAATTATTCCTTCATATCGTCGGCAGCGTACATATTCGGATGGAACTCCTGCCCATATGTTGTTAGAGACATGTTGTCTCTGAAAATATAATACAGATGGATCCGCAGGACCACATGCAAGCCGACGACGAGAGGTTGAAGATGATGCCATAATTTACCTACACAACATTCATAATCCAAATTCAACAATAACCAACCATAAACCATTTCAATAATTAGATACAATTTAATCCAATATCACAAAATTGAACACCAACATCAAATAATTCACCTACACAACATTGCACATTCAAAATCATAATCCAATTCACCTACACAAAATTAACAATTTAAATTAACAATTCGTCCGACCTAACAATTTCAATTTGCCCAATTTCAATTTTGCCTAACCTAACAATTTCAATTTGTCCAATTTCAATTTGACAAACCTAACAATATAAACAAATTTAACAATTCAAACTAATCAACATACATCAACCAAAACCCACATAAACCAAAACAATTTGCCCAATTTTTTAGCTATAACAACCCTAGGGTTTAGGTTTATAATCAAATTTATACAAAAATTCACTTAAACCAAACAATCCAACATAATAATCAACAATAATGTCATTCAACCATCCAAAATGCATAATATTTCTACTCAATTCACAACTCATTACAAACCCTAGCTAACTATCCACCACTTACTCTAATAATGTAAAAGGTAAGCATACCAACCAAAGAAAATAGATGAATTTGGGGAAGAATAGCACCGATTGATGAATGTAGGCCAAAATCACGGAGAGGAGGGCGATTTCGCGTAGAGGAGGCCCGCAGCTTGGAGAAATCGCGAAGTGTGTGTATTGTGAGATTTTCGCGATTTGGGGGAGGCACGGCTGGTATATCAGCCTGTGAAAACACGCCACTCAGGTTGGCGTTTTTCGCGACTAGGTGAACACGCCACTCAGGTTGGCGTTTTTCGCAAAACAAGTAAACACGCCACTCAGGTTGGAGTTTTTCGCGACTTCAGTAAACACGCTACTCGTGTTTGCGTCTTTGCATAAACACGCCAATCTGTTCGGCGTTTCTACAACAATACACACGCCAATTACAAAGGCGTTTTTTCAGGAATACACGCCAACCAAGTTGACGCTTTTCAACGTAATTGCAATTGGAGAGAATACGCCCAAAATACGGCACAAGTATAAAACGCCACCTACGTTGGCGTCTTTACGTGTAAACACGCCATTAATATTGGCGTTTTTACTTAAAGACACGCCAATTGCATTGGCGTTTTTTCCATATGTGGAATAGATAACAAAATGGGTACATTTACGTTATCTTTAATGTAAACTGCCCCAGAAACCCGATTTTTCCGAGAATGGAGGTGCTGGTAGTGACGACTGAATGGGTCAGAATTGATATTTCTCTTTTTCCCTCCTTTCATCTTTCTCTCTCGCAACAAAGCGAATTTCTCTCTCTTGAGTCCACTTCGGTGATTGGGTGCTGAGGGTTTTACAATCTCACAAGCCCATTTTCGATATTTGAGCCATTCACTTCTCAATCCACTTTATCCCAATGGGGAAATTTATTATTTTCGCCTATCGCAATATGATTCCCATTTTCTAGTAAAGTTACTGCTAATAAATCAATTTGGCCAAAAAGAAAAAATTGTGGGGATGAAGAAAGAGTTTTTTTTATTTCTTATTATACTACATATATTAATCCATTCACTTCATAAATAATTTGCTACAAAATCTGTTAAGTTTATAAAGTTTCCCGTCCTCCGGTTGTTAGTGCGTTGCTCATCGACAACCCGGAGCTCCGATGTGGTGCTCCTTACCCAGATTTATCCGCCCCATCACCGCCGTATCACCACTGCCGAATTCATCACTTACTATTTTATGCCACCACGGAGGTTCGGCGGCGGTGTATCCTGCTATATCCTCACCGGAAAAACTAGAATATAGCACCCAACTCGTCACACGGGAATACGCTGACCTAAATCTCTCCAACAATGATTCCCAGGTTGCTCAACTGGAGTTTAGGGTTCTATATATATGAAAATTAGTGGAAAAATCAAATTTTAAATGAAATGCTAACATATGTTCGATTGGGTTTTTCAGGAGGTTGGTCATGTTAGGGTCCGGCAGCATGTTAATCCTCTCAGTTTTTCCAAAATGGTAAATTATATAGGTGCATTTTTAAAATTTTATACTTTGTGTGTGTGTGAGATCCATATTTGTGTTTTGCATAGGTACCGGTGGAACTCCCAGATTGGAATGCTGTTTATAAAGATGCTAAGCTGCCATTGATGGTGGATATTGGTAGCGGTAAGAGCTTATTTGTTTTTCTTATGCTTAGGGGATGGAAGACATGCAGTTCACTGGTAGTAATTTTAACCATATCTCTATTAATTTACACTTTATCTTGTTTAACATTTTTGTGCTTCTGATCAAGAACATGATTGGATATTAATATGATATAGGATGTACAGATGAAATTATGCGAAATTTGCATTTCTAAACTCTTAATGCTATCTTGTCACTAGGAACCTAATCTCAGAAGTGTTGCTAATTTCAGGTAGTGGGAGATTTCTCCTATGGCTTGCCAAAAGAAACTGCGGATTGAAGAATTATCTAGGATTGGAAATACGTCCTAAAGTATGCTATACATTCCTTTGAGCATAGATCTAATTGCACTTTTTTGCTTCGTGGAACCCAAACAACTTTAGAAATCTATTCCTACCTGACTACTTATTTTTCTGCAGTTGGCCAAACGTGCTGAGCATTGGGTGCATGAACTAGGGCTGAACAATATGTAAGGATAACTTTACTTTATCTTCTTTGGGAAGTCCTTAAAATTTGAATAGTGGTTTACATGTTTGTGGATGCAGCCACTTTATGCATGCCAATGCAACGGTCTCCTTCAAACAATTTATAACTACATATCCAGGTCCCTTGGTTTTAGTTTCTATATTGGTGAGTGTTTTTCATATCCAGGTCCCTTGGTTTTAGTATCTATATTACCCCCGTTTTATGATTGTAGCTAGCTGTATTTTCTTATGTCGGAGAGTTATTTGCTCATGTATGCAGTGTCCAGATCCTCACTTTAAGAAAAAGCATCATAAAAGAAGGGTTGTGCAGAAGCCTCTAGTCGATTCCATTGTAGAAGGCTTAGTTCCTGGAGGACAGGTAAGGGATTTCTCGGTGTTCTTTTCTGACCTGATATAATCTGATTATGTCTTCTTCAATATATGCCATACTTGACACCATTTCCTGTTCTTTTTTTTTCCTCAATACAACCCCAATTGTAAGATAACCGAGTGTATAATCCGTTTCCAACTGGACAGTCTTACACAACCCACTCTTGACTTGTCTTTAAAAGGATAAGACATTTAGAACCTGCGGCATTCCACCGTGTGTACGCTAATTATTAAGTGTCGCCTTCTTTTTTTTCTGTTGAGCAGATATTCATACAATCAGACGTCCAGGAAGTAGCAGTTGATATGAGGAAATATTTTGATGCTGAATTTGACAAGCTTGTGCATATTAACCATGTTGATCCTAATATTCTTTGCGACAATGATGGATGGTTGTTGAGTAATCCAATGGGCATAAGGACAGAGAGAGAGATCCATGCAGAACTCGAAGGAGCTAGTATTTACAGAAGAATGTATCAGAAACAACGGTAACCAGCTGAGTAATCTGTGGGCTAACCAGACCTCAGAACATGAGACCTGCACTCATTTCTTCTTGGAGTTGGAAGAAGTGGTTGGTTTGTCAAGGATTGGAAACACGGCCTGGTGCAACCGTCTCCCCTTGTTGCTTGTGGAAGAGAATAGTTCTGTACTTATATCTGAATCGAGTTTGAGTGAAAGGCTTCTTGACTTAATTTCCTGAATCACGGATGACCTTGTCTTCTGTTATCAAAATTCAGCCAATCTTTTTTCCAAAAGTTTTCTACTATAACCTCGGGTGTTTGAGAATGTTTCTTTGGTGAAATGTATCTTCAGGATCCATCTTAGGTTTAGAGGGATTGGTTCTTTTTATCGATTCACTTTATATTTCCTTTTGCAGTTTCAGAGTTTCCCCGTGTCAGGATTTTGTTGTTCCTCCTCTAACCCTTCACATCAATCTCCATATACGTTCTCATTGTGAAAATACCATTCATTTTCTTTACTAATATTAATATAGTATATTTTAAAAGGATTCCCTTTTAAAAGTTTGATGTTGACTATAAAGCCCTTTCTTTTTTCATTGATGAAGTGATATAAATTGAAGAATTCATAATATTCATATATTTTTAAAATTATGAGTTACCCTTAAATCATTTTTTTATTTGTCCTTAATCACGAACACATACCAGTTCAAACTAATACAAAAATTAGCAAAAATTACTACTAAACTTGAAAGTGCATTAATATACAAGGTGATAGCCACCGGACACTAGTCCAATGATGTATCACTCTCTCCGAGCCTCATTCTATCAGCCGGTGTACCACCATGTAAAAATGTTACAACAAACAAGCATACAACAAGAATACATTAACTTGTACACTTCATACATTCACTAGTGTTTTCGCTCCCATTTTCCTTCACGTCTACCATCGCGTTCTTTTCTGTCAATTATCTGGCGTGATTTGCTGCCCCTGGATCCATGCCTCTGACCAGATCCGAAACTAATGGGTTGCCCCTCCATGTCTGGATCCCCAACACTACCTGTATCACCTGAATCCTTGCTTCCATCAAAAGTTTCTTCATAACTGCTGCCACATTCATCTGTTCTTTCACGCGATTGCAGAATGGTGGGAAGTTGTCCCGAGAATGAACCTCTGCCAGGTAGAGCTGTTGTGGTGGTAGCATCAGCACCACGACTACTTGCTCTTAAGCTACCTTCGCCCCCATCCCTGCTTGCTTCTCTTTCACGGTACCTATCCCGTGTTCTATTGGTTAAAAGCAATAAAAGGTCACTCACGAGAAAAAAGTCCTACAATTATCATGAATCTTACGTGGCTAAAAATACACGATAGAATTTTTATCTTTTCAAGATTACTGTTTATTCATGAGTTACCAGCACTCAGAAGGATCACTTTTTTTCCATTTCCCTTTCACGAGCCTCAAAAATTATGTTTGGGGTTTTTCTACCATATTAACAATCTCTCTGCAGAACCATGGCTACTTTTTAGGGATAACAATATGAGAGACACCATGATACTAATTAATTTCACATTTGCAAAAAAGACGGCAACCTTAAATCGTAGCAAAAATAAGTATTCTAAACAAGACTTATAAATCGTTTCAATAGAATAAAACTCACCTAGTTTGACTGGAAGATGAAAATTCTCGTCTTGAAGGTCGGACTCCAGATTCTATTTGCTCAAGTTCCCGCTGGAGATCCCTCTACAAAAAATTTCATCTCTGTTAGTTAAAGAGCCACATGATTAGATAAATGAAATTTGAGAAACATGGATATCAAGTACAGAGAGGAGCTCAAGTTGAACTCTCCCATTTATCAAGCATATATAACTCAGGAGCAGGGATACAGAGCAAAAGTTTGTCAGGAGCCAAACTCATTGTTGAATAATAAAAGCAAAGAAAATCTCAAAGAGAGAAAGAATAAAAGGGAAAAAAATTAAGTTAGATAACATAGAAAAGCATAATACATTCTAGGTCAGGATTGAAAGGCAGATTAAGCAGAAGGCTCCAACAATCAGAATGTGTGCCTAGCAATGCACGAATGAAGATTTATAAGCAAGCAGTTCTCATGAATTTCATAAAATATACTACCTCCGTCAAAAGGTAGATGTCACACTTGAGAATGACATATGATTTTAGGTAGACGTCACATTTGTTTAGTGGAGTATTAATAAAGAGAGAGTGTGATTGGATGTATTAATAGTTACTTACTTTTGTCCAAAAAAATAACTGACATTTTTTGTGGGACAACAAAAAAAAAGGAAAGTGTGACATCTACCCTAGGAAGGAGAGAGTACAAATTAGCTTATGATATACTCCCTCCGTCCACAAAAAATAGGGCACTTTCATTTTCTGCACTCGTTTTGAATAAATGATAATAAATAGTTAAAGTGAAGAGAAAGTAAAGTACGAGAGAGAGTAATGTAGAGAAGTCTCTTGTCAACATTATTCTCTCTCTTACTTTTCTTTCTCTCCACTTTAACTATTTATTATCATTTTTTTCAAAACGAGTGCAGAAAATGAAAGTTACCTATTTTTCGTGGACGGAGGGAGTATTCTAGTAATCATGGTGCAGTATGATAAGGCATTCTATTAAGTTATCAGTTACTATCATATTTTCTATAGGGATATTTCAACATGACCCAGAGGCAGACTATTCATGATCCAAGGATGATTTGCAGAAAAGTTGGCAACTGGGATGAGGCATGTAAATATGACTCCTGAATCATAAACTTTTTATTCATCAAGTAAATATGAAAGCACGATCATCTCGGCAACCAGTTACTATAGTAATCCTTGCCTGAGCCTGCTTTTCTTTCTCCATTTCAAGATTGTTCCGTAATTCTCTAGTTTTTGCTCGTTCAAGTTCAAGCAACTGCTGTCTCTCGAGCTCCTTTTCTACCTCATCTGCTCTCTCTCTGATAATCCATATTGCAGATTTGTCACTACAAATAATATTCACATACTATATATATATATAGGGGTGTGATCCGTTGCTAACTTTTCTTAAATTGCTAACTTGCTAACTCATCAACGCAATGTATTAAAAATGTCAACACAATGATACTGAAATGTCAATATAAACTTAAGTTGATATTTTAATGCATTATGTTGACATTAATATTTAAATGTCAACACAGTTTATTAAAATGTCAACACAAATATATGTTGACATTTTAATGTGATCGTATTGATATTTTTAATACACTGCATTGATGAGTTAGCAAGTTAGCAATTTAAAAAAAGTTAGCATTTTAACGCACCCCTATATATATATACATTGTTCTGCATTTTTGTATTTAAATTTAATCTATATATATATATATATGATAATAAACCAGAAAAAAGGTGAAACCTATCAAGCTTCTGAATGAGTTCTGCTTCTCGTAAAGTTGCCTCTTCTAAAAATTGTTGACGGGCATGCCTCAAAAGAAGCTTTTGTTGCCTGCGAGCAACTATTTCTTCCCTGAGTTTTGCCTTTTCTCTGGTGAAAGAGTCCAGAAAGGTCAGTAATAAGTACTTCATTATTCAAAATATTGATGTGGTTATACTCCTGGTTTTATTCTATTCTTTTAAAAAAATAAGTAGTACTCCACTTAACATGAAAAAAATATTAACAAAATAAAATATAAAATGTGTTGACAAAAATAAATTATTTATTAATTTCATATAATTCCACAAATTCAAATGGAAATGTATGCATATTAATATATATCTCATTAAACACTAATGTTAGAAGACTAGATATGAACAAGCATTAACAGAACTTACATAGATTTAATTCTTTCTTTAATTTGTTGCAGTCCAAGATCATCCTTTGAATAGGCTGCAAGGAACAGAAATGAGTATAAAAATTAATTAATCTAAAGCTGTACAATAACATCTCACAGAATTAGTTGGTAGTACACTATCAAGTGGAAAAATTACTATTTGCCTCATATATTAATGACAAGATAAATCTCTTTCCGCAGATCTGCTCCTAAATAGCTAGTATATTAGTAGTAATATTACAGTAAGAGAAAACTACATCAGGGGCAGCTAGTATTACAGGACATAAATGGAAATTGGCGCCAATCTTTGAGTTTGAAGGTTGAATCAGGTAGTGGGTGCTCTTTTTGCAGAAATTCCATTTCCAGTTGAGCTTCTTCCAGTTCCTACAAGAATAATAAGAAATTACTACCTGGTGTAATTTACTAAAATAAGCAATGGTTAGGGTTCAAAGGCTGACCATGAACCTCTGTTCAGCATCCTTTGAGAAGAAGTCCAAGTATGATTTGGCAGAGGTTAAATTGCCAATAACCTGGAATTAATGAAAGATAAGTGGACGCCAAACCAAAGTGAAGTATGAATGTAAACAACAAGTCAACTTAAGTTTCATTTGAAAATTTCAATATTCATTATCATATATTTGAAAGCTGCACAAGTTTTTTAATGTGTTTGAAAAAGCTACAAATAGATTATTGAAATTAATTTTAGGGAGAAAATAAGAAATTCTGTAGTATCAAATAAGAGTACTTAGCAAAATGACACATGAAGTTGCAAATAATGTTCAATTTCATGTATTTGCCTTTCAATTGGCAAATTCGTTTTCCAGACAAAGATTAATTTCATATAAAGTAGTGAATCCTTGATGAATACCATAAGAATGGAATCGCGGGTAGTTAAAAAATCAGGAAGTTGCTGCTTTGGAGGAGTTGAAGAAAGCACTTCCCTCAAGACCTACATCCAAGTAGAAAAATGAAGGGAATGGGAAAAAAAGATTAAGTACATTGGTAAGTTCTAACTGATACAGAATTGAGAAAGAAACATAGAATAAAGAATGAAGATTTAGATACTGATAATTCAATTAAAGGCTATTGCATTTGGACCGTATTTTACCATCTCAAATTATAAGCCCTGTTGGATATTATTATCTTATAATGCGTATCAGACTGCAATACCTGTTTAGCCTGTTCCCCGTCACTTTTAAGTCTGCATAGTGCTTCACAAGCCTTTTTCTCTAGGCTGGTGCAATACCTATCTACAATTAATAAGAAAAATGAAGTACTTTTAGATATATGTCTGGCATCTTTAGATTAGCTATTTTTGTTGATAAGAATAAGATGTGTGAGGATTACCAATTTTAGACATTCCAAAAGCTTCAATACTTCTCCAAATACTTTCTGGAATCAGTGAAATATCTTCAGATGGACAATAAAGAAAAACACTGGCTATGAGTGCCAAAGAGAATTGTGTAAGTGGGCCATAACGTGTTGGTTGTGAAAGAGCTGTCAAACACTGAAGAATGTTGTCAGCAGATGCAAGAAACGATTGCAGTTTAGACCTCGCAGAATATGGTATGAAGTTGATAAGAAGTGCTGTTGCATTTGTTCTCAGGAGCAGTGATGTATCAGAAGATGCCATCAAGGCTACGTTGTCCCATGTGGCTGCAACTAAAGAAGATAAAATATGCTCATTAGCAGAAATGGGCGAAACAGGTGTAGCTATAACAGACTCGATTGTTGACGATAGAATTAACTTTCCACCATCAACATCCTGGCCCACAAGTCTGCCCAAGTGCTTTAGTACAATATATCGTTGTTCCGGCTCAGGATGCACAAGCATGGCACGGAAAAGATCAACCAGAGGAACTTCATTCTGACAGACCTTATAGATACCTCTTGCGAACAATAATTGTATCAGCTTGTCAGTTAATATTCTCCAAGAGATGTTTGGAGCACTGTTAGAAAAGTTCTTAACTGCTAAGCATATGTCACTTATCACATTATCCAAACAAAAGTGCTGGGGCACTCCCAGGAGAGAGTCGAGTAACAGAGATGCGACCTCCCAACAATGCTTATCCTGAAGCAGTAAGATCTTTTTAGATAGTCCTTCAAGACTTGTCCTCCAAATATCTTGCACATCATCAAAAAGTTTGCTCGGATGGAGATCCTCTACTTCTGAAGAGGCAGAAACTCTATCAGCAATCAACCATAAGCACCTTGAGTATATCAAACACTCAGCACATGTGGAGGTCAGTTTCTTGGACAGTTTATTATGTAGACTCCAGCACTGTTCCAAGGTCGGACAGAGTTTGGAAATAATGGCCTCTATTTCTATTGGTAATGTCTTTACTTCTTCCAAAGTCAATTGACAAACCTTTTGACTGACATCAGCAACTGGTTTATCTTGATGCTCTCCAGATACATCAGTAGGAGAGGGAGAATAGCATATATCATTGAGAAACCAGGAGGAGAACTCAGGAAAACCATTAACAAAGCTAATGCTAGCATCGGAATCTGGAGAAACTTGAAGTGGAATAATACCCCAGACTTTAGAAGTAGCAATTAGTAGGTCTCTGCAGTTCTCCATGAGAACCTGATATGCACAAATATAATCAAGCAAAGAATTTGTTCCATCAGATGAGGCAAAATCAGCCCATAACAGGGCGGACTGTAAGAGTTCTGTTTTCCTCTGGAAGGACAAATTACCAAAAACGGAAGCTAGAACATATATTGTTAGTGCCTGGCATTTTCCTTTTTCCACAGAAGGGCCTAGATTCTCGTCAGTAGACTTTATAAATTTAAAGAGCTCACTGAAGCATAAAGATTCAAAACTCTGACATGATTCATCTACTAATGTATCTTCCCCGGTTGGCACCTTATTAAGGGAGTATGCTATAATGGGCTTTAACAAATGCAATATCGATTCAAGAAATGATACGTCGCAGTATGTTGTCTGACAAAGGGATACAAACACTTGCACCACTCTCGGTATCTCTGGAACCATTGCTTCCATATGCTCAACTACAATGGTTTCAAGAATGTAAAGGACGACAGCTTTTGCATTCTTGGCAACAAAACCTTTGTAATAGTCAGGCTTATCTTTGGATAAGGCCTGGGTATTCTTACTTTGCACAAAGGGACTTAAGCATATATCAGAAAACCAACACATTAGATCTGGCACCATATAGGTAGAAAGAAATTTCATTTGCAGGCCAACTGCCTCCAAAATAGTTTCACCAAAACCTATAAAGTCTTCCTTCAAATTAGGAAAATATTTGCTGATAACAGGATACAAGACATGAAAAGATTGCCATCTATCTTCACATCCTAAGCCCTTGCTTCCATCCTCACAATTTATATCTGGGTGAATACTCAATTTCTCAATCTGCTTGCCCACATTTTTCTGAGCAGCGATGTTATCAACTACAGAAAGGTCATCCGAGAATATGGATAAAAGATATGTTAACTCTGAAAAATCAGAAACTAGGAAGAGACGGTCATCAAGATACTGCTTGGCATTGCGTGCAACTGCCATCCATCCAAAATACCTAACAATCGGGAAAGGAGAAGAAGAAAAGGCTGGTACTTTCTGCAGCCAGACCAAACTAGGAACAAGATTCGAGAACCGAAAACCATTTCTGACATTAACTGGTAGTACAGATCTTTCATCATTGCCACTTGAACCAATGACCAAGTTTTGAAGGAGAATCCAGCAGCGTTGCACCTCATGCAGCTTTAAATTGTGTAACTGTGGGTCGCCTTCCTTTGATTGGTAACAAAAGGATTTCAAATGCATGTTGAAGGATTCAGCAAACTTTAATATCACATCAACCACAAACTCAGGGGCACAGAATAATCTAGTTGCAGAATGCAACAGAAAAAGAAGGCACCACATTAGAATCTCCTGCCTTGGACGCTGCTCCTGATGTGAGTCTATCTGCAAATGATGTATCAAGAAATCGCACAGTAGTGCTTGATTCTGCCTAACCAAGGTAATCGCATCTGCTGAGAGATTATCATGCTGGAACAAATTAACAGCATCCTCGCCCCCTTCAACAGACAATCCCAAGGTTTCGCCCTCTGATGCCACTTTGCGGTACTTCCTGTCTAAGTCGGCTGCCTCAATCAGGATTTCAAGAACAACTCTGTCCCTTCTCCTTTCAATATCTGCAACAAGCTTCAAATCATTATCCTTTTGTCCAAAAAAATTCTCAATATCTGCTGCTCCGAGATTATCAGAATTTCCATGGTAGATTTTGCTCACACTGGATAAATTGTCCTTGAGATGGACCATAAAGTAGGGATTTATATAACATTCTGCAGCAAGAAGCAAAGCATCTATGGCAACGTCATGACTCTCCTGAGTAAACTTTTTCTGGGAGATCAAGTTCAGAGCTAAACGCCTAAACTCAGAGGCCCTTAGCTCACAACCTCTATAATTTGTGAGTTGTGAATAATCAGCCAGCAAATTACTGAATTCAATACCCTGGTCAGCATCAAGTGCAGCATCATTTCGAAACTGGTTGACTGAATTTTTAAGACTGGCGTTGTTGACCTCTAAACTTACATTCAGATGGTTAGAATCTGAAATATTTTTGTCTGTGGTGGATGGAACATGAATGAGGGACATTCTATTCAGTTCTGGTGGAGCAAAGAGAAGATTGACATCCTCCAACACATCCACTTTCCCGGTAATGTCAGTAATATCAACCTTTGTATCAGTAGTCTCTTGGCTATTTGACCGAGAAGAGATTACCCCATGATGAGAAGAAAGAGGTAGAGAAGCTAATGACTGTGGCTCCACCTTCCCAGGAGAAGGGAACTTGCGATTGTCAATATCAGGAGGTAACTGCATCTGAGGATCCAAAACTGATAGAAGTACACTGCACACAGAGCACTTCAAGGTGTTATCAATGTTTAATTGCAGAAAGAGATCAGAAGCAGAAAGGCAGAGCATGAGGAATACCATAGAACATCCAAGTTTCACAAAACAAAGGCTTAGCATACTTATGAGTTAATAAACTACAGCAATATTAGTAAAAGATGCTATAATCCTTACGTGAATTACGAGCAACATTAATGAGCTTATTTCAGTGAACATCACAAGCAAGGAAAACTTATAGTCCCTTGAGTCCTTGACATTATTAATTTACAAAAAAACTGTATTCCTGCTATATATTTCTCTTATTCAAACCAACTTCCTGCTGAACATATGGCATGTTCAAATAAAGGGTGCCTGTCAAATTAGTATGCAGGGGCCATACTGAAACCAGGGAGAAGACAACCCCCCATGAGTTCCTTCTATAACTGGAAACAGTTTGGAATATTTATGATTACTTGAGATGTGTCAACACGAAACGGTCAACTAGATCAAAAAATGGTCGCAACCTCTAAAAAGAAAGCAGATAGAAGAGATCTCTAAGCAAAAACTCATAATCATTAAATAATAAAGGTGCCAATTTTCACAAAAATGAAAGCCCTGCGTACCAAATATATATTAATGCTATTACCTAGGAGCAACAGATACACGTCTCCATTCAGCCTCAAGAGACGGAAGCACAGCAGACTTCCTTACCGCTGTGCGAATGACATTTATTGCAGTAGCACAATTCTTTTCTTGACTTTCACTAAAAATGGAAGATACATTTCCAAAGGCTATCATGCCCTTCAAGGGGGTTAAGGAAGGATCCAGATAAGGTTCTAGCATCTCCACCAAGAAAAGTAACTGGTACTTAGCCTCCTGAAACATGTCATTATTAACATAACCAGTGAAAGAATCATTTAGTGAGAATTTTTTTCTTTGGGAACAGAATTGGAGACGGACAAACTTAAAGCAATTTCAATACTTTGTACATTAACATGTTGCTAAAAGCACTACCTTATATTTTTCCATAATATCATCCATGTTTCCAGACAGCATCAGGACAATATACTTGAGGGCAGCACGTCCACGGGAGAATGAAACATGAGTGCCCTGTAAATGATAACAGGCGCCTTAGTTAGCCTAAAGCATAGCAGGTCCACATCTAGAGAGATGATTGTATTAAATGGACCATCCAAATGGGAACAGATAAGTTACATCAGTTCACCGTTTGAACTGCTCTAATGGCCAAACCTAGTACTCATCTCTAGCCATATGGAACAGGTCAAGTAAAAGGTACCCTGATGACACCAATAAAACAGCTTACTATAGATATATGCTACTCCCTTCATCCCACTCTAAGTGGAGCATTTCTATTCCGGCACGGGATTTTATGTAGTGTTGTATTGTGAGTTAAGTGGGGAGAATAAAGTTAGAGAGAGGGAAAAAGTAGAGAGAGGGGTGTTTCTATTTTTAGAAATGTGTCATTTAGAGTGGGACATCCCAAAAAGGAAAATGATTCACTTAGAGTGGGAGGGAGGGAGTACTTTGTAACAAGACACCAGAAAACAGATGATAGATTTATATATTCCAGTTCACGTTTCTTTCCCAGTCCCAGGTCAGAATAAGCAATCAGAAATAGAAAAGGAGAAACAAAAATCTGTTTTTAGCTTGAACCCTCTCTGATAGCTCCAATTTCCAATAAAACAAAGATATTAAGTATAAAAGAATTGAAAGGAAAAAATTCAATACCATCTGCAACAATAATAGCATGATAGATCATGTTCTTTTATACTATTTCCTCAGACAAAGAGGACTGTTCCACTGAAAAGACAAGAAAATAAACTATGGTCATCCAAGAAGAATGGAATACCTGGATCACACCCAGAAGGTCCTCCAAGAGCTCAATGGTCAAGTCCACCTTCAATCAAGAACATTACAACAAATTAAAAAATGGTAACCCAGACAAAATCCATATGGTCCATTCTATTATGACAATACGCATAACCTTTGCAATCACTTGAGCAGTCCATGGTGCCAACACACCACAGCACAGATCAATAAGAACACACGCTGCTTTAGCCTGCAATTGGAGATGAAAGTTGGTTTAACATTATGAACTAAACGCAGAAGCAAATGGAGTTGCTATGGGATAATGACTTTTTACTCCTACAATCCTCTCTGCTACATAAAGTCAACATATAATGTTAATTATGTTGTGCTACATCGATGTGTTTAGTTGACCAATCTATCACACATATGAAACTAATTGGCATAAAGACGTAGTAAACGTGATCTTATCATCAGACTCGAGAAAGAAGAATAATAATATGCATATGATTGCTGTTAAATTGTTAAGTTTCAAAAGTTAACCAACTCCTGAACAGGCAGCAAGTACAACTTCTATGCTTGGTCCACCTGCAAATATATCAAACACAACCTAGCCTAAATGATGAAAGTCTTAACGAGTGCACAAGCTATAAAATGAGAATTTTATACAACTGGGTGGGGAAGAAGGTGGTCACAGCAAAGAATACGCTTAGTAACTGTTCCTTTTTAACAGAAATTATCATCAATTTTATTCAAATAATAAGAAGTAGCATAACCAACATGTGATGGAGAGAAAGATGCTAAATAGCCAGCACAAGCCCGAAGTAAAGGACAGTAGATCGCTGAAGATGAAGTTGCCACAATCTGCCATTACAATTATATAGATTAAAAACTGAGTGCACTCTGAAAAATGATTCCGCAGAACATTGCACATAGAATGCGTGATACCTGAGAAAGTGCATTTTGTACAAATGGTTGTTTCCAAAGAGAGAACTTGTCATCAATCTGATAAGGACTGCTTGAATTAGGTCGAAGTGCTGTAGCAAATCAGAAGAGACAGAAGTATTGAGAAATGCCATTGAGAATTAAAACATCCTTCCAAATAACAGATTTATTTAAGTTTTTAAGCAATTACAGTTTAATATTGTATACATTCGATAATAATATCCATTTAAGACTTGAAGTGTACTTCTGAAACCTGAGTTGGAGTAAGTCTAAAACATAGCATCAAAATGTACTTCATAAGTCCAAAACATAGCATCAACATGTATCTCCAAAATCCAAACGTGAATAAGTTCATCTTTATTTGCAAATGGTTGAATTGTACCAATTTAGATGAGAATAGACTTGAGAAAGAGACCTTAATTTCAGTCTTCTTTCAGTTATTTATGTGGGTTTGTATAAAAATTAAATGAAACTCTGATAAGCATATAAGCTAGGGAGCCCTAACTTAACCCAAAGCCATGGTGAAAGGTGAAGGATTGACTCCCACTTATACGTCATTCCACACTTTCATGTGGAACCGATGTGGGAACTGGTAGTATTATATTTGAATTTGACACAAAATCAAAACCAAGAACTGGCTATCTTATTTCAACTAAATCAAACTTACTCATATTAATATTCTGATACAAACAGCCAAGTCATACTTTACAAATCAAGTTTTAATTAAATAAGGCTGCTTTTCCAAAACAACCTCAGTGATTTATATAGCCATAGTGCCATACACATCTACAAAAACATCAATCAGCCAAAGGCCTGGAATTTCTGTGTAAATCATGTTACCATTCTTTAAAACCCAAATCATAAAGCATTCAGAAGTCTACAATGTAAGTAGATCTACTTACATGTTACAGGAGGAAATAATATGGTTAAATAAGGACCTGTAAATGGATGCAGTAGTAGCTAAAAGAACTAACTAAGTATCAGTGCAAAGAGATCAGGATGATTGAGAAAGTAGTCCTGGCAAAATTCTTGAAATGGTAGTACTATTTAAGAGCTAGATTCCGGAAATGGGATAGTACCATATCGAGAATTTTTCTGTCATAGCCTTCACCCTGACGAAATCTAAACCCAGAATATTACAGGAGAACAATATTTAAGTTTTGATGTCAGAACTTTACATTCTTCAAAAAGGGCTGCATTAATTCGAGGCTCATTAATTCTAGATAGAAAAGTGGTAGTAGCAGTAGGACCTGGAAGCAAGGCTTGAATTAGTGGTAATGCCAGCCAAAGATGTGAAGTATTTTCAGCAAGCTTACTACAATGTGATAGCTGAAACAAGAACAAACCATTTGCTAATTACATTTTGATAGAAATTCACTACTTCAGATTCAATGCAAAACAGAACAGATCAGGCTTCATGTAGCAAACCTGGGAAGTGGAAGCATAAAGAACATGCACTAGTCCTTCTTCAACAGCTGCAGAATCTAACATGTTTAGGTATGTGAGGTCCCAAGAATCAAATGGAATTTGAAATTCCTCCCCCAACAAATTCGAGTAATCAGGTAATGAAATAGGATCACGATGATCAGATTTAGGAGTCTCATCATGTACAGAAGATGTAATCTCTGAAGCTAGACCAGAAGCAGATACTTCGTGCATCAGCATAGGCTCCATAAACTTCAAAAGGATTCTCGACACCTGTTAACATCATGGGCCTCAGAAGCAAACCTATACAAAAACCAGGATATACATAAGGAAATAACACGCATTTCTCACCGTCCTGCATACATTCCCCAGGTTGAAATCTTTATGAGCCTTTCTGAGTAGTAAAAGGACTGCATCAGGACGGAAAACCAAGTGTGTAGATATAGGTAGGGAAGCAGACAATGTAGTCCTTGATCTCCTTGGCTGAGCATGGAAGAACAGAAAAATTGCAATTAGCCATCAATCACTTGAAAAATAAACATTGAATCAAATGTAATAAGGTACCAATATGGAACATTTCAAGTACAAACTAGTAGGAGCATTTATACTACGAAATTTCAGAAGAACATTTTGTCATCCTTTTTTTCCACTAAGTCATGATTTGATTTCAGGAAACCCTTAATGCTTTAATAATTAATAGTATACACAAGCCATAATTCTTATTTTCTTTTTTTCTTTTCTTTTTTTTTGGAGGGGGGTGTTGGGGGATTATACTGTGGTAGTGTGGTCATCACAAAAGTCTCAATGCTTCCAAAATCCAATCAATGACAAACACGCCAACACTCTCGTTACAGTTTTTAATATCTACATTGTTGAAAATAAAATTAAAAAGCTAACAGAGTCAGAGCAGAGGCTTAAGAATATCACTGTCATTGTCTGCTTAAAACTAACCGTTTTGCAAAGTAAAAGCAGTAAAATTATCTGAATTGTTTTACCCCTTGTAATATATAAAATGGATTATGCAAAGAATTTCAGCATCAATCTGTCTATGGGAGAGCAATTTCACGATCTCACCAGACACACATAAAGAACTTAAACAGAACTGAATCACAAAGAGAAATGGATTGCTGATCAGGAAAAGATCATAGAACTTGTAGCTCAACTACAACTATGAACAAGATGTTCATCTTTTTACATTATTGTGATGTATCCGAAGTAATTGAACTGAAAAGAACCTCCATTTCATGCGAAGCAATTTTCAAAATGAGTAGCAGACACAGAAAGAAAAAACAAGGAAACACAATTACCAATAAAAACATTAGTAACAGAAACCACACATACTCTCAAAGAGCTGACAGCATCAAAAACATATAATATAGGATTACTATTGCAGTACCTCAAAGTTTGAGGAAACTGTCAAGGCAGTAGACGAAGACGACATATTGGTCTTAGAAGCTTCATGGTCAGGAAAATTAGGAGCCAGCCTTGCATTCTCTCTGTCATGTTACGACAAACACTCTTTAGGTTTGATGTTTAATGCTGAACAGCTTATAAACTTTTCTGGTAATAATTTGATGTAAAGAGTGGTATCATTTGAGGTTCGAGGCACTTAATGCTGGCAGGTCATTAAGTAAATTGATTCAGCATGGTATTTTAAGGCCAAGAAAACATGAAAACAAATACCCTTAAGAAAGACTGAACAAAAAGATCCAAACATAGTTCGTAGAAGAGACGGGACTACATAGAAATCCTGAGGGAGTGGGACAACCTCTTAGAAATCGAAATCATATACTTTAACATAGAAAGGATAGATCAGTCGGCAATTACACTTTTTTTTAGCAGCCTCAAGTCTACCTTTCAATATGCTATGCCACAGGATGGAAACTCAGATGAGTGACTAATTGGTACTTTGAATTCACAACAAATGTTATAATGACCATGAGGGATTTCTTTTCCAGTAAATTAGCAAGAAGCCTTGCAAACCATACCTTTTGGCACAACATAGGATAAGATGACTTCTTTTCATATAGCCAATCTCATATTCCTCCTATTAATGATATCTCGCTCTGTGCTCCTCTCTTAGCTTCACTCAACACAAACAGAAAGATTCTAACCCAACCAGTTCACAACATGGGCTTCCCTAAGTAACGACTTAAGTAGATGTGGATGCATAGGTATTTCCCTATTCACAATTAATGGCTATACATTGTAAGTAGCTTTACAGGGCATGTACACTGTTAAGCACCAACTCAAACTTGCAGGTGACAAATTTAAGAAATTAAAACCACTGAAACCTATAGCAATAATTGAAATTTCGTGCTCAATGCAAATCAAGTATGTTCTCAACCTAGGACCCTATCCTGCTCCTTTAGCAACCCACCCACCATAGACCATGATCCTAGTGTCAGAAAAGTCATTATGCTTCTTGAACAAGGCATTCTACTCATTCAGCAGCGCATTGCAAATTGAAGATCAGATTAAAATGCAAGGGATAATGACCAGATGAAACAGTAAAGGACGTGAACTACCAAATACCAATTGTCAACCTACTTCTCAAGCAGTACGCACTTGTGGCAGAATTGATACACAGAGAACCCTCATGATATATAAGTGATGTTGGTTAAAACTTGAGAAAAGTACCAGCATGTTAAGGGAAGCTCTGTATGGAACTTCGCACGTATATGCTAGGTTCATGTACCTTTCGCTTGCAATCCGAAGGATAGGATAAAATGGACCGGCAAGCATAGCCAGAAAACGCATAGTAGGTTGTGCAGCTTCTGCAAAGCTATTAAGATCAGCCTGCAAATATTAATCCATATGTGCAATAAAACTTCAGTTACATGTAGGCTACAACACATACTTTTCACTAGATAAACTGGTCCGAATCTATACCTCAAGGTGAGGAAGAAACCTTGCCAACCGGCTTGTAACGTCTTGAAGCAACTACAAACGAACAGTTAGAAAAGAGAACAATAACAGAATTATGAATAATGCATTAGCCATGTAAGTCAATGTTAGCTAATTCACCTGGAGATGCATATCCACAGCATCTTGTTTGTGTGATATAATGTATGGTAACAAGTAGTTAGCAACAGGTTGGAACTCTGGCTCTAAACCAGGAACCGAAATCCCAATTAGCTGCAATTGAAAGGGCAGTCGGTTTGTTATAAGATAAACACAAAAATTTGGCAGCATAGGTTTCAAATGTGCGGTCATAATTAACATTGATCTTTACTGTACTGGAAAAAAGTGCATTGACAAATATAGCAGATAATGTGAAAAAAAATCGAATTGCACACAGAACAGAAAATTAACTGAACATATCTGTGTTAAATGCTTAGACAGTCACATGTTACGGCTCAATCATGATCACCTAGAAGCAAGAACAAGGAGTACAAATTCAATGATTACCTGAACAAAAAACAAAGCAATTGGGTTTCCACGCATACAAGATATCCGCACAAAACGGCAAGGTGTGTAATTCATTGGGTACATCATGTCACGCCGAGGAGCTTCACAGCGGGGACGAACCTTAACAAAGGTCTCTGGCTGTCGAGTGAACATGTAAATTGGGTGAAAAAATTATCCACGTCAAAGTCACTAAGAAAATATATCATTCTAAGAATCACATGAGAAAAGTGAACTGTGAGTCCAAGGGCATAAGATATGAGGATTGACAAAACTTCAGATGCCAGGCAAAAGAATCGAAGATGACAAGTAAAAAACAAAGGATAAAAGAGCCAATGTGTAAAACAGTATCTAATATGTTCAAACAATCAAAACAGGTAATTAGTCAGTCATTGTCATTCCGCCAATGGGCCACTACCATGCAAAGTTCATGGCAACTAAACAAGAAATAACTTGTGCTCTGATTAAAGCTGAAGCGAAGATGAGATGTCTGTAACAGGAAATTCAATCCTAAAAAGCCCATGAAATTGCTTTTTCCCAATAGTAAGTGAGACCAAATAAAATATAGCACAAAATATAATCTTCCATTTATATTGAAAGAGAATTAAATAACTCGTCCTAGATATGGTTCCAAATACAAAATCACAGACAAAAGAAAGAAAAATTACAAAAATATTCATCAACATGTCTAGTCTTCTCTTTACTTGTGGTGGGGTGGGAGGAGGGGGTAAGGATATAATGCGATCCATGAAACCGATTTCCTTTGGCATAATAATAATAATAATAATTTAAATGAAGTAAAGTCCTCATCATTCTTCGTGCCTAATAAGTTTTAACAAAAGAGAAAAGATGTGACAAGGAAAAGATGTGACAAGGAAAAGATTTTGTACACGATCAAATTAGAAGATTATATACAGATACTTGGTATACATAAATTCTCAAAACTCATGTTAAACAAACCTTATAACGTAATCCAGCTGAAATTTCCCATTCCAGAACTGACTTGTTATATATCCGTATGTGCGAGAGCAGACAGGGTTCCTATGAAGGAAAAACACGAAAGCATTAGACAACAATTGCAGGTGTAACATATTAGCATTAAAATTTCCAGGTTATTAGCTGAATTAAGCAGTGAGTGAAGTAAATAACCAATTAAAATTCAAAATTCTAACACCCTTTTCGCAAATACTACAAGATATAAAATATGTGGCAGCATCCCAAATTAAGCACAGCCTCAAGATTCTCTCACACCAACCACTTGAATCAATAAACTAAGCACAATTAACTGAATTCAAAACAAGAATACAACACTAGAATTCAAAGGGGGGAAAGAAGAAAAGGTTCGCATGAGCAAAACATACGTCGAGCTCAAGCAAGATCCACTCTTTGGTGTTAGTGGCAGTCGACCAATGGTTGCGGAGGTCCGTATCGAGCAGGTGAGCAGCCTTCTGTGCAGATGATTCTCTAGACATCGCCTTCACTTTGTAAACCAATGGCTTCACCCTTGGCTCCAACTCTTCCTCCATCTCCGTCTCTCTCTCTCTCTCTAGATGTAAGAGTAAATATATTTATGTGAGAGAAAGTCGGTATATGATTCGGCGCTGCGGATTCTTGGGGTTTTTACACTGGGAGAGAAACTTGTCGTAGTCACCCCCTTGAAATTCAATTTTCAGAATTTGAGAAATCAAGATTGTTAGAGCATCAACGGTGGCAATAGCCCACTCATAGTCAGTCACAAATTCCTCCTGTCATATCATCAGCATTAAAAACTCCTCCTGCCACATTATCAGGATAAGCAACTGGACA
The DNA here is from genome assembly GCF_004379255.2 of Salvia splendens. Classification (NCBI taxonomy): domain Eukaryota; kingdom Viridiplantae; phylum Streptophyta; class Magnoliopsida; order Lamiales; family Lamiaceae; genus Salvia; species Salvia splendens. Next base: position 43,603,602 of record NC_056033.1, on the reverse strand, counting down.
AGCAATAGTCTAGTTATAGACTAGCCATAATAAACAAAATTATAAAAATAACAATCACACAAAATACGGAATTCAACTTACGACACAGATACGGAAAAATGCAATAATTTTATTTAAATAAAAAAAAGTTACATTAAAAAAAATTACATAATTAAAAAAAAACTAACGCCGTGCAGTCCTCCGCACACACAACTCTTCAATTAAATCCTTTTGGAGTCGAATATGAGCTTCCACTTGGCGCATGTCGGCATGTGCTTGGAAGCGGCCGACTTCATCGTGAGGTACCCCACTTCGTACGTTGGGGGCGGCCACGTCGTGGCTTGGACCGGCTTCATTATCGTCGTTGGCCCAACTAGTCATTTGTACACCTTCATCTTCGACAATCATGTTGTGCATGATAATACAAGCGTACATTATATCAGCAATGCAGTCGACATGCCACAAACGCGTTGAACTCTAATTGCCGCCCATCGAGACTGGAGCACACCAAATGCGCGCTCCACGTCCTTGCGCGCCGACTCCTTCCGTTCTGCAAACCAAATCCGGGCTCGGGTCTCCCGATTTTCGGGCTTGTACACCAACGCCCTCCGAATGCAGACCAGTGGCCAAACTGACGAGGACTGCAGGAGGATAGCGAAGAAAGCCTTCCCTGTGCCCGGGCTTTACAAGGAGTTCACCTACTGGAACTGCTATGAGGTGCTGATGGACTCCGAGAAGTTTCGGGCAGGTGTCGATGCTGGCTGGCCGAAGAAGCAGCGCCTGAACTATACCGGTGATTACAGCGGCGGCAGCCGCGGCGGTTCCCACGACCTCCCCAAGGATGTACAGGAGTTCTCGCCCCCTCCCGCGTTTGCTCGCCGCACTCTCCCGGTTGGTCAAAGGCGGGCGCAACGGGCTCGTCAGGCCTCCCAGGAGGTCCAGTCGGCATCCCCCTTTGGCGGGTCGACAGCCGAGCTCCTCTTCTTCGCGCGTCAACAAACGCGAGCTCAGATGTACAAGATCTTAGCTGAATGAAGGTCGGCAACTGACCCCGAGGAGAAGAGTTTTCTTCACGCAATGCTCGTGAGTATGCGGGCCGATTTGGATCCCGCCGCCGCACAGGTGGGGGGCTCAGACGCGGGCTCAGATGCCGCAGATTTGGGGATCCCGGATAGCGGCGGCGACGGCGACGAAGGCGAGGAGTGAGGCGGAGGCGGGCGGCTCGTGTGTGGCGGAGGAGATTTTTTTTAGATTAATGTAATTTTTTTAATTAATGTACTTTTTTTTAATTAATGTACTTTTTTTAATTAATGTACTTTTTAAATTTTCAATATTATTATTGAGTTTTCTCGTATCTGTGTCGTAAATTTAATTTCGTATTTTGTGTGATGGTTAATTATTTGTTGTTATAATTTTGTTTCTGTATTGCAGATTTGGCAGAGATTGCAACGTTTTTGGGTATTACCACTACTATTGACCCTGAAGCCATCCAAGTGAATTCGAATTACGTTATGTTCATTTTCTGAGTCTTCGCTAGATATGCTTTATCACGTTCCTACTTCTTCAAGTCCCCATAACCATAAGCCTCATCCATTGTACACTGTTTAACCACAACGTTAAGCCCCATCCATTGTACACTGTTTAACCACAACGTTACAACTACATTGATTGTTTAGTTTATGCTTATTTTATTTCTGCATTTGTGCATTAGGGTGAATTGAAAAGGGAAAATGTATTGATGAAGCATTCCCTTAGCTACTTACAAACCAACTATTTATGCTCAAAATTTAAATCCTCCAGTCTCGTGTTCTATTTGTTATAAATATGTGAAATTACAAGAAACAAGTGTTTATTCTTTCGTTTTTGTGTGCTCTTCAACTGACATTGAAATAATTCTACTGGCATGGGTTGCCTGGCCATGAAGTTTTCAACTTTCAATTGCTTCTAAAAATGTTTAGGATAGACGCATGCTAGTTATACATATTTCTTGATAGTGATAACTTTTATTGCAGGGTCGAGGAAGTTATGAAGATCGTACCGAAATGTTGCGTCTTATTGTGGATCTTGTGGAGGCAAGCATCTATGCTGATAATCCCGAGTGGAGGTGTTTATGTCTAGATTCCGTGTTGTCATTATGAGTATATCCTTTTTTTTAAATGATGATCAGATGGTATATTTATCCAGCTAATGTTTAGTGTCGTCATTTTGTTCAGTGTAGATGAGCAAGTAGCTAAATATATTCAGCTTATCGATGCTATAGCTGAGAAACAAGCTCAAATTTTCTCTGAAGAATGCAAGTTGTTTCCAGCAGATGTGCAGATCCAATCAATATATCCACTGTAAGAAGTAATTATTTTCTAGATTAGTGTCATTACCCTTCGTTGAACCTCTTTTCAGATTCCCTTTGTTGCCCATAAGAAGTAATACTGGTTTGAATTCCATTTAGCATTTTCAGGTATGTTTCAGATGAACTAAAGATCATCTGAAACAGTTGCCGGTGAGCCATCTTCAGTAATGAGAATAATTTCAGAGTGTGAAACTGCACTGGCGTTCCTGAATAGAGATCTTGGAATCCTGTCTGCATCCATTGCTCGTGAGAAGGGCTAAGATGCATCTTCGTAAATTTTGATAGGAGTTGTTAGTCAATGCTTTAATGTGTATCTCATTCTTTAGTTCAGCGTGTTGTGGTACTGTCTCTCTGTCATTTTATTGTATTGTGTTGGGAAAGTTCATCAATTAGTCCCTTGTAACATACTGAATCATGATATCTACATTGACTAGAGCTATGACTTAAATTGAAAATTTATGGATAAGCTGCATTATTTAATAGTATCTCATAGTACTCCATAAAGCTTCCCTCTTCATTGTAAATCAAGAGCATAGATTATTTTACATTGGTGTAATAATATTATCACACCAAATACACTATTCCACCACTAAAGACTTACAAATTGAATAATCTTGGTAGTTTAGAGTTTTTGAGACATTATAACCATTTTCTACCAATTAGAATACACCCTTAAGGAGTTACAAGTTGAGTAGTATTGGTTTTAAGACATTATAACCATTTCTACGAATGCGAATTCACCCTTCAAGAGTAACATATTGAATAATATTGGAGTTGAGCCATGTGGCCCATTGAAAGGAGTGGACCACGTGCCTCTTAAAGCGAAGAGCACCGCGCCAGCCTCAGTCTGGCTTCATAGAGCAGCGTTAAACTTCCCGCTCTCTGCAGTGGAAGGATTATGGGCAGATGCTATTCAGTCCAGTAAAGTTGAGTTGGTTGGCCCAATTTAACTTTAACTTTTTTTCCAAAATATATTAATAACTACTTTCCTAATTTGATGTCCTTTCAATTTTTTCTGAATAAATAAACACTAACTTTTAACAATGTATGCCCTAATCCACTCCACAATCTTAGAATATCAAAGTCCCCAAATGTGAAATTTCTTCAAATTGTTGGAATCGTGCTTGGTCAAATGATTTTTGACTAATAATAAATGTTACAAGACATTTAATTTTGTGAAATTAAATGCAATAACCTCGATATACGTTCCGAGTAGATTACCATAGTATATTCATTTTCTCAAATCTGATTTCCGGTGAGTGAGAAATAATATATTAAAGTTGGTCACAATAAATCTAGAAATGAACTATGTGAAAAGACTAAGGGATTAATTAACTAGGTGTTAATTATCCCACATCGGGGATAATAAACTTCGTTGATGAAGTATTTAATCAGATGAATTATCATGTGTAATAATTATCGTGGAATAAGACGGGTGACAGAGCCCACACGCGCGCACGCGCGCGCCGCAGCCGCCCGCACGCGACCCACGCACCGTGACCCGTGCCCCGGGTTCCGTGCCTTGTGCCTTGTGCCTTGGGCTGGTCTTTGGAGCTGGTCGTTGAACGTGGTTTGAGCCCCGTTTGTTCTTTTTAGACCACCCCAAACTCCACGCTATCCCCGACTGGTCCTGGTCCACGTCATGGTCCCGCTGGACCCCGACGCATGACGGAAGACAAAAGGTCCCCGCTGGACCCCAACTCACAACGGGAGTCAAAAGGTCCCCGTTGGACCCCGACGTATAACGGGAGACAAAAGGTCTCCGATGGACCCCGACGGTCCATGGTGTATCACGTCGTGTCTCTTCAGCTCCCAATGGCTAGTGCACCAGTCAGTAACCCCCGGCGGTTATAGTCAAGCCATCATGTCACACATGATGGCTGTTGACTCCATCAATGCTCCTACTGGTGGAATTAGCCTATAAATATGCAGTCACTTCATGCATTGCACATTATTAGACACGCAACACATTTGCATAGCTCTCTCCCTCTCTGCATTGTCTTCCCGCCGAAGCTCTGCCCTCGCCATCATCTAGTTCGCCGGAGCTTGTTCCGTTTGCGGTGCTGCAACGAACAAGACGAAGCCGTTTTATCTTTGGGGACGACACGCCAAACCGAGAGCACTACCGGGGCGTATCTTGTCTTGCGGAAAGAGGACTCCTCGACTCGGCTTACATCTTTACGGTTTATTATTTCGAATTCTTCTTTGTAATTTCAATTCAATTTATTTTCCATTTAATTTCTCTTTTCTTCATTGGGTTTTACTACGCCCGGTTAGTGTATCTTTGTATCGCAGTTAAACAATCATTTTTAACCAACAATCGCAAGACGAGATATACTTTTCGTTGAAGAAGGAGTTTGAACTTTAAATTGAATCTAAAACTTTCGAAAATAATACCTTAGCGTGGAGATGGATCCCGTCGTTGTGTTCCCCGTCGCCGCTTTCCCCGACTACAACACCGACGTGCCCACTGTTCCCCGTCGGGTCCCCGCCATGACCACGACTCCCGTCGAGTCCACATCACTGCACTTGATTACCCAAGCGCCTTGAGTGCTCAATAACCCATTTGGGTCGACCGGTGCATCCACGTTAGGTGGCACCGATGGTTCCACATTAAGTGGTTCCATGGGATCCTTAATAGGATCGAGTGTTGGACCTTTCGAGGTCAACACGGGTGTTGGGGCATTCGGGACCAACACGGGTGTTGGGGCCTTCGGGACCAACACGAAGAATGACGGTTCCATTTTTTGTGGTTCCGCGAGATCCTTGATTGGATCGGGTGTTGTGCCCTTCGGGGTCAACACGGGTGTTGGGGCCTTCGGACCAACATGCTAAATGACGTTTCCATTGTTAGTGGTTTCATGAGATCCTCCAATGGATCAAGTGTTGGGGCCTTCGGGATTAACACGTGTGTTGGGGCCTTAGAGGCCAACACGAGAACTAGTGGTTCCACGTTAAGTGGCTCCATAGAATCCACTAATGGATTGAGTGTTGGGACCACCGGGTCCAACACGAGAGTTGATGACTTTGGGATCAACACGACTGACTCCAATGTGGGGGAGAGACCTCGTGAATGGTCGATGACAGGGAAATCCTATGGGACGTCTCCCGTCGTCCCCATGGATAGGGTCGTTGGGTGGTCCCATTGGTCTCAAGGGACGTCTCCCGTTCGTCGGGAGACATGAGAGACATTTTGCTCCCGTCTGTGCCTTAGAAAATGTTCGAAGACATTTGGCACACATTGGTCCCAAGGGACAACTCCCGTTAGTCGGGAGACATGACAGACATTCGACTCCCATTCGTGGCATGGGAAATGTTAGGAGACATTACTCACTCGTCCGTTTCTTCAAAACGTCGGGAGACTTGGGGAGACTTTTCGCTCCCGTTAGTGCCTTAGAATATGTCGGGAGACGTATGACACACATCTGTGCCATGGGAAATGACGGGAGAAATTTTGCACCCGTTAGTCTCCCGTTCGTCGGGAGACATAGGGAGACATTTGGTTCCCGTTCGTGCCTTAGCAAATGTCGGGAGACATAAGGCACACGTCGGTCCCTTAGAAAATATCGGGAGACGTTCGACACCCGTCCGTGTCTTGAAAAAATATCGGGAGACATTTGGCACCCGTCCAGATATCGGGAGAAAGATGAAGCCACCAACCAAGAAGCTTGGTGGAGCCAACTTTATCAAACATGTCAAAGGCAACATTGCCGTCGTGGTAACTGAACAAGTCAACCACGTCGAGAACAAAGGTGGTTGGTATATCGACACGGGCTTCACTGCCCACGTGTGTGCCGATAGAAGTAAGTTCTACACTTACAAGACTGTCGAGGGGAGAAAGCTCAACATGGGGAACCAAGCCTCGTCCAAATGTGTCGACGTTGAAGATGTGGTCCTCAAGATGACGTCCGATGTGACAATCACTCTGAGAAAGTGCTGCATGTCTTGGACATACGCAAGAACATAGTTTCTGGATCAATACTTGTAAATAGGGGTTTTTAACTTGTATTTGAGTCTGATAAGTTCTATGTGTATATAGTTTGGAAAAATCATCGGAAAATATTATGAAACCGAGGTGCATTGACTATTCGTCGTGTTGAAAAGCCATTGGCTAATAATGAAAATGCAAATACTTCCTCAAATGTATAGTATTATAGATTATGATATGTGAATCCAAATGCTATAAAAGTTTAGTAAACTTGGATTTACTAAAGACAAAAGAAGTTAATACCCAAAACCATGTGAGATTTGTCTTGAGGCGAAAAATGACTAGATTACCGTTTCATTCAGTTGAACGGAACACGAAACCCCTTGAATTAATTCACACTAATGTATGTGATTTAAAATTCGTGCAAACTAGAAGTGGTATAAAATACTTTATCGCGTTCATAGATGATTGCACAAGATGTTGCTATCTTTATTATTTAAGAAATAAAGATGAAGCAATTGAAGTGTTCAAAAATTATAAGAACGAAGTCGGGAATCAACTTGGAGTGTAAATCATAATGATTCAAAGTGATAGAGGAGGCGAATAAGTAGCCCTGTTTGAGGAATTATGCAACACAAGTGGTATAATTCTTCAAACAGTTGCACCATATTCACCACAATCTAATGGTGTTGCAGAACGCAAGAATCGACCTCTCAAAGAGATGATGAATGCGTTACTGATCAGTTCGGGTGTCACGACCGCCCATACAAGGGGTACCACAAACGCGGCGATCGTGACCGACATGCATGGATTACAATTTAGAAGATCAACTTAATTAACTTAAAGAAAGGAAAACAACTTAGTTTAAAAATTTTAAGGTTATATTTTTTTTTGAAAAGACATAAGAAAAATACATTAAAAAAGGACAACGGAAAAAAAATTAGACTTAAGAAATACAACCATTAATAACTAAAGTAAAACAAACATTTAACTTAAATCTCGAAGAATATCATTTTCAAAAGACAACGTAAACACTTGTTTAAAAACTAATCACCACCATACATGTTCAAACACAAAGCATAAAGAAAAGATTAAAGTCTTGAGACATGGTTCAAGTTATAGCAGCGGAAAATACAGTTTAAGGAGAGTCAAGGACTACGCCTATGTATGACGACACAACGTATCCTACGTTCTCAAGCCAGCTCAACATCCACCGCAACATCCCGCTCAACCTGCACATAAGAAAAATAATATGCAGGGCTGAGTACTTGTTGTACTCAATGGGCTCATGCCGAAAACATTTTAATAAGTTATGTCATCCATACCAGTGATCTCGAGTTTTATGTATTAAGAAAATCACGAGAAACACAAAAATATTCAAGTCTGGCCAGACAATTTATCTCCCCACTTTTCACATCAATCCATCAATCACAATCACAGTGCGACAATAGTGTGGCCACACTATTCGCCCACGAGACCGGCCGACTTGCAAGGACGGCTCACGATCCCACCAGTGTACACAGCCCGATAGGGTTTACGGCCCTACTCGGACCCGAATTCGTTTCACAACACAGCCATATAGCCTAACGGAGTAAACTCATACGAACTAGGCATCAGGCACATAATCTCATAACAAAAACATCATGGCATGACATAACAGTTAAACCACCCTTATATCTCCACATAATATTTTTCGGAAAAGTAAAGAGGTTTGAAAAGAAAGTCCACCTCGTTCGCTTAGCAATTCACAACCCAACTTAGCAACTCTCGATCCTCGAGTTCACGAATACACAACACCCTTGTCAACGACAACACAAGTCAGCCTCACACAACAACATATCACTATGCATGTCCTATCGTTTCTCTCTCATCGTTTTCCTCAATTTCCCAAACCCGACATACATCTCAAAGGTGTAAACACACGTAACACATTTCAACTTATCACAAGTGATTTCAACATTTAAGCACATTCCTTGGACATACATGCATCATACAATACTTTTAAACTTGAAAAATAAGTGTCATTTAATCAAGGCAGAAAACTGGCAGAATTGCGCGACCGTTTTGTAAAAGTCACTTTAAATTCACCCGACCTCAAAACATGCTAAATTTTGGTCACGATACAGAGGACACATTCAAGTTCATCCATGAAAATTTTCATATCGAAATCACGTCATTTAGTCAGTCATATCACATATTGAACTCTCTGGTCGGAACATACAATTTCTGGCAGTATTGCGCAGTTCATTTGAAAAATTCACCATAAATTCATACGATGCCAAAAAAAGCTGAAAATTTAACACAATACAGAAGACACTTCAAATTTTCATATATCTCAAGAATCACATCAATCGGAGGTCATTTGGTCAGACAAAAAGAAAACGAAACATTCTTGGCGAGAACTCACGTTTCTGGCAGATTTGCGCAGTCAACTTCAAAAATTTATTAAAAATTCATTTTTCGATAAAACGGGCTGAAATTCACACGAGACACAGAAAACATCTTGAAGTTTACTCAGTAAATATTTCATAGCAAAATTCGTTCGTTTGATAGGTCAATCACAGATCATAAGTCACTGGTCGTGCACCACAGATTTTCAGGTTCATAGATCGAAAATAGGGTTTTCATCTTCCATCAAACAAACATCGATTTTTCATGCTCGAACACACATAATCATGCTTAAAAGTTTCTCACACACATATTTGCACATGAACTCACATCATTCACCAACTATTCCAATCCAACATCACATGATTTCAATCAAAAACACAATATTATCAAAGTTCTTATGCAATCACACTTTCCCACCGATAAATTTTTCGATCTATTAATCCTACACCCTCTATATGCATGTAGGATTCAAGAATAATGTTTCAATGAAGAGATGAGAAGAAAAACTTAGTTATACCTTTTCGAATCACGAAAACGAACGGTAGGAACAAGGATGGAGGCGATTCGTCGAAACTCTTGAAAAATCCACTCCAATTGATGCAAGAAACAATGAGGGAAGAAGTTTTTGGAGAGGATGGAGAGTGAAGGGGGGAGGCACGAAATTTTGAGGGAGATGGGGGCTAGGGTTTAGTTTAGGTGTTTGTATAGGATTAGGTTAAAGTTTAAAGAATTATTTAATTAATTATGGAGGGATAACATAATGGCCAAATGAAATAAAAGTCCCATAATTAAAAGAATAAAATAGGCATGTAGGATGGGGAGGAATTCGAAAATTCCATGTAGAGCATAACAAGGAATTTATTTGGTATTTACTTGGAGAGAATATATTCACAACTTAGGAAATAAAAGTGAATATTCCATAAACAAGGGAACAAAATAAATTAAATCTCCAAGTAGGAAAATAATGAGGAAGGGACGAAAATTCCATAAGGAAATGCACAAGGAAATTATTTAAATCCTCAATTAAATAGAATAGGATTTAAATTTGGTAATTTCTTTATAGGAAAAGACTCCCATAAAATAGGCAACAACTAAATAAATTTGCACAAGGAAATTAACCAAAATGGGGCGTGCGACACAAGGAAATATTCACATCCCCAATTAATTGACTTAGGTATTAATTTGGTATTTCATTGAATAAAAGGGATTCCACAAAATAAGAAACAAATATATTCTCCTCTAAAAAATAGGGACACCGAAAATTGGCTTAATTAGCCACAAGGAAATAATTCAACTCTTAATTGAATTGGGGCGAGGGAATAAAATGTGGCAAGATTTAATTGGATTTAATTTGGATGAATATCCCAAAACAATTAATTAAATCCAATAAAGAATAAATTCTCAATAATTGGAGGGGCCGACAATAGCCATTTTTTTGGCTAGAACAAGATGCATGATTTTATTTAAATTGACTCCCCACATTAAAATCTAATTAGCACTTCATTCCAATTCCCCCATGATGATTTATTCCACATAACCAAACTCAAACACGTAGCAACAATTTAAATTTCATAAATGAAATTTCCAACCGACATTTATTAAATAAAGGTCATACAAATTTTTGGGATGTTACATCCTTCCCCTCTTAACAGAAATTTCGTCCCGAAATTTTGACTGCCTCACATAAACGACTCGGGGTATTTTTCTTTCATACTTTCTTCTAACTCCCACGTGGCTTCCTTGGGACCATGGTGTTTCCACAACACTTTCACTGATGCTATCGACTTGTTTCGCAACTCTTGCACCTTCCGATCTAGGATTGCCTCGGGCCTTTCCTCGTAGTTCATGTCGGGGGTTAGGATCACCTCCTCTTGATGAATCGCATGCTTGGGGTCGAACACATACTTGCGCAAGTGCGACACATGGAACACGTTGTGCGCATTCCCAAAACTGGGAGGTAACGATAAACGGTACGCTACAGGACCTACTTTATCGATAATCTCGTACGGCCATACAAAACGCGGCTTCAGCTTGCCCTTCATTCCAAACCTCACAACTTCTTTCGTCGGGGATACTTTCAAGAACACTTTGTCACTAATGTCGAATTTAATTTCCGTTCGACGCACGTCGGCATACGACTTCTGCCTATCTTGAGCTTCCTTGATTCTTGTGCGGATTTGATGCACAATTTCGGTCATCTCCCTTATAGCGTCGGGTCCTAACATCTTCCTCTCGCCAACTTCATCCCATTAAAATGGAGATTGACACTTCCTGCCATACAAGGCTTCATACGAAGCCATATCGATCGTCGCTTGATAGCTATTGTTGTAGGTGAATTCAACCAACGGTAGAACAGTTTCCCAACTTTTCTCTCGATCTAAGACAACGGCTCGCAACATATCCTCAAGTGTCTGAATCGTCCTCTCTGACTGCTCGTCCGATTGCGGGTGATAAGCAGTGCTGAAGTTCAGTTGCGTGCCCAATTCTCGTTGCAAACTCATCCAAGACTTTGATGTGAACTTCGTATCGCGGTCTGACACAATGGTCTTTGGCACTCCATGCAATCGCACAATCTCATTCACGTAGAGATTAGCTAACTTATCCGCGCCATAAGTAACTCGAATTGGTAAAAAGTGCGCGCTCTTAGTTAGTCGATCGATGATCACCCAAATTGCGGTGTTGCCCTTCTGTGACTTTGGCAAACCCGTCACGAAATCCATAGCTAGATGCTCCCACTTCCATTCGGGAATTTTGAGTGGTTGCAACTTCCCATATGGCCGTTGGTGTAAGGCCTTCACTTGTTGACATGCTAGACATCGTTCCACATACGACGCTACGTCTCCTTTCATTCCATTCCACCAAAAACGTCGCTACAAATCTCGATACATCTTCGTGCTTCTGGGGTGTGCAGTGTAAGGCTTGTCGTGTGATTCACTCAAAATCTCATCTTTTAGCGCCTCATCGCTCGGCACACACAATCGTCCATCATACGTCAAGGCATTATCCGCCTCCTCACGGTAATGATCAAGCTTCTCGGCTCTTACCTTTGCACGTAATTATTTCAACTTCTCACCACGTCGCTGGGTTCTATGAGCTTGGTTCTCAAATTTGGCTCAATCACTAGCGTCGCCAAATCTCGCTTCTACTGTCTCGGGCGCTCTCACTATCTCCAATCTCATTCTGACAAATTCGCGAATCAACGCTTCCTCTTGCGTTAGGAAATAAGCCAATTGCGGTTGGTTCTTCCTACTCAAAGCATCGGCTACTACGTTTGCCTTGCCCGGGTGGTAGTGAATACCACAATCATAATCTTTCACAATCTCTAACCAACGTTGTTGTCGCATGTTCAGCTCCTTCTGCTCAAAGAAAATACTTGAGACTTTTGTGATCTGTATATATTTCGCATCTCACTCCATAGAGATGATGTCTCTAAATTTTCAGTGCATGCACTACTGCCGCTAACTCCAAGTCGTGAGTCGGAAAATCCAATTCATTATGTCTCAACTGTCGGGAAGCGTATGCTATCACTTTTCCATCTTGCATCAACACACATCCAAGTCCTACTTTCGATGCTTCCGTATAGACGGCGAAGTCTTTGTCGGTTGCCGGCACAGCTAGAACCGGTGCTGTCGTCAACTTCTCCTTCAATAGTTGGAAACTCGCCTCGCACTCCGGCGTCCAAACTACTTTGATTACTTTCTTTAACAGTTGCATCATCGGTCTCGCAATCTTAGAGAATCCTTCAATGAATCGTCGATAGTATCCCGCCAATCCTAAGAAGCTGCGGATTTCACTTTGGCGTTTTTGGAGTTTTCCAATTCTGCACGGCCTCGACCTCTGCTGGGTCTACTTGAATTCCATTTGCCGTCACAATATGACCAAGAAAGTTCACTCGATTCAACCAAAACTCACACTTACTAAACTTGGCATAAAGCTTCTCCTTTCGCAACGTTTCCAACACTGTTTGTAGATGCCATCCATGTTCCTCCTCGTTCTTCGAGTATACTAAAACATCGTCGATGAAGACTAACACCAACTTGTCAAGATACTCGTGAAATACTCGGTTCATCAAGTCCATGAAGACGGCAGGGGCATTAGTCAGCCAAAATGGCCTCACGACGAATTCATAATGGCCATAGCGAGTGCAAAAAGCAGTCTTAGGCACATCCTCTCGTCGGACCTTTAGTTGATGATACCCTAATCTCAAATCCATTTTCGAGAATACGCCCGCTCCTCGAAGTTGGTCAAACAAGTCATCAATTCTTGGCAGTCGGTACTTATTCCTCAAGGTCAACTTGTTGAGCTCACGATAGTCGATGCACATCCTCATCGTTCCATCCTTTTTCTTTACGAACAACACAGGCGCTCCCCATGATGATACACTAGGTCGGATAAATCCCAAATCTAGCAGTTCTTGCAACTGAATCTTCAATTCAGCCAAATCTTTAGGGGCCATTCGGTATGGTGCTTTCGATACTGGCGCAGATCCAGGTTCTAAGTCAAATGTAAACTCTACCTGTCCGTCGGGTGGCGGTCCTGGCAAAGCTTTGGGAAAATCTCGTACTACTGCCACGTCTTCCACTTTCAAATCCTTCTTTTCATCTCCGTTCAAGTACACAAGATACGCCGGACGCCCTTATCTTATCATCGTGGTCGCTTGTAATGCGGAGATTATGGAAGTTTGTCGGTTCAGGGAGATCCCATACAAGATAGTTGGCTCTTCGCCCGGGGCTTGAAGAGAAATCTGTCTCTCTTTTACAGTGAATCGTTGCGTGGTTCTCGGTAAGCCAATCCATTCCCAAAATTATGTCAACGCTCTCCAAGGCATGACGTGTAAAAGTCGAGCTACTACTCTTAACTCTCCTAACACAAACTTTAGTCAAACAGTCTTAACTTGGATATGAACCGATTTTGAAATATAACAATTGGTTATGATCATCCCCACGGAGCTTGAAAGAACATAAGATAGGTCATGAATATGGGATGAAATCAAACAAATGTCAATTCTCATAGTAGGCTACCAAAAGATAACTCAGTTGTTCGACCAAATTTGGAAGGTCCACACATCAATGGATAATGACTTAAAGGGTTGAAGAAAAGAAATGATCAGTTGCATGAGGATTGAGAAATATAGGCAGTTGTCACAAAGCGGTACTGATCATGGTTCAAGGAAAATCATAATATGGACTGACAGAATCACATCAATAGGTTCATAAGTTTGTGAAAGGCAATCAAAGTCAAAGGGGTTATTGAAAACAAAAAAATCAAGTGGATTAAGTTTGTTAAGGCAAGGAACAAAATGTAGGCCTTAACTTCATTTTGTAGAAAGAAAGGTTCTATTATGGAAAGGATACATGAACTGAACCCAAAAGAATTTCACTCTGTAAGGAAGAACTTGACACAGACATGGTGACAAAATAAAAGGCTAAACAAAAGTTCGAAGAAGAATATCCCAATAGAAAACATGTCTGTGAAACGTGATTATATTGAAGGACGTAACTGCAAGCAGCCTTAGGAATGAAGCTCAATAGCAAAGGCTCACAGAGTCAAAGTATGGTCCGTATAGATAATAGATCAAAGAAGACTACAATCAATCCAAGTGTCCAAAGTTATGAAGGCAACACCACTTTCCAAGAAGTGAAAGTGAGTTAAGACTCAATGGAGGAAAAGAAACAATATGCATCACTTGCAAGGGGTGAATGAAACAAGCTGTTAAATAGACAATGGCTCACGGCTATTTGAAAGGTCCTGAAAGATAACTTCTTATAATCCAAGTAAGAACTGTTGACTAGAATAGTTTGTTCCACCTATTAAAGTCGCACCTCCTTGTTCATCTTTCGCAAGCCGAAACTGGTAACATCGCTCTAAGAACTGTGGATTCCACACTGAGATTCTTCGTGTCATTACCATAATAACGATAGTTGAAATCCATATCTTCATAAAATTCTTTGCCTGTCATAATGACTATCCTCGTATGACATGGTTATCATCCTCGTGCTCCTTAGCAGGGTATGGAGATCATCTCCATCGTGCTTCCACTTACGCAAGATTAAACTATACTAATTTAAATTGCGAGTATGATCGCTCGTCGTTGCATGAAAATATCTCTTAGCATCAGTTCTTCTTGTCTCGCACCTTGACTTAAGCATTTGCCTTAACTTTCATATTCTCGTACGTTTCATTGCTCAGAGAAGCAATAGTTAAGTTTTCAACTTAGAACTACGATTCGCACGGTCAACTAGGCTTATATTTTAGTTACTCTAAGTTCACCACACAATTCATCATCTCATAGATCATCATCTACTTCAATTTATGTCATTCATACCCCAAGATAAACACACCACATTTTCACTTCCCACAGCAAAACACTTTCGAACTTCACATTATGTTCAAAACTTTTGAAACAAAATTTCTTTACACTTTCTCACTTTCCTAAAAATTTTCCACATCTCACTTTTAAAGTAAAAGTTTTGACTCAAACTAAATCGTAATTTCGCATCAACTTTCATCATTCGTATAAAACATTCCATAGAATAACACATCATACCTCGCACCTCATAACATACATAACATCACACTTCCACAGCTCAATTTTCCAAACGAAGTAAATTTTTTTGTCGAAACTTTTTTTTTTTTTAACAAATCATAAACACCACAATTTCCATTGATCAATTAATTTCCTCAAAAGAAACATATTTTTATTTAAAAAAAATTCTAACAACTTTCCACAACATAAATATTTTTCCTCAACCATACTCTACTAGAACAACTAGTCATTAATATCGCAAAACAATCAACCTCAAAATCATTTTCCCATTTTTTTTCTACATGTCTAACACCATGCAAATCTTTCAAAACTCATAACGCATTTGTATTCCAGACAAAACACTCATGCACTTCGCATATATGGTTGAAACAACATTTTTAGTTACTCATCTTTTCTCATAAATTTCAACATTCTCAAAACAACTCATCAATTGTCATTTTTGATGTAAAACACTCCATCTTCCTATGTTCGCATGCTTACATCGTAGAACTTTCACACATAACACATATTTACGACATTATGTCACTCATGCTCATGTTCCACATAAGTATACCAGAACAATATCACATTCTTACATACGACACGTGTTTAGATCATCTCACAAATCATGCTCACATTCAACTTCTTTACGTCATCACATCATTTATTCACGAATTTGAACATGAGAATCACATCACATCATCACGTAATTACATGCTCATGCATTCTTTTGCCCAAACCATCCTCATCATATCATAAAGTTTATACCTCGTTCTCATATTTCATCAACAACTTTAAAACATACCTCACTTTCCTTGGTTGAGCGTGATGCTTTGGATGTTGAGCCTTCGTGACACTTCTAGTCAATACGGGTTCACTAACTTAGACTTAAAGTGAAAGAAGACTCTCGGACCAGAGCGAAAGAACAAAGCTCTGATACCACTCTGTCACGACCGCCCATACAAGGGGTACCACAAACGCGGCGATCGTGACCGACATGCATGGATTACAATTTAGAAGATCAACTTAATTAACTTAAAGAAAGGAAAACAACTTAGTTTAAAAATTTTAAGGTTATATTTTTTTTTGAAAAGACATAAGAAAAATACATTAAAAAAGGACAACGGAAAAAAAATTAGACTTAAGAAATACAACCATTAATAACTAAAGTAAAACAAACATTTAACTTAAATCTCGAAGAATATCATTTTCAAAGACAACGTAAACACTTGTTTAAAAACTAATCACCACCATACATGTTCAAACACAAAGCATAAAGAAAAGATTAAAGTCTTGAGACATGGTTCAAGTTATAGCAGCGGAAAATACAGTTTAAGGAGAGTCAAGGACTACGCCTATGTATGACGACACAACGTATCCTACGTTCTCAAGCCAGCTCAACATCCACCGCAACATCCCGCTCAACCTGCACATAAGAAAAATAATATGCAGGGCTGAGTACTTGTTGTACTCAATGGGCTCATGCCGAAAACATTTTAATAAGTTATGTCATCCATACCAGTGATCTCGAGTTTTATGTATTAAGAAAATCACGAGAAACACAAAAATATTCAAGTCTGGCCAGACAATTTATCTCCCCACTTTTCACATCAATCCATCAATCACAATCACAGTGCGACAATAGTGTGGCCACACTATTCGCCCACGAGACCGGCCGACTTGCAAGGACGGCTCACGATCCCACCAGTGTACACAGCCCGATAGGGTTTACGGCCCTACTCGGACCCGAATTCGTTTCACAACACAGCCATATAGCCTAACGGAGTAAACTCATACGAACTAGGCATCAGGCACATAATCTCATAACAAAAACATCATGGCATGACATAACAGTTAAACCACCCTTATATCTCCACATAATATTTTTCGGAAAAGTAAAGAGGTTTGAAAAGAAAGTCCACCTCGTTCGCTTAGCAATTCACAACCCAACTTAGCAACTCTCGATCCTCGAGTTCACGAATACACAACACCCTTGTCAACGACAACACAAGTCAGCCTCACACAACAACATATCACTATGCATGTCCTATCGTTTCTCTCTCATCGTTTTCCTCAATTTCCCAAACCCGACATACATCTCAAAGGTGTAAACACACGTAACACATTTCAACTTATCACAAGTGATTTCAACATTTAAGCACATTCCTTGGACATACATGCATCATACAATACTTTTAAACTTGAAAAATAAGTGTCATTTAATCAAGGCAGAAAACTGGCAGAATTGCGCGACCGTTTTGTAAAAGTCACTTTAAATTCACCCGACCTCAAAACATGCTAAATTTTGGTCACGATACAGAGGACACATTCAAGTTCATCCATGAAAATTTTCATATCGAAATCACGTCATTTAGTCAGTCATATCACATATTGAACTCTCTGGTCGGAACATACAATTTCTGGCAGTATTGCGCAGTTCATTTGAAAAATTCACCATAAATTCATACGATGCCAAAAAAAGCTGAAAATTTAACACAATACAGAAGACACTTCAAATTTTCATATATCTCAAGAATCACATCAATCGGAGGTCATTTGGTCAGACAAAAAGAAAACGAAACATTCTTGGCGAGAACTCACGTTTCTGGCAGATTTGCGCAGTCAACTTCAAAAATTTATTAAAAATTCATTTTTCGATAAAACGGGCTGAAATTCACACGAGACACAGAAAACATCTTGAAGTTTACTCAGTAAATATTTCATAGCAAAATTCGTTCGTTTGATAGGTCAATCACAGATCATAAGTCACTGGTCGTGCACCACAGATTTTCAGGTTCATAGATCGAAAATAGGGTTTTCATCTTCCATCAAACAAACATCGATTTTTCATGCTCGAACACACATAATCATGCTTAAAAGTTTCTCACACACATATTTGCACATGAACTCACATCATTCACCAACTATTCCAATCCAACATCACATGATTTCAATCAAAAACACAATATTATCAAAGTTCTTATGCAATCACACTTTCCCACCGATAAATTTTTCGATCTATTAATCCTACACCCTCTATATGCATGTAGGATTCAAGAATAATGTTTCAATGAAGAGATGAGAAGAAAAACTTAGTTATACCTTTTCGAATCACGAAAACGAACGGTAGGAACAAGGATGGAGGCGATTCGTCGAAACTCTTGAAAAATCCACTCCAATTGATGCAAGAAACAATGAGGGAAGAAGTTTTTGGAGAGGATGGAGAGTGAAGGGGGGAGGCACGAAATTTTGAGGGAGATGGGGGCTAGGGTTTAGTTTAGGTGTTTGTATAGGATTAGGTTAAAGTTTAAAGAATTATTTAATTAATTATGGAGGGATAACATAATGGCCAAATGAAATAAAAGTCACATAATTAAAAGAATAAAATAGGCATGTAGGATGGGGAGGAATTCGAAAATTCCATGTAGAGCATAACAAGGAATTTATTTGGTATTTACTTGGAGAGAATATATTCACAACTTAGGAAATAAAAGTGAATATTCCATAAACAAGGGAACAAAATAAATTAAATCTCCAAGTAGGAAAATAATGAGGAAGGGACGAAAATTCCATAAGGAAATGCACAAGGAAATTATTTAAATCCTCAATTAAATAGAATAGGATTTAAATTTGGTAATTTCTTTATAGGAAAAGACTCCCATAAAATAGGCAACAACTAAATAAATTTGCACAAGGAAATTAACCAAAATGGGGCGTGCGACACAAGGAAATATTCACATCCCCAATTAATTGACTTAGGTATTAATTTGGTATTCCATTGAATAAAGGGATTCCACAAAATAAGAAACAAATATATTCTCCTCTAAAAAATAGGGACACCGAAAATTGGCTTAATTAGCCACAAGGAAATAATTCAACTCTTAATTGAATTGGGGCGAGGGAATAAAATGTGGCAAGATTTAATTGGATTTAATTTGGATGAATATCCCAAACAATTAATTAAATCCAATAAAGAATAAATTCTCAATAATTGGAGGGGCCGACAATAGCCATTTTTTTGGCTAGAACAAGATGCATGATTTTATTTAAATTGACTCCCCACATTAAAATCTAATTAGCACTTCATTCCAATTCCCCCATGATGATTTATTCCACATAACCAAACTCAAACACGTAGCAACAATTTAAATTTCATAAATGAAATTTCCAACCGACATTTATTAAATAAAGGTCATACAAATTTTTGGGATGTTACATCGGGGATGCCCCAGAACATGTGGGGGAAGCTGTTTTGACAGCTAACTACATCCTAAACAAAATTCCACTCAAAGTAAGGATGTCACTCCTTACAAGTTGTGAAAGAGAAGGAAGTCATCCTACAAATACCTCAAAGTGTGTGGGGGTGTTTGACAAAGGTGATGGTTCCTCCGCCGAAAGAAGTTACAATCGGTCCTAACACGATTGATTGCATCTTTATTGGGTATGCACTTAATAGTAGTGCATATCGATTTGTTGTCTACAAGTCTGAAATACATACTGCGACCATAGGAACAACAATCGAGTAAAGAAATGTAGTATTTCTTGAAAAAATATATTTCCTCGCAAAGACAAGGAAAATGTTGCATCCAATTCTGAGACGAGAATTGAGGATGAAGCCACTAGTTCTAAATCAGCGGATGAAGAGCCAGAATCGCGCAAGCGAACAAGGCCTGATCCAAACGATACAATACTAAGACGTGGTAGTAGGGTCAGTACACCAAAGACATTTGGTCCTGACTATATTGCTTTTATGTTGGATGAAGAACTAACATCGATAAAAGTAGTCTTTGCTGGCCCAGATGGGCTGCACTAAAGAGAAACTGTTCAAAGCGAAATTGATTCAATTTTGCTAAATCACACTTGGGTGTTGGTTGATCTACCTGAAGGTGCTAAACCTTTAGGATTCAAATGAGTCCTTAAAGCAAGTTTAAGGCCGTTTGAACAGTTGATAAGTATAGATGGTGACTTAAGATGAAATCTATGTGGAACAACCTGAAGGTTTTGTAGTACCTAGACAAGAGTAAAAGGTTTGCAAACTGGTTAAGTCCCTCTATGGATTGAAACAAGCGTCGTTGCAATGACACTTGAAATTTGATAATGTGATGTTATCAAATGGATTTAAAATCAACGAATGTGACAAATGTGTCTACATTAAAAACACTGATAATGGATACGTTATAGTGTGTCTCTACATTGATGATATGTTAATCATGGGTAGTAACACCTAAGTGATTAACTATACGAAAACCATGCTAAAGAAAAACTTTGACATGAAGGATATGGGTCTAGCCGATGTGATTTTTGGAATAAAAAATTCTAATTCAAATGAATCACATTAACACAATCTCATTATATTGAGAAAGTACTAAAGAAATTCAATGCCTATGATGGCATCCCAGCTAAGACGCCTAGAGAGCTCAATGTTCATTTCAGCAAGAACAGGGGTGAACCCCTTGCACAAAAAGATTATGCACGGGTCATTGGATGCATTATGTATCTTCCTAATTGCACTCGACCTGATATTACTTGCGCCGTGAACAAGTTGAGACGATACACGAGCAATCCAAACAAGGAGAATTGGAAAGCTCTTGTAAGAGTTTTGAGGTATCTCAAGTATACACAAATCATGGGCTACAACTTTTCGAGATACCCCCGGTACTTGAAGGGTACTGCGATGCAAATTGGATATCCGATAACAAAGACTCACTTTCAACAAGTGGATATGTCTTTACTATTTATTGGGGGTGGTGCTGTCTCATGGAAATCCACGAAACAAACATGTATAGCCCGATCCACTATGGAATCTGAATTCATAGCTTTAGATAAAGCCGCGGAAGAAGCCGAATGGCTTAAAAACTTCCTTGAAGATATTCCATGTTGATCAAAGCCTGTGCCTCCAGTGTTAATTCACTGTGATAGCCAAGCCGCTATTGGGAGGGCAAATAGTGGCTTGTACAATGGTAAGTCTCGACACATTCGTCGACGACATAATACCGTGAGACATTTGATCACAACAGGGGTGATTACAATTGACTACATAAAGTCATTGGATAATCTAGCGGATCCGCTAACCAAAGGGTTAAATCGTGATCAAATGAATAAATTGCTAGAGGGAATGAGTTTGAAATCCACAAACTAAAGAATTGTCATAGTGGTAACCCAACCATGATGACTGGAGATCCCAAGAACTTGGTTCAATGGGAAAACTAAGCAATAGAGTGTTGTAAAACTTGCCTAGTGGTGAGGTTAAGTCTATGACTTTTAATGATCCCTAAAGGATCTCGTTGAGATGAAGTTCTCAAAGAGACCGGGTATGGCAAGATACTTAACGAGGAATCACCTATGTAAGTGTGAAGTGGGGCCGCTTCAAACGATACACTTATGAATCCAAAGTGGTGTCCAAGGCCTGAAATGGACACAAAACGTGAGAACGGATGAGGTTGAGGTGTTTAAGTGTTAACATCATTGTCTCGGTGCACGACGTGGAGGAATAGTTCAAAGCATCGCGCTACTAGTCCGCCTGTGTATCTGATGGTGTTGACTATGGAAGGTTCAAAGCCAAAAACTACCTATCCGCCATTTGCAAAGTAATGCTAGTCGATCTCAATTTACCAATATTCAACTTGTTGAAGAAGGACAATGGCATAGGATTAATGCTAGCCCCTAGATCGCACAAGGCATTCTCCACAAAGCAATTTCCAATAGTGCACTCAATAGTGAAGCTTCCCGGATCTTGCATTTTGGCCGGCAACTTCCTTTGAATAATTGCACTGCAACTCTCCGTCAAGTTGACCGTCTCATAGTGCCCCCATTTCCTCTTTAGTGAGACCACATCCTTTAGGAACTTTGCATAACTTGGCATTTGTTGAAGTGCTTCAACAAGAGGGATGTTAATTTGAACTTTCCTAAAGATATCCAAAAATCTTGAAAATTGTTCATCCTTCTTTTTCTTTTGCATCATTTGAGGGAAAGGAAGTTTAGCTTCCGTGGGCTTAGGAGGAACTATTGTCTCGGGTTGATCTTTTGGTGGGCTCTTCGTTGGTGTCTCCACCTCTATTGTCTCTTCTTCATCGGGTTGCACAATAGCTTCCTTTTCGGGCATAGGGGGCTCTTATAGCTTGTTCCACTCCTCAAATTGATAGCCTTGCAATCCTTTGGGTTAGGAATGGTGTTGCTTGGGAATTGCCCCGGTTGATGAAGTTGACCCACGGCTTGGGCAATTTGACTCATTTGATGCTCCAAAGCCCCCATTCTCGTGGTGACATCCACTACCGCCGTCTCAACCTTATCAATTCTCTTAGTAGATTGTGCCATGATTCCATCGGTCTTCTCCATTAGAGCTTTTAGAAGCTCATGGGTGACATCATCACTTGAAGGTTTAGAATTGGTGGGCACATTAGCGGCCCCACTTGTCGACCCACTAGGTGTAGGGAAACGAGGTGGCGGAGGTGGTTGGATAGCATTGTTTGGATTGCCATAAGAAAGGTTTGGATGTGCATTGAAGGGTGAGCGATAGCCTTGGTAATTACCACCCCCATTGTTAGGGTGATAGTTGTAGAAGTTCCTTTGATTCCCTCCTTAATGCACATAATTGACATCTTCCACGGTATGTAAAGGCTCTCCCATAGGTGCCACTCCCAAACTAAGGCCATCCACCTTTTGATTCAACAACATCATTTGTTGGTTGAGAAGATTGAATGCATCTGAATCCACAACCGAAGCTACCGGCATTGAACTATCTCGGCCCGAGCTCCAACCCTTGCTAGTATAGGCAAGCCTTTGAAGCATCTTCTTGCACTCCTCGACCCCTTTGTCCAAGAATGAACCCCCCGAACCAAGGTCTAATTGACTCTTGATAAACTCCGAGCATCCATTGTAGAAGAGGCTCACTTGATGGCCCGGAGATAGCCCATGGTTGGGGCATTTCTTTAGCAAGGCGTTGAATCTCTCCCAAGCCTCAAACATAGACTCTTGTCCCTTCATTTTAAAGTGGGAGATCTCTGCTTGGAGGTTGAGAGTGGAGCTTAGAGGGAAGAATCGATCCAAAAACTTTTGGGCTAAGTCGTCCCAACTTGTAACCGAGCCCGACTCAAGGTTATCAAACCAATCTCTAGCATATCCCGACAATGAGAATGGAAATAGCCTAAGTTTGATTGTATCGTCAAGAACCCCATTAAGCTTAGTTGTATTGGCAATCTCCAAGAATTTAGCTAAGTGCCTATTAGGATCCTCAGTGGGCATTTCCGAGAAAACACGTTGCTCCACAAATTGAATCAATCCCGTCTTCAACTCAAAATTGTTGGCATTCACCCTTGTATCATAAGGTGGAGTTGGGATATTGACGTTCCCAAATGTGTCTCTAACCGGAGCCTCTCGCCTCCTTTCCTTCTCTCTTTCCCTTCTCATCTCCGCCATTTCTTGTTGTAGTTGGAGAATGATTTAGTCCTTGATTTAAAGGAGGTGGAGGTGGAGGGGGAACTCCCTCATTGTTCCCATGTGGATTTTCCATTGCTCAACTTGATGTTGAGCTCTTGCTCTTCTCCTTCGTCCTCTTCTTCGTCTATTGGCGGCTTCTATCTCTAAATTAATCGGCTCAAAGGGTAGACGACTTGAGCGCGTGAGCATAAAAACCTACACAAACACAAGAGAGGAAACAAAGTCAAATTAGAGCTAAACTAGAAAACTAAACTAAATAATAAAGCAAGTAAATGTCTAAACTAGTATTCTCTATCTTTTCACAATATCAAACATAAAAGCAAACTTAGTACCCGGCAACGGCGCCAAAAACTTGACTCATGCTAATTTAGCAATTCAAAAGCGTCACCCGCAAGTGTACGAGTTAAGTAGCACGTAGCAAGCTAATTATCGATCCATGAAGACTAAAAGCCGGTTTGAGTACTATGATGCAACTTTGAACACTATCTAGACTAATAAAAGGGGTTTTTTGGTTTTCTTAACTAAGATCAAAGAATAATTAAGCTAGTAAGACAATTAACTAAGAAAAACAAACAAACAAAGATAGGTTTTCACACAAATTGGGAAGTATAGGGAAATGGATCCGTTAGAATGGATCAAGGATTTCATCTACGGGTCATGCTCATCTATTGGGCCTCAAATGTGATTAGGAAAGTCGGGATAATCGGTTAGACCCCCTCTCGGGTGCATCTAACACGTGGGTCAATCTCTAGTGTAGGAGTCTCGTCCATACAATTCGAGATTGACTCCAAAGCACAAACGGACCCCAAGCCCTCTCTCTAGCTTATGCATCTCTCGACTACATATAATGCACGGAGTTGTTGATTACACATCTATCCTAATCATGTATTTCTCAATAACATCAATTAGGCACAAGATTTATCTAATTGGTAGCTAAGCAATTAGATATTAAAAGACCAAGGCTCAACAAAACCAACAAAAGAGATAGATATGCATTCAACCATAGATTCAAATCCATACAATCCATTCAAACTTCACCAAATCCCTATTAAAAGCTTAGCTACTCATAGTCAAAGCTAAAATAAAAAAGCAAAAACAAGGAAAACAAAGCTAAACATAATAGAAATGATAACTAGAACTCTCTATGGTGGAATTGATGGTGGGGAGTCTCCTTCCTTCAATCTCTTGAAAATGGGAGCTCCTTGACTATTCAAATCCTCTCAAAACTTTGCTTTCTTGCTCAGATTCGTAGTGTGGAAGTTAGGGTTTGGAAATGAGTGAGAACCCTTTTATATCCGGAGTGAGAAAGAGGCAAAAGTGGGCAACAGCAGTTATCGCCCGGGCCGGGCGATTTGTAAATGGGAACATGCCCGGCCGGCGTTCTGGGTAAATCGCGACGAAGTCTTCAAACGCCCGGCCGGGCGTTTCGTTGGATAAAAAACGCCCGGTCGAGCGAACTTTCTGTTGTCTTCGGCTAACGTCCGGCCGGGCGTTTTTTATATGGAAATCGCCCGTCGGGCAAAATTTCTGTGATCAGCCCGTTGGCTCCGTTTTGCCCGTTTTAGACCTGTTCTTGCAACAAAACTCCGACAAACTCGTTAACTCTAAAAATAGCTGAAAAGTGGGTGAAACATATACTTTATACCTCAAGAGATTCAACAACATGTGTTAATCACCCATCTAAACATCCTAAACAATGAGTTTGTCAACCCCGACTCACAACGGGAGTCAAAAAGGTCACCGCTGCTGACCCCGACGTATAACGGGAGATAAAAGGTCTCCGATGGACCCCGACGGTCCATGGTGTATCCCGTCGTGTCTCTTCAGCTCCCAATGGCTAGTGCACCAGCCAATAACCTCCGGCGGTTACAGTCAAGCCATAATGGCACACATGATGGTTGTTGACTCCATCAATGCTCCTGCGGGTGGAATTGGCCTATAAATAGGCAGTCACTTCATGCATTGCACATTATTAGAACACGCAACACATTTGCATAGCTCTCTCCCTCTCTGCATTGTCTTCTCGTCGAAGCTCTGCCCTCACCATCATCTAGTTCACCGGAGCTTGTTCCGTCTGCGGTGCTGCAACGAACAAGACCAAGCCGTTTTATCTTTGGGGACGACACGCCAAACTGAGAGCACTACCGGGGCGTATCTCGTCTTGCGGAAAGAGGACTCATCGACTCGGCTTACATCTTTACGGTTTATTGTTTCGAATTCTTCTTTGTAATTTCAATTCAATTTATTTTCTGTTTAATTTCTCTTTTTTTCATTGGTTGTTTGTACTACGCCCTGTTAGTGTATTTTTGTATCGCAGTTAAACAATCATTTTTAACCTAACACAAATTAAATGCAGTCCGCCAGTTTAGGCAGTTTTATATATGAAAAAAAAACAAAAAGACTTACGATGTAAGGAACATTTCTCCATACAATTAGATGCAATAAATTTTGAATATAAGCCACTCGAGAGGATAATAATTCATTATATGCTATATTTGTTGAACGACTTGATAGTTTACTTGGTAAGTATTATGCCTTTTGGGCTTTTTCTGAATAAGAAATACCAACTAGTATTTAATTTTATTGAATACAGATATACAAGACTAAATCCTCAATTGATGGATATCGACAATAATGATGGCACAAAATTAAAGCATTACCAAAGAAAAGTCAGGCAATTATAGCAAAAAATCTCAAAATCTAATCAATCTCTCAAATTCAATATAAATGCATCTCATCTCACTACACAAATTCAAAGAAGCACAATGAAAACTGCCACTTGTGTCACAACGTTAATCATTGCTATCAATAAGATGTCTATGATCACAACACAAGGCCATACCATAGACCTAATTCGTAGGGAATTCTTACAATCTCCTTCCCTTATTTCTTGGTCGCACCCATTTATGACCATTTTGCGACCTTCTTTCAACCACCATGCCAACACACGCATATCTCAAACGCCGCTAGTTGATATTTTTTTGACAAAGGAGAATATCTGATGAAGCTGTCCATTGGCACGCCACCAGTCGAAACTTTAGCTGCTGTCTACACCGGCAGCGACCTTGTTTGGATCCAATGCAAGCCTTGTACAGAATGCTTTCGCCAAAAAGCCCCACTTTTTCAACCTAAGTTTTCTTCAAACCTACAAACCTGCTGCTTGTACTTCTGCTCCATGCAATGCCCTTCATGGGAGGACTTCTTGTCTCCAGGACACTTGTCGTTACACCATTGGATATGACGACAAGTCGTTTAGTAATGGTTATCTTGCCACGGAAACTCTAAGATTAGGTTCCGTGGCAATTCCCAATGTTGTTATTGGATGTGGACATAACAACCGTGGCGCATTTGGTCCTCATGTGACCGGGATTGTGGGCTTAGGTGGCGGTGAATTGTCACTAATCACCCAAATGGGATCTTTGACCCGAGGCAGATTCTCGTACTCGGATCATACATAGGCGGAGCCTTGTCTTCTAGTAAAATGAGTTTTGGGGATGATGTTGATGTGCCAGGTGATGACGTGGAGACAACTGTCTTAATGGCCAGGTTCCCTAAGAGCATCAGCAGTGGCGCGGAATTCCCAGCGAAATTCCCCACGGAATTCCCAAAAACACCTCCTGCCACGTCGTACGGACTTCCTACTGCACTGTCTTGTCATACGAACTTCCCACTGCACTGTGGCGGAATTCCCCTGCGGAATTCTTACATTAAAAAAATCACAAATTCACATATTAAACAATTTCTGGAATTAAACAATTTACGGAAGTAAGAATTTATGAAATTAAATAGTCGACACGAACAGAGAAAATGCAACCACTTTATTTAAAAAAAACATACTTCATTAAAAAAAAAATACATAATTACTAAAAAATTATATTATTAAAATAAAAACCGGCTTCCACTCATCGGATTCCCCGTCGCCGTCCCCGCCGCCGCCATCCCTCCCTTCGTCACCGTCCGACATGACTCCGAACCCTAAATCGCGCCACATATTGTTGATGAGGGGTTTAAGCGACCGCTTGTAATGGGGGTCGGTCGATTGGTGCCATTCAACCATTGCACGTAACAAGTTTCATGTGCCGCGATGCGGGCGAATGAGGGGTTATCGGGGTTCTCGGGATCGTTTTGGGCGGGTGCTGCCGATTGGGCCTCGGCAGATCCGCTGCTGCTGTCTTCCCTCGCCATCCGCGCCGTGAACTTTTGCCCAACCGGTGACGGCGGCGGGCCGACGATGTGGGTGTGGGGAACTCTGACTCGGGAGGGGAGAGTTCCGTGGAACCAGCACTGCTACTGTACTCTCCCGAGGCGCTGATCTTCGTCCACTTCGGCCAGCCGGATTCAACACCCGCAGTGAACTTGGGCGAAGACTGCACCACAAGATACACCGACCAATACTTAATTCCCTGAAGCCCTTGTCAGCGTCGGGGAACTGCTGATGAGCCAGCAGCTTCACATCCTCGGCAGACATGCCGCTGGTTGGCCGAGCGGAGGTTGTTTGTGTAAATGCCGGCAAATCGGCTGAGCTGCCTCTTCAACCGGTCCCACTGTTTTCGGCATTGCTCTGCGTTGTGAGGCTTCCCCCCTGGCGGTTTGAACTGGAGGTAGCTTTGGCTAATGCGCCACCACATCCGATCGATGTGCTGGTTCGCCCCGACGTATGGATCGATCCTCCACTACACTGATCCACGCCTTCGCCAGCGCGACGCACTCGTCCATGATCCAGACGGTCCTCCTGTTCTTGCTGGATCCCTCCCCCACCTCAGCGGCCCCCACCTCACCACCGTACACCGGGACTGCCCCGTCCCCTGCCCCTCCCTAGCTCGTTCCCCCCCCTCCTCACTGTCGCCGGTGATGCGTCGGTGGGAGAATCCCGGATCGGAGAAGCCCCAACTCTCGAGCGAGAACGTGTCATTGCCAGTGAACTGAGTCTCGAGAGGAGAACTCGTCGGGTTGTCCATCGACAGTAGGTCCATATAGGGCCGATAGACGTTGTCCACCGGCGATTGGGGGACCCCCTGCCTACTCCCCCCGCAGCGACAAGCGATCCCTGCATCATCCCGGGCATCATCATCCCCGGCATCTGGGGCATCATTCCGGTACTCGCCCCGGGCATCTGGGGCATCATCTCATACCACTCTGCGGGTACATGTTGTAGTACTGGGGCATCAATACCCAGTGGCATTTGAGATTGGGGCATCATCCCCGACATTTGAGACATCGCAGTGGACATCGACGTACTCCTGGCCGATGGAAAATGCGGCGCCGGTGACTCGCTCGAGGCGAGAGAATCGCTATCGGGTGCTCCATTGTTTCTTTCTTCTAAAGAAGGTATTTTTTAGAAGAGAGATACTCGTTAATAAAAGGGTGCGATGAAATGAAGATTTTTCAACCCGGATGTATATATAGGAACCGACCGAAAAAAACCAGTTAAGCAAATACGGGATTCTGCGCGGACTCCGTGCGAGTCACACGCACTGGGGGCGTCACCACCGCCCATACAAGGGGTACCACAAACGCGGCGATCGTGACCGACATGCATGGATTACAATTTAGAAGATCAACTTAATTAACTTAAAGAAAGGAAAACAACTTAGTTTAAAAATTTTAAGGTTATATTTTTTTTGAAAAGACATAAGAAAAATACATTCAAAAAGGACAACGGAAAAAAAATTAGACTTAAGAAATACAACCATTAATAACTAAAGTAAAACAAACATTTAACTTAAATCTCGAAGAATATCATTTTCAAAAGACAACGTAAACACTTGTTTAAAAACTAATCACACCACCATACATGTTCAAACACAAAGCATAAAGAAAAGAAAAGTCTTGAGACATGGTTCAAGTTATAGCAGCGGAAAATACAGTTTAAGGAGAGTCAAGGACTACGCCTATGTATGACGACACAACGTATCCTACGTTCTCAAGCCAGCTCAACATCCACCGCAACATCCCGCTCAACCTGCACATAAGAAAAATAATATGCAGGGCTGAGTACTTGTTGTACTCAATGGGCTCATGCCGAAAACATTTTAATAAGTTATGTCATCCATACCAGTGATCTCGAGTTTTATGTATTAAGAAAATCACGAGAAACACAAAAATATTCAAGTCTGGCCAGACAATTTATCTCCCCACTTTTCACATCAATCCATCAATCACAATCACAGTGCGACAATAGTGTGGCCACACTATTCGCCCACGAGACCGGCCGACTTGCAAGGACGGCTCACGATCCCACCAGTGTACACAGCCCGATAGGGTTTACGGCCCTACTCGGACCCGAATTCGTTTCACAACACACAGCCATATAGCCTAACGGAGTAAACTCATACGAACTAGGCATCAGGCACACAATCTCATAACAAAAACATCATGGCATGACATAACAGTTAAACCACCCTTATATCTCCACATAATATTTTTCGGAAAAGTAAAGAGGTTTGAAAAGAAAGCCACCTCGTTCTCTTAGCAAATCACAACCCAACTTAGCAACTCTCGATCCTCGAGTTCACGAATACACAACACACCCTTGTCAACGACAACACAAGTCAGCCTCACACAACAACATATCACTATGCATGTCCTATCGTTTCTCTCTCATCGTTTCTCTCTCATCGTTTTCCCAATTTCCCAAACCCGACATACATCTCAAAGGTGTAAACACACGTAACACATTTCAACTTATCACAAGTGATTTCAACATTTAAGCACATTCCTTGGACATACATGCATCATACAATACTTTTAAACTTGAAAAATAAGTGTCATTTAATCAAGGCAGAAAACTGGCAGAATTGCGCGACCGTTTTGTAAAAATCACTTTAAATTCACCCGACCTCAAAACATGCTAAATTTTGGTCACGATACAGAGGACACATTCAAGTTCATCCATGAAAATTTTCATATCGAAATCACGTCATTTAGTCAGTCATATCACATATTGAACTCTCTGGTCGGAACATACAATTTCTGGCAGTATTGCGCAGTTCATTTGAAAAATTCACCATAAATTCATACGATGCCAAAAAAGCTGAAAATTTAACACAATACAGAAGACACTTCAAATTTTCATATAGCTCAAGAATCACATCAATCGGAGGTCATTTGGTCAGACAAACAGAAAACGAAACATTCATGGCGAGAACTCACGTTTCTGGCAGATTTGCGCAGTCAACTTCAAAAATTTATTAAAAATTCATTTTTCGATAAAACGGGCTGAAATTCACACGAGACACAGAAAACATCTTGAAGTTTACTCAGTAAATATTTCATAGCAAAATTCGTTCGTTTGATGGGTCAATCACAGATCATAAGTCACTGGTCGTGCACCACAGATTTTCAGGTTCATAGATCGAAAATAGGGTTTTCATCTTCCATCAAACAAACATCGATTTTTCATGCTCGAACACACATAATCATGCTTAAAAGTTTCTCACACACATATTTGCACATGAACTCACATCATTCACCAACTATTCCAATCCAACATCACATGATTTCAATCAAAAACACAATATTATCAAAGTTCTTATGCAATCACACTTTCCCACCGATAAATTTTTCGATCTATTAATCCTACACCCTCTATATGCATGTAGGATTCAAGAATAATGTTTCAATGAAGAGATGAGAAGAAAAACTTAGTTATACCTTTTCGAATCACGAAAACGAACGGTAGGAACAAGGATGGAGGCGATTCGTCGAAACTCTTGAAAAATCCACTCCAATTGATGCAAGAAACAATGAGGGAAGAAGTTTTTGGAGAGGATGGAGAGTGAAGGGGGGAGGCACGAAATTTTGAGGGAGATGGGGGCTAGGGTTTAGTTTAGGTGTTTGTATAGGATTAGGTTAAAGTTTAAAGAATTATTTAATTAATTATGGAGGGATAAAATAATGGCCAAATGAAATAAAAGTCCCATAATTAAAAGAATAAAATAGGCATGTAGGATGGGGAGGAATTCGAAAATTCCATGTAGAGCATAACAAGGAATTTATTTGGTATTTACTTGGAGAGAATATATTCACAACTTAGGAAATAAAAGTGAATATTCCATAAACAAGGGAACAAAATAAATTAAATCTCCAAGTAGGAAAATAATGAGGAAGGGACGAAAATTCCATAAGGAATGCACAAGGAAATTATTTAAATCCTCAATTAAATAGAATAGGATTTAAATTTGGTAATTTCTTTATAGGAAAAGACTCCCATAAAATAGGCAACAACTAAATAAATTTGCACAAGGAAATTAACCAAAATGGGGCGTGCGACACAAGGAAATATTCACATCCCCAATTAATTGACTTAGGTATTAATTTGGTATTTCATTGAATAAAAGGGATTCCACAAAATAAGAAACAAATATATTCTCCTCTAAAAAATAGGGACACCGAAAATTGGCTTAATTAGCCACAAGGAAATAATTCAACTCTTAATTCAATTGGGGCGAGGGAATAAAATGTGGCAAGATTTAATTGGATTTAATTTGGATGAATATCCCAAAACAATTAATTAAATCCAAGAAAGAATAAATTCTCAATAATTGGAGGGGCCGACAATAGCCATTTTTTGGCTAGAACAAGATGCATGATTTTATTTAAATTGACTCCCCACATTAAAATCTAATTAGCACTTCATTCCAATTCCCCCATGATGATTTATTCCACATAACCAAACTCAAACACGTAGCAACAATTTAAATTTCATAAATGAAATTTCCAACCGACATTTATTAAATAAAGGTCATACAAATTTTGGGATGTTACATCCTTCCCCTCTTAACAGAAATTTCGTCCCGAAATTTTGACTGCCTCACATAAACGACTCGGGGTAATTTTCTTTCATACTTTCTTCTAACTCCCACGTGGCTTCCTTGGGACCATGGTGTTTCCACAACACTTTCACTGATGCTATAGACTTGTTTCGCAACTCTTGCACCTTCCGATCTAGGATTGCCTCGTGCCTTTCCTCGTAGTTCATGTCGGGGGTTAGGATCACCTCCTCTTGATGAATCGCATGCTTGGGGTCGAACACATACTTGCGCAAGTGCGACACATGGAACACGTTGTGCGCATTCCCAAAACTGGGAGGTAACGATAAACGGTACGCTACAGGACCTACTTCATCGATAATCTCGTACGGCTATACAAAACGCGGCTTCAACTTGCCCTTCATTCCAAACCTCACAACTTCTTTCATCGGGGATACTTTCAAGAACACTTTGTCACTAATGTCGAATTTAATTTCCGTTCGACGCACGTCGGCATACGACTTCTGCCTATCTTGAGCTTCCTTGATCCTTGTGCGGATTTGATGCACAATTTCGGTCATCTCCCTTATAGCGTCGGGTCCTAACATCTTCCTCTCGCCAACTTCATCCCATTAAAATGGAGATTGACACTTCCTGCCATACAAGGCTTCATACGAAGCCATATCGATCGTCGCTTGATAGCTATTGTTGTAGGCGAATTCAACCAACGGTAGAACAGTTTCCCAACTTTTCTCTCGATCTAGGACAACGGCTCGCAACATATCCTCAAGTGTCTGAATCGTCCTCTCTGACTGCTCGTCCGATTGCGGGTGATAAGCAGTGCTGAAGTTCAGTTGCGTGCCCAATTCTCGTTGCAAACTCATCCAAGACTTTGATGTGAACTTCGTATCGCGGTCTGACACAATGGTCTTTGGCACTCCATGCAATCGCACAATCTCATTCACGTAGAGATTAGCTAACTTATCCGCGCCATAAGTAACTCGAATTGGTAAAAAGTGCCGCTCTTAGTTAGTCGATCGATGATCACCCAAATTGGCGGTGTTGCCCTTCTGTGACTTTGGCAAACCCGTCACGAAATCCATAGCTAGATGCTCCCACTTCCATTCGGGAATTTTGAGTGGTTGCAACTTCCCATATGGCCGTTGGTGTAAGGCCTTCACCTTGTTGACATGCTAGACATCGTTCACATACGACGCTACGTCTCCTTTCATTCCATTCCACCAAAAACGTCGCTACAAATCTCGATACATCTTCGTGCTTCTGGGGTGTGCAGTGTAAGGCTTGTCGTGTGATTCACTCAAAATCTCATCTTTTAGCGCCTCATCGCTCGGCACACACAATCGTCCATCATACGTCAAGGCATTAATCCGCCTCCTCCTCACGGTAATGATCAAGCTTCTCGGCTCTTACCTTTGCACGTAATTATTTCAACTTCTCACCACGTCGCTGGGTTCTATGAGCTTGGTTCTCAAATTTGGCTCAATCACTAGCGTCGCCAATCTCGCTTCTACTGTCTCGGGCGCTCTCACTATCTCCAATCTCATTCTGACAAATTCGCGAATCAACGCTTCCTCTTGCGTTAGGAATAAGCCAATTGCGGTTTTGGTTCTTCCTACCTCAAAGCATCGGCTACTACGTTTGCCTTGCCCGGGTGGTAGTGAATACACAATCATAATCTTTCACAATCTCTACCCACGTTGTGTCGCATGTTCAGCTCCTTCTGCTCAAAGAAAATACTTGAGACTTTGTGATCTGTATATATTTCGCATCTCACTCCATAGAGATGATGTCTCCAAATTTTCAGTGCATGCACTACTGCCGCTAACTCCAAGTCGTGAGTCGGAAAATCCAATTCATTCTGTCTCAACTGTCGGGAAGCGTATATGCTATCACTTTCCATCTTGCATCAACACACATCCAAGTCCTACTTTCGATGCTTCCGTATAGACGGCGAAGTCTTGTCGGTTGCCGGCACAGCTAGAACCGGTGCTGTCGTCAACTTCTCCTTCAATAGTTGGAAACTCGCCTCGCCCACTCCGGCGTCCAAACTACTTTGATTACTTTCTTTAACAGTTGCATCATCGGTCTCGCAATCTTAGAGAATCCTTCAATGAATCGTCGATAGTATCCCGCCAATCCTAAGAAGCTGCGGATTTCACTTTGGCGTTTTTGGAGTTTTCCAATTCTGCACGGCCTCGACCTCTGCTGGGTCTACTTGAATTCCATTTGCCGTCACAATATGACCAAGAAAGTTTCACTCGATTCAACCAAAACTCACACTTACTAAACTTGGCATAAAGCTTCTCCTTTCGCAACGTTTCCAACACTGTTTGTAGATGCCATCCATGTTCCTCCTCGTTCTTCGAGTATACTAAAACATCGTCGATGAAGACTAACACCAACTTGTCAAGATACTCGTGAAATACTCGGTTCATCAAGTCCATGAAGACGGCAGGGGCATTAGTCAGCCAAAATGGCCTCACGACGAATTCATAATGGCCATAGCGAGTGCAAAAAGCAGTCTTAGGCACATCCTCTCGTCGGACCTTTAGTTGATGATACCCTGATCTCAAATCCATTTTCGAGAATACGCCCGCTCCTCGAAGTTGGTCAAACAAGTCATCAATTCTTGGCAGTCGGTACTTATTCCTCAAGGTCAACTTGTTGAGCTCACGATAGTCGATGCACATCCTCATCGTTCCATCCTTTTTCTTTACGAACAACACAGGCGCTCCCCATGATGATACACTAGGTCGGATAAATCCCAAATCTAGCAGTTCTTGCAACTGAATCTTCAATTCAGCCAA
Organism: Salvia splendens; assembly: GCF_004379255.2. Taxonomy (NCBI): domain Eukaryota; kingdom Viridiplantae; phylum Streptophyta; class Magnoliopsida; order Lamiales; family Lamiaceae; genus Salvia; species Salvia splendens. The sequence continues at coordinate 43,568,417 of NC_056033.1, read as the reverse complement.
ATCTTTAGGGGCCATTCGGTATGGTGCTTTCGATACTGGCGCAGATCCAGGTTCTAAGTCAAATGTAAACTCTACCTGTCCGTCGGGTGGCGGTCCTGGCAAAGCTTTGGGAAAATCTCGTACTACTGCCACGTCTTCCACTTTCAAATCCTTCTTTTCATCTCCGTTCAAGTACACAAGATACGCCGGACGCCCTTATCTTATCATCGTGGTCGCTTGTAATGCGGAGATTATGGAAGTTTGTCGGTTCAGGGAGATCCCATACAAGATAGTTGGCTCTTCGCCCGGGGCTTGAAGAGAAATCTGTCTCTCTTTTACAGTGAATCGTTGCGTGGTTCTCGGTAAGCCAATCCATTCCCAAAATTATGTCAACGCTCTCCAAGGCATGACGTGTAAAAGTCGAGCTACTACTCTTAACTCTCCTAACACAAACTTTAGTCAAACAGTCTTAACTTGGATATGAACCGATTTTGAAATATAACAATTGGTTATGATCATCCCCACGGAGCTTGAAAGAACATAAGATAGGTCATGAATATGGGATGAAATCAACAAATGTCAATTCTCATAGTAGGCTACCAAAAGATAACTCAGTTGTTCGACCAAATTTGGAAGGTCCACACATCAATGGATAATGACTTAAGGGTTGAAGAAAAGAAATGATCAGTTGCATGAGGATTGAGAACTATAGGCAGTTGTCACAAAGCGGTACTGATCATGGTTCAAGGAAAATCATAATATGGACTGACAGAATCACATCAATAGGTTCATAAGTTGTGAAAGGCAATCAAAGTCAAAGGGGTTATTGAAAACAAAAAAATCAAGTGGATTAAGTTTGTTAAGGCAAGGAACAAAATGTAGGCCTTAACTTCATTTTGTAGAAAGAAAGGTTCTATTATGGAAAGGATACATGAACTGAACCCAAAAGAATTTCACTCTGTAAGGAAGAACTTGACACAGACATGGTGACAAAATAAAAGGCTAAACAAAAGTTCGAAGAGAATATCCCAATAGAAAACATGTCTGTGAAACGTGATTATATTGAAGGACGTAACTGCAAGCAGCCTTAGGAATGAAGCTCAATAGCAAAGGCTCACAGAGTCAAAGTATGGTCCGTATAGATAATAGATCAAAGAAGACTACAATCAATCCAAGTGTCCAAAGTTATGAAGGCAACACCACTTTCCAAGAAGTGAAAGTGAGTTAAGACTCAATGGAGGAAAAGAAACAATATGCATCACTTGCAAGGGGTGAATGAAACAAGCTGTTAATAGACAATGGCTCACGGCTATTTGAAAGGTCCTGAAGATAACTTCTTATAATCCAAGTAAGAACTGTTGACTAGAATAGTTTGTTCCACCTATTAAAGTCGCACCTCCTTGTTCATCTTTCGCAAGCCGAAACTGGTAACATCGCTCTAAGAACTGTGGATTCCACACTGAGATTCTTCGTGTCATTACCATAATAACGATAGTTGAAATCCATATCTTCATAAAATTCTTTGCCTGTCATAATGACTATCCTCGTATGACATGGTTATCATCCTCGTGCTCCTTAGCAGGGTATGGAGATCATCTCCATCGTGCTTCCACTTACGCAAGATTAAACTATACTAATTTAAATTGCGAGTATGATCGCTCGTCGTTGCATGAAAATATCTCTTAGCATCAGTTCTTCTTGTCTCGCACCTTGACTTAAGCATTTGCCTTAACTTTCATATTCTCGTACGTTTCATTGCTCAGAGAAGCAATAGTTAAGTTTTCAACTTAGAACTACGATTCGCACGGTCAACTAGGCTTATATTTTAGTTACTCTAAGTTCACCACACAATTCATCATCTCATAGATCATCATCTACTTCAATTTATGTCATTCATACCCCAAGATAAACACACCACATTTTCACTTCCCACAGCAAAACACTTTCGAACTTCACATTATGTTCAAAACTTTTGAAACAAAATTTCTTTACACTTTCTCACTTTCCTAAAAATTTTCCACATCTCACTTTTAAAGTAAAAGTTTGACTCAAACTAAATCGTAATTTCGCATCAACTTTCATCATTCGTATAAAACATTCCATAGAATAACACATCATACCTCGCACCTCATAACATACATAACATCACACTTCCACAGCTCAATTTTCCAAACGAAGTAATTTTTTTGTCGAAACTTTTTTTTTTTTTAACAAATCATAACACCACAATTTCCATTGATCAATTAATTTCCTCAAAAGAAACATATTTTTATTTAAAAAAAATTCTAACAACTTTCCACAACATAAATATTTTTCCTCAACCATACTCTACTAGAAACAACTAGTCATTAATATCGCAAAACAATCAACCTCAAAATCATTTTCCCATTTTTTTCTACATGTCTAACACCATGCAAATCTTTCAAAACTCATAACGCATTTGTATTCCAGACAAAACACTCATGCACTTCGCATATATGGTTGAAACAACATTTTTAGTTACTCATCTTTTCTCATAAATTTCAACATTCTCAAAACAACTCATCAATTGTCATTTTTGATGTAAAAACACTCCATCTTCCTATGTTCGCATGCTTACATCGTAGAACTTTCACACATAACACATATTTACGACATTATGTCACTCATGCTCATGTTCCACATAAGTATACCAGAACAATATCACATTCTTACATACGACACGTGTTTAGATCATCACACAAATCATGCTCACATTCAACTTCTTTACGTCATCACATCATTTATTCACGAATTTGAACATGAGAATCACATCACATCATCACGTAATTACAGCTCATGCATTCTTTTGCCCAAACCATCCTCAATCATATCATAAAGTTTATACCTTCGTTCTCATATTTCATCAACAACTTTAAAAACATACCTCACTTTCCTTGGTTGAGCGTGATGCTTTGGATGTTGAGCCTTCGTGACACTTCTAGTCAATACGGGTTCACTAACTTAGACTTAAAGTGAAAGAAGACTCTCGGACCAGAGCGAAAGAACAAAGCTCTGATACCACTCTGTCACGACCGCCCATACAAGGGGTACCACAAACGCGCGATCGTGACCGACATGCATGGATTACAATTTAGAAGATCAACTTAATTAACTTAAAGAAAGGAAAACAACTTAGTTTAAAAATTTTAAGGTTATATTTTTTTTGAAAAGACATAAGAAAAATACATTAAAAAAGGACAACGGAAAAAAAAATTAGACTTAAGAAATACAACCATTAATAACTAAAGTAAAACAAACATTTAACTTAAATCTCGAAGAATATCATTTTCAAAAAGACAACGTAAACACTTGTTTAAAAACTAATCACCACCATACATGTTCAAACACAAAGCATAAAGAAAAGATTAAAGTCTTGAGACATGGTTCAAGTTATAGCAGCGGAAAATACAGTTTAAGGAGAGTCAAGGACTACGCCTATGTATGACGACACAACGTATCCTACGTTCTCAAGCCAGCTCAACATCCACCGCAACATCCCGCTCAACCTGCACATAAGAAAAATAATATGCAGGGCTGAGTACTTGTTGTACTCAATGGGCTCATGCCGAAAACATTTAATAAGTTATGTCATCCATACCAGTGATCTCGAGTTTTATGTATTAAGAAAATCACGAGAAACACAAAAATATTCAAGTCTGGCCAGACAATTTATCTCCCCACTTTTCACATCAATCCATCAATCACAATCACAGTGCGACAATAGTGTGGCCACACTATTCGCCCACGAGACCCGGCCGACTTGCAAGGACGGCTCACGATCCCACCAGTGTACACAGCCCGATAGGGTTTACGGCCCTACTCGGACCCGAATTCGTTTCACAACACAGCCATATAGCCTAACGGAGTAAACTCATACGAACTAGGCCATCAGGCACATAATCTCATAACAAAAACATCATGGCATGACATAACAGTTAAAACCACCCTTATATCTCCACATAATATTTTTCGGAAAAGTAAAGAGGTTTGAAAAGAAAGTCCACCTCGTTCGCTTAGCAATTCACAACCCAACTTAGCAACTCTCGATCCTCGAGTTCACGAATACACAACACCCTTGTCAACGACAACACAAGTCAGCCTCACACAACAACATATCACTATGCTGTCCTATCGTTTCTCTCTCATTCGTTTTCCTCAATTTCCCAAACCCGACATACATCTCAAAGGTGTAACACACGTAACACATTTCAACTTATCACAAGTGATTTCAACATTTAAACACGTTCCTTGGACATACATGCATCATACAATACTTTTAAACTTGAAAAATAAGTGTCATTTAATCAAGGCAGAAAACTGGCAGAATTGCGCGACCGTTTTGTAAAAGTCACTTTAAATTCACCCGACCTCAAAACATGCTAAATTTTGGTCACGATACAGAGGACACATTCAAGTTCATCCATGAAAATTTTCATATCGAAATCACGTCATTTAGTCAGTCATATCACATATTGAACTCTCTGGTCGGAACATACAATTTCTGGCAGTATTGCGCAGTTCATTTGAAAAATTCACCATAAATTCATACGATGCCAAAAAAAGCTGAAAATTTAACACAATACAGAAGACACTTCAAATTTTCATATATCTCAAGAATCACATCAATCGGAGGTCATTTGGTCAGACAAAAAGAAAACGAAACATTCTTGGCGAGAACTCACGTTTCTGGCAGATTTGCGCAGTCAACTTCAAAAATTTATTAAAAATTCATTTTTCGATAAAACGGGCTGAAATTCACACGAGACACAGAAAACATCTTGAAGTTTACTCAGTAAATATTTCATAGCAAAATTCGTTCGTTTGATAGGTCAATCACAGATCATAAGTCACTGGTCGTGCACCACAGATTTTCAGGTTCATAGATCGAAAATAGGGTTTTCATCTTCCATCAAACAAACATCGATTTTTCATGCTCGAACACACATAATCATGCTTAAAAGTTTCTCACACACATATTTGCACATGAACTCACATCATTCACCAACTATTCCAATCCAACATCACATGATTTCAATCAAAAACACAATATTATCAAAGTTCTTATGCAATCACACTTTCCCACCGATAAATTTTTCGATCTATTAATCCTACACCCTCTATATGCATGTAGGATTCAAGAATAATGTTTCAATGAAGAGATGAGAAGAAAAACTTAGTTATACCTTTTCGAATCACGAAAACGACGGTAGGAACAAGGATGGAGGCGATTCGTCGAAACTCTTGAAAAATCCACTCCAATTGATGCAAGAAACAATGAGGGAAGAAGTTTTTGGAGAGGATGGAGAGTGAAGGGGGGAGGCACGAAATTTTGAGGGAGATGGGGGCTAGGGTTTAGTTTAGGTGTTTTGTATAGGATTAGGTTAAAGTTTAAAGAATTATTTAATTAATTATGGAGGGATAACATAATGGCCAAATGAAATAAAAGTCACATAATTAAAAGAATAAAATAGGCATGTAGGATGGGGAGGAATTCGAAAATTCCATGTAGAGCATAACAAGGAATTTATTTGGTATTTACTTGGAGAGAATATATTCACAACTTAGGAAATAAAAGTGAATATTCCATAAACAAGGGAACAAAATAAATTAAATCTCCAAGTAGGAAAATAATGAGGAAGGGACGAAAATTCCATAAGGAAATGCACAAGGAAATTATTTAAATCCTCAATTAAATAGAATAGGATTTAAATTTGGTAATTTCTTTATAGGAAAAGACTCCCATAAAATAGGCAACAACTAAATAAATTTGCACAAGGAAATTAACCAAAATGGGGCGTGCGACACAAGGAAATATTCACATCCCCAATTAATTGACTTAGGTATTAATTTGGTATTCCATTGAATAAAAGGGATTCCACAAAATAAGAAACAAATATATTCTCCTCTAAAAAATAGGGACACCGAAAATTGGCTTAATTAGCCACAAGGAAATAATTCAACTCTTAATTGAATTGGGGCGAGGGAATAAAATGTGGCAAGATTTAATTGGATTTAATTGGATGAATATCCCAAAACAATTAATTAAATCCAATAAAGAATAAATTCTCAATAATTGGAGGGGCCGACAATAGCCATTTTTTTGGCTAGAACAAGATGCATGATTTTATTTAAATTGACTCCCCACATTAAAATCTAATTAGCACTTCATTCCAATTCCCCCATGATGATTTATTCCACATAACCAAACTCAAACACGTAGCAACAATTTAAATTTCATAAATGAAATTTCCAACCGACATTTATTAAATAAAGGTCATACAAATTTTTGGGATGTTACATCGGGGATGCCCCAGAACATGTGGGGGAAGCTGTTTTGACAGCTAACTACATCCTAAACAAATTCCACTCAAAGTAAGGATGTCACTCCTTACAAGTTGTGAAAGAGAAGGAAGTCATCCTACAAATACCTCAAAGTGTGTGGGGGTGTTTGACAAAGGTGATGGTTCCTCCGCCGAAAGAAGTTACAATCGGTCCTAACACGATTGATTGCATCTTTATTGGGTATGCACTTAATAGTAGTGCATATCGATTTGTTGTCTACAAGTCTGAAATACATACTGCGACCATAGGAACAACAATCGAGTAAAGAAATGTAGTATTTCTTGAAAAAATATATTTCCTCGCAAAGACAAGGAAAATGTTGCATCCAATTCTGAGACGAGAATTGAGGATGAAGCCACTAGTTCTAAATCAGCGGATGAAGAGCCAGAATCGCGCAAGCGAACAAGGCCTGATCCAAACGATACAATACTAAGACGTGGTAGTAGGGTCAGTACACCAAAGACATTTGGTCCTGACTATATTGCTTTTATGTTGGATGAAGAACTAACATCGATAAAAGTAGTCTTTGCTGGCCCAGATGGGCTGCACTAAAGAGAAACTGTTCAAAGCGAAATTGATTCAATTTTGCTAAATCACACTTGGGTGTTGGTTGATCTACCTGAAGGTGCTAAACCTTTAGGATTCAAATGAGTCCTTAAAAGCAAGTTTAAGGCCGTTTGAACAGTTGATAAGTATAGATGGTGACTTAAGATGAAATCTATGTGGAACAACCTGAAGGTTTTGTAGTACCTAGACAAGAGTAAAAGGTTTGCAAACTGGTTAAGTCCCTCTATGGATTGAAACAAGCGTCGTTGCAATGACACTTGAAATTTGATAATGTGATGTTATCAAATGGATTTAAAATCAACGAATGTGACAAATGTGTCTACATTAAAAACACTGATAATGGATACGTTATAGTGTGTCTCTACATTGATGATATGTTAATCATGGGTAGTAACACCTAAGTGATTAACTATACGAAAACCATGCTAAAGAAAAACTTTGACATGAAGGATATGGGTCTAGCCGATGTGATTTTTGGAATAAAAAATTCTAATTCAAATGAATCACATTAACACAATCTCATTATATTGAGAAAGTACTAAAGAAATTCAATGCCTATGATGGCATCCCAGCTAAGACGCCTAGAGAGCTCAATGTTCATTTCAGCAAGAACAGGGGTGAACCCCTTGCACAAAAAGATTATGCACGGGTCATTGGATGCATTATGTATCTTCCTAATTGCACTCGACCTGATATTACTTGCGCCGTGAACAAGTTGAGACGATACACGAGCAATCCAAACAAGGAGAATTGGAAAGCTCTTGTAAGAGTTTTGAGGTATCTCAAGTATACACAAATCATGGGCTACAACTTTTCGAGATACCCCCGGTACTTGAAGGGTACTGCGATGCAAATTGGATATCCGATAACAAAGACTCACTTTCAACAAGTGGATATGTCTTTACTATTTATTGGGGGTGGTGCTGTCTCATGGAAATCCACGAAACAAACATGTATAGCCCGATCCACTATGGAATCTGAATTCATAGCTTTAGATAAAGCCGCGGAAGAAGCCGAATGGCTTAAAAACTTCCTTGAAGATATTCCATGTTGATCAAAGCCTGTGCCTCCAGTGTTAATTCACTGTGATAGCCAAGCCGCTATTGGGAGGGCAAATAGTGGCTTGTACAATGGTAAGTCTCGACACATTCGTCGACGACATAATACCGTGAGACATTTGATCACAACAGGGGTGATTACAATTGACTACGTAAAGTCATTGGATAATCTAGCGGATCCGCTAACCAAAGGGTTAAATCGTGATCAAATGAATAAATTGCTAGAGGGAATGAGTTTGAAATCCACAAACTAAAGAATTGTCATAGTGGTAACCCAACCATGATGACTGGAGATCCCAAGAACTTGGTTCAATGGGAAAACTAAGCAATAGAGTGTTGTAAAACTTGCCTAGTGGTGAGGTTAAGTCTATGACTTTTAATGATCCCTAAAGGATCTCGTTGAGATGAAGTTCTCAAGGAGACCAAGTATGGCAAGATACTTAACGAGGAATCACCTATGTAAGTGTGAAGTGGGCCGCTTCAAACGATACACTTATGAATCCAAAGTGGTGTCCAAGGCCTGAAATGGACACAAAACGTGAGAACGGATGAGGTTGAGGTGTTTAAGTGTTAACATCATTGTCTCGGTGCACGCCGTGGAGGAATAGTTCAAAGCATCGCGCTACTAGTCCGCCTGTGTATCTGATGGTGTTGACTATGGAAGGTTCAAAGCCAAAAACTACCTATCCGCCATTTGCAAAGTAATGCTAGTCGATCTCAATTTACCAATATTCAACTTGTTGAAGAAGGACAATGGCATAGGATTAATGCTAGCCCCTAGATCGCACAAGGCATTCCCCACAAAGCAATTTCCAATAGTGCACTCAATAGTGAAGCTTCCCGGATCTTGCATTTTGGCCGGCAACTTCCTTTGAATAATTGCACTGCAACTCTCCGTCAAGTTGACCGTCTCATAGTGCCCCCATTTCCTCTTTAGTGAGACCACATCCTTTAGGAACTTTGCATAACTTGGCATTTGTTGAAGTGCTTCAACAAGAGGGATGTTAATTTGAACTTTCCTAAAGATATCCAAAAATCTTGAAAATTGTTCATCCTTCTTTTTCTTTTGCATCATTTGAGGGAAAGGAAGTTTAACTTCCGTGGGCTTAGGAGGAACTATTGTCTCGGGTTGATCTTTTGGTGGGCTCTTCGTTGGTGTCTCCACCTCTATTGTCTCTTCTTCATCGGGTTGCACAATAGCTTCCTTTTCGGGCATAGGGGGCTCTTATAGCTTGTTCCACTCCTCAAATTGATAGCCTTGCAATCCTTTGGGTTAGGAATGGTGTTGCTTGGGAATTGCCCCGGTTGATGAAGTTGACCCACGGCTTGGGCAATTTGACTCATTTGATGCTCCAAAGCCCCCATTCTCGTGGTGACATCCACTACCCGCCGTCTCAACCTTATCAATTCTCTTAGTAGATTGTGCCATGATTCCATCGGTCTTCTCCATTAGAGCTTTTAGAAGCTCATGGGTGACATCATCACTTGAAGGTTTAGAATTGGTGGGCACATTAGCGGCCCCACTTGTCGACCCACTAGGTGTAGGGAAACGAGGTGGCGGAGGTGGTTGGATAGCATTGTTTGGATTGCCATAAGAAAGGTTTGGATGTGCATTGAAGGGTGAGCGATAGCCTTGGTAATTACCACCCCCATTGTTAGGGTGATAGTTGTAGAAGTTCCTTTGATTCCCTCCTTAATGCACATAATTGACATCTTCCACGGTATGTAAAGGCTCTCCCATAGGTGCCACTCCCAAACTAAGGCCATCCACCTTTTGATTCAACAACATCATTTGTTGGTTGAGAAGATTGAATGCATCTGAATCCACAACCGAAGCTACCGGCATTGAACTATCTCGGCCCGAGCTCCAACCCTTGCTAGTATAGGCAAGCCTTTGAAGCATCTTCTTGCACTCCTCGACCCCTTTGTCCAAGAATGAACCCCCCGAACCAAGGTCTAATTGACTCTTGATAAACTCCGAGCATCCATTGTAGAAGAGGCTCACTTGATGGCCCGGAGATAGCCCATGGTTGGGGCATTTCTTTAGCAAGGCGTTGAATCTCTCCCAAGCCTCAAACATAGACTCTTGGCCCTTCATTTTAAAGTGGGAGATCTCTGCTTGGAGGTTGAGAGTGGAGCTTAGAGGGAAGAATCGATCCAAAAACTTTTGGGCTAAGTCGTCCCAACTTGTAACCGAGCCCGGCTCAAGGTTATCAAACCAATCTCTAGCATATCCCGACAATGAGAATGGAAATAGCCTAAGTTTGATTGTATCGTCAAGAACCCCATTAAGCTTAGTTGTATTGGCAATCTCCAAGAATTTAGCTAAGTGCCTATTAGGATCCTCAGTGGGCATTTCCGAGAAAACACGTTGCTCCACAAATTGAATCAATCCCGTCTTCAACTCAAAATTGTTGGCATTCACCCTTGTATCATAAGGTGGAGTTGGGATATTGACGTTCCCAAATGTGTCTCTAACCGGAGCCTCTCGCCTCCTTTCCTTCTCTCTTTCCCTTCTCATCTCCGCCATTTCTTGTTGTAGTTGGAGAATGATTTAGTCTTGATTTAAAGGAGGTGGAGGTGGAGGGGGAACTCCCTCATTGTTCCCATGTGGATTTTCCATTGGCTCAACTTGATGTTGAGCTCTTGCTCTTCTCCTTCGTCCTCTTCTTCGTCTATTGGCGGCTTCTATCTCTAAATTAATCGGCTCAAAGGGTAGACGACTTGAGCGCGTGAGCATAAAAACCTACACAACACAAGAGAGGAAACAAAGTCAAATTAGAGCTAAACTAGAAAACTAAACTAAATAAATAAAGCAAGTAAAATGTCTAAACTAGTATTCTCTATCTTTTCACAATATCAAACATAAAAGCAAACTTAGTACCCGGCAACGGCGCCAAAAACTTGACTCATGCTAATTTAGCATTCAAAAGCGTCACCCGCAAGTGTACGAGTTAAGTAGCACGTAGCAAGCTAAATTATCGATCCATGAAGACTAAAAGCCGGTTTGAGTACTATGATGCAACTTTGAACACTATCTAGACTAATAAAAGGGGTTTTTGGTTTTCTTAACTAAGATCAAAGAATAATTAAGCTAGTAAGACAATTAACTAAGAAAAACAAACAAACAAAGATAGGTTTTCACACAAATTGGGAAGTATAGGGAAATGGATCCGTTAGAATGGATCAAGGATTTCATCTACGGGTCATGCTCATCTATTGGGCCTCAAATGTGATTAGGAAAGTCGGGATAATCGGTTAGACCCCCTCTCGGGTGCATCTAACACGTGGGTCAATCTCTAGTGTAGGAGTCTCGTCCATACAATTCGAGATTGACTCCAAAGCACAACGGACCCAAGCCCTCTCTCTAGCTTATGCATCTCTCGACTACATATAATGCACGGAGTTGTTGATTACACATCTATCCTAATCATGTATTTCTCAATAACATCAATTAGGCACAAGATTTATCTAATTGGTAGCTAAGCAATTAGATATTAAAAGACCAAGGCTCAACAAAACCAACAAAAGAGATAGATATATATTCAACCATAGATTCAATCCATACAATCCATTCAAACTTCACCAAATCCCTATTAAAAGCTTAGCTACTCATAGTCAAAGCTAAAATAAAAGCAAAAACAAGGAAAACAAAGCTAAACATAATAGAAATGATAACTAGAACTCTCTATGGTGGAATTGATGGTGGGGAGTCTCCTTCCTTCAATCTCTTGAAAATGGGAAGCTCCTTGACTTCAAATCCTCTCAAAACTTTGCTTTCTTGCTCAGATTCGTAGTGTGGAAGTTAGGGTTTGGAAATGAGTGAGAACCCTTTTATATCCGGAGTGAGAAAGAGGCAAAAGTGGGCAACAGCAGTTATCGCCCGGCCGGGCGATTTGTAAATGGGAACATGCCCGGCCGGGCGTTCTGGGTAAATCGCGACGAAGTCTTCAAACGCCCGGCCGGGCGTTTCGTTGGATAAAAAACGCCCGGTCGAGCGAACTTTCTGTTGTCTTCGGCTAACGTCCGGCCGGGCGTTTTTTATATGGAAATCGCCCGGTCGGGCAAAATTTCTGTGATCAGCCCGTTCGCTCCGTTTTGCCCGTTTTAGACCTGTTCTTGCATCAAAACTCCGACAAACTCGTTAACTCTAAAAATAGCTGAAAAGTGGGTGAAACATATACTTTATACCTCAAGAGATTCAACAACATGTGTTAATCACCCATCTAAACATCCTAAACAATGAGTTTGTCAACCCCGACTCACAACGGGAGTCAAAAAGGTCACCGCTGGACCCCGACGTATAACGGGAGATAAAAGGTCTCCGATGGACCCCGACGGTCCATGGTGTATCCCGTCGTGTCTCTTCAGCTCCCAATGGCTAGTGCACCAGCCAATAACCTCCGGCGGTTACAGTCAAGCCATAATGGCACACATGATGGTTGTTGACTCCATCAATGCTCCTGCGGGTGGAATTGGCCTATAAATAGGCAGTCACTTCATGCATTGCACATTATTAGACACGCAACACATTTGCATAGCTCTCTCCCTCTCTGCATTGTCTTCTCGTCGAAGCTCTGCCCTCACCATCATCTAGTTCACCGGAGCTTGTTCCGTCTGCGGTGCTGCAACGAACAAGACCAAGCCGTTTTATCTTTGGGGACGACACGCCAAACTGAGAGCACTACCGGGGCGTATCTCGTCTTGCGGAAAGAGGACTCATCGACTCGGCTTACATCTTTACGGTTTATTGTTTCGAATTCTTCTTTGTAATTTCAATTCAATTTATTTTCTGTTTAATTTCTCTTTTTTTCATTGGGTTGTACTACGCCCTGTTAGTGTATTTTTGTATCGCAGTTAAACAATCATTTTTAACCTAACACAAATTAAATGCAGTCCGCCAGTTTAGGCAGTTTTATATATGAAAAAAAAAACAAAAAGACTTACGATGTAAGGAACATTTCTCCATACAATTAGATGCAATAAATTTTGAATATAAGCCACTCGAGAGGATAATAATTCATTATATGCTATATTTGTTGAACGACTTGATAGTTTACTTGGTAAGTATTATGCCTTTTGGGCTTTTTCTGAATAAGAAAGATACCAACTAGTATTTAATTTTATTGAATACAGATATACAAGACTAAATCCTCAATTGATGGATATCGACAATAATGATGGCACAAAATTAAAGCATTACCAAAGAAAAGTCAGGCAATTATAGCAAAAAATCTCAAAATCTAATCAATCTCTCAAATTCAATATAAATGCATCTCATCTCACTACACAAATTCAAAGAAGCACAATGAAAACTGCCACTTGTGTCACAACGTTAATCATTGCTATCAATAAGATGTCTATGATCACAACACAAGGCCATACCATAGACCTAATTCGTAGGGAATTCTTACAATCTCCTTCCCTTATTTCTTGGTCGCACCCATTTATGACCATTTTGCGACCTTCTTTCAACCACCATGCCAACACACGCATATCTCAAACGCCGCTAGTTGATATTTTTTTGACAAAGGAGAATATCTGATGAAGCTGTCCATTGGCACGCCACCAGTCGAAACTTTAGCTGCTGTCTACACCGGCAGCGACCTTGTTTGGATCCAATGCAAGCCTTGTACAGAATGCTTTCGCCAAAAAGCCCCACTTTTTCAACCTAAGTTTTCTTCAAACCTACAAACCTGCTGCTTGTACTTCTGCTCCATGCAATGCCCTTCATGGGAGGACTTCTTGTCTCCAGGACACTTGTCGTTACACCATTGGATATGACGACAAGTCGTTTAGTAATGGTTATCTTGCCACGGAAACTCTAAGATTAGGTTCCGTGGCAATTCCCAATGTTGTTATTGGATGTGGACATAACAACCGTGGCGCATTTGGTCCTCATGTGACCGGGATTGTGGGCTTAGGTGGCGGTGAATTGTCACTAATCACCCAAATGGGATCTTTGACCCGAGGCAGATTCTCGTACTCGGATCATACATAGGCGGAGCCTTGTCTTCTAGTAAAATGAGTTTTGGGGATGATGTTGATGTGCCAGGTGATGACGTGGAGACAACTGTCTTAATGGCCAGGTTCCCTAAGAGCATCAGCAGTGGCGCGGAATTCCCAGCGAAATTCCCCACGGAATTCCCAAAAACACCTCCTGCCACGTCGTACGGACTTCCTACTGCACTGTCTTGTCATACGAACTTCCCACTGCACTGTGGCGGAATTCCCCTGCGGAATTCTTACATTAAAAAAATCACAAATTCACATATTAAACAATTTCTGGAATTAAACAATTTACGGAAGTAAGAAATTTATGAAATTAAATAGTCGACACGAATACAGAGAAAATGCAACCACTTTATTTAAAAAAAACATACTTCATTATAAAAAAAATACATAATTACTAAAAAAATTATATTATTAAAATAAAAACCGGCTTCTCACTCATCGGATTCCCCGTCGCCGTCCCCGCCGCCGCCATCCCTCCCGTCGTCACCGTCCGACATGACTCCGAACCCTAAATCGCGCCACATATTGTTGATGAGGGGTTTAAGCGACCGCTTGTAATGGGGGTCGGTCGATTGGTGCCATTCAACCATTGCACGTAACAAGGTTTCATGTGCCGCGATGCGGGCGAATGAGGGGTTATCGGGGTTCTCGGGATCGTTTTGGGCGGGTGCTGCCGATTGGGCCTCGGCAGATCCGCTGGTGCTTCCCCTCGCCATCCGCGCCGTGAACTTTTGCCCAACCGGGTGACGGCGGCGGGCCGACGATGTGGGTGTGGGGAACTCTGACTCGGGAGGGGAGAGTTCCGTGGAACCAGCACTGCTACTGTACTCTCCGGAGGCGCTGATCTTCGTCCACTTCGGCCAGCCGGATTCAACACCCGCAGTGAACTTGGGCGAAGACTGCACCACAAGATACACCGACCAATACTTAATTCCCTGAAGCCCTTGTCAGCGTCGGGGAACTGCTGATGAGCCAGCAGCTTCACATCCTCGGCAGACATGCCGCTGGTTGCCGAGCGGAGGTTGTTTGTGTAAATGCCGGCAAATCGGCTGAGCTGCCTCTTCAACCGGTCCCACTGTTTTCGGCATTGCTCTGCGTTGTGAGGCTTCCCCCCTGGCGGTTTGAACTGGAGGTAGCTTTGGCTAATGCGCCACCACATCCGATCGATGTGCTGGTTCGCCCCGACGTATGGATCCTCCACTACACTGATCCACGCCTTCGCCAGCGCGACGCACTCGTCCATGATCCAGACGGTCCTCCTGTTCTTGCTGGATCCCTCCCCCACCTCAGCGGCCCCCACCTCACCACCGTACACCGGGACGCCCCGTCCCCTGCCCCTCCCTAGCTCGGTCCCCCCTCCTCACTGTCGCCGGTGATGCGTCGGTGGGAGAATCCCGGATCGGAGAAAGCCCCAACTCCTCGAGCGAGAACGTGTCATTGCCAGTGAACTGAGTCTCGAGAGGAGAACTCGTCGGGTTGTCCATCGACAGTAGGTCCATATAGGGCCGATAGACGTTGTCCACCGGCGATTGGGGGACCCCCTGCCTACTCCCCCCGCAGCGACAAGCGATCCCTGCATCATCCCGGGCATCATCATCCCCGGCATCTGGGGCATCATTCCGGTACTCGCCCCGGGCATCTGGGGCATCATCTCATACCACTGCGGGTACATGTTGTAGTACTGGGGCATCATACCCAGTGGCATTTGAGATTGGGGCATCATCCCCGACATTTGAGACATCGCAGTGGACATCGACGTACTCCTGCCGATGGGAAAATGCGGCGCCGGTGACTCGCTCGAGGCGAGAGAATCGCTATCGTGGTGCTCCATTGTTCTTCGAAAGAAAGGTATTTTTAGAGAGAGATACTCGTTAATAAAAGTGGTGCGAATGAAATGAAGTTCAACGGGATGTATATATAGGAACCGAAAAAAAACCATTTAATGCAATATACGGGAATTCTGCGCGGACGTCCGTGCGAGTCAACGCAATGGCGGACGTCCGCACGGAACTGCGAATTCCTCGACGGAATTCCGTATCCGTGTATGCCACGCACAATGGCGGACGTCCGCCACGGAATTCCCGCACACCGGTGGGAATTCCGCGTTGACGTCCGCCACTGCTGATGCACTAAGACTTTATACTTGTTGACATTAAAGGGATTAGTGTTGGGAATAATAGAGTTGAATTTGACAGCTATTCATCTTCAAATAGTTCCAAGGGAATTGAGGATGACAATATCATCATTGACTCAGGTACAACATTGACTTTTCTCCCACAGGAATTATACGATAAAGTTACAGCACAAGTGAGGAGGCATATGAAGATGAAAGAAGTGGATGATCCAAAGGGACTGTTGGATTTATGCTATTATTCAACAAGTGTGACAAAAGTTCCAGAAATCATATTTCATTTCATAGGGGCTGATGTGAAATTGAAGCCTCTAAACACTTTTATCAAGACTAGGAAAAATAATTTGTGCCTAGCTTTTGCACCCACAAATGATGAGCCAATATTTGGTAATTTGGCACAAATGGATTTCTTGATAGGATATGACTTACAAAATAAGATAGTATCCTTTAAACCTACAGATTGCAACTAGGAAAGTTGTAAAGATGAATGTCCTGATTTTCAGTTAACTTCTTTTTTCCTTTAATTTGTGTGTGAAAGAAATGCTAGCTAGTATTCGAGTTTCTCCGATCAACATCATACATATATACAATTCAGTAATGAAAAAAAAAGTGATTGATACTTTGCCACTGTTGAGACCATATATTTAATGATGATCATGATCATACGGCTTGGTGGAGGCAATGGTCGATGCAGGAATAAATGTAGGCGAAGAGCCAAAAGAGCCTGGGCTAAAGCAGCAAACGGATGCCACGGCCGAGAAAGATCGGATGAGAAGACAAGGAGGACGCCGACCACCACACAGAGGCAGAAGAAGATGTAGATCAATGGAATTAACATTCTTTCCCTTTCATCAGCATCCATTAATTTATTTTCCCTCCTCGAGAATCTAATTTCCGCCTCTGCGAATATATATGATTCAGGGAGGAAGATTTTGTTCTTAACGAAGCTTCTAATTTGGGGATAATTAATTGATTTTCTACAAGAGGACATGAACAAAAATTTTACATACCACGTGTTTATATTTTACAAACTACTATAATCTAAGAACAACGCACCTAAGGACTTGGCTTACCGGACTCAAAAACAATCATAATGTTAAGGAATGTTATCTGAATTATACAACAGCCCTAAATCGATCAGTATTCTACCATGTCGGTATTA
Organism: Salvia splendens; assembly: GCF_004379255.2. NCBI lineage: Eukaryota > Viridiplantae > Streptophyta > Magnoliopsida > Lamiales > Lamiaceae > Salvia > Salvia splendens. Next base: position 43,551,142 of record NC_056033.1, on the reverse strand, counting down.
GTCACAGAAGTTGATTCTACCCATAAATGCCAATTTACCACCAATTTCCATCCCTCCTTCATCCTAAATTATCATCACTGGTGTGGGGGTGTTATGCTCGCTCCAGTGCCTGGCCATGTTCGAAGCCACCACCTTCGTCTGTCATGCACAACCACCAAAAGAGAAATAAAGGAAATTATTTAGTGGAACACAATGCACAACAAGAACATAAAAATCTTCCTAAATAAAACCAATATTAACTTTGCGAAATTAAGAGTTTGGAAACCAAGCAGGATGTGTAAAACCGAGTAAACTGAATTATTTGAGCCTAGTTGGAACCAAGTTAACTGCAGGCAGCTTTTATGAAAATTTAACAGCGTGAGGGGAACTTCTAAAAGTTCATATAGCGACACTGCCATTCAGATTTCCCTTTTACCAAATACAAAACCTTTCAGCTGAGCATTCATAGATGAGCTTCAGGGTTTCTGCATGCTGATTAAAGAAAAGTACTAGTAGTAGTTAGTGAGTGCATTTTGATTCCTTGCTAAACAGTCTCTCCAAGGTCCTATTTTCTAAGGTGGTTAAATTTATCACGAGAGAAGGTGGAATACGAAAATTCCCTCCCTCCAAATCTCTCATTCCCTTTCCATCATTTTCTAAATAAAATACTTCACACTTTCTTATTCTTAATTTTCACTCCAAGGAGGGAAAATATTATCACGACAACTCGTGAAAATAGTTTCCCTCCTTGGAGTCAAATAGAGAAATAAGAATGGGTGAATTTATTTTTCATAAATATTATGGAAAAAAATGAAGGGTTTAGAGGGAGAGAATTTTCTTATCCATCATTTTCATATGATAATTTTTAACCACCAAAGAAAAGCACAGCTTAATGAGCAATGCTGTTCAGTTTGTTGATATTTTCTTTGCCTTCTAAGCTAATATATCACCTTACGACCTAATGAGCAAGGGCTTGTTTTCTTCAACTGAAATAATAGGATTAGTTTAAAACTTAGCATACAATTATTTATTCTGTTGTCCTTCCCCTTGATATTTCCATATTTCCTTTCAAATGATGAATCTCATTCACCACTCTAGACATCAAGTATCCGTTGGGAAGACCAGAAACTAAGTTTATAAATACTGATGCCTATGTCTTTCACCTAGCATTTTTCCACTCGAGACTAACTTAAAAAGATGGCAGGGTTCATATTGACTGAAATTTAAGTCAGTATCACAAAATGCTCAAGGAATGGAGATGCAAAGTAAAATTATACTTAAAATACTATCAAACTACCAGTGACTAAAAAGTAGGAAACTTAAAAAGATAGTGCAAAGCATACCACTTTCACCATCAGATAAATCCGCAAACCTTGCAATGGCATCGCTGAGAGCGAGCTCATGTTCCTGTATCATAAGAACTAAACATTAGAACCCATCGGAAAGACAAAATACACATGAAATTAATTCGAAAAGAATTATGTGCTTTCTAACCTTTAGAACTTTCCTTGCCCTGTCAATTTCAACAGGATCTGGATGACTAGCATTAAAAACCTTCTCCACCTACCAACATTCAAACTTAATGAACAATTAGCTAATAAAACAAGTGGACACTAGATCCTTGCTCTGTCAATTCAAATAGGGTCTGGATACTAGCATTAAAAACCTTCTACAACTATCATTAAAACATTTAGCTAATCAAATAAGTGGACACTAGACCTCCACGGCATACCTCTTTTATCAAAGTCTCGGTATGAAGCAACTGAATGTCATCCAGTCTTTTCTTTCCAATACCATTTTGGGGTGGAAGGTCGTTCCTGGACTGGCCTTTGGGTAAACCCCTTCCTCTTCCCAAACCTGGAGCATTATCTTGTCCAAGAGGTCGGCCGATCCCACAGGCAGCTCCACCGTAACTGCCACGACGAGAAATCCCAGGGTCTTCACCGTCCCACTTAATATCAGACGGAGATATCTACAGTGGAAATCCAAAAGCATCAGGTTGAGGCTATCCCCAAGAAACAGTGTAATATCAATAAATCTTCAATCCTTCTGCTTGCAAGTTTTTTCTCCTATTAATAGTTCCAAGGACATATAGCACCTTGGCAGAAAGAACTCGGCAAAACAGTCCATGTCAAACGTTCCCACTGAATTAATACCCATGCCTCAATAATACCACATTTAACTAGTCAATTAGGCTTCTGTTTCTTCTTCTCATTCCAGAGATTTTTATTATTCCTAGCTTTTGCTATGAGATTTAGATTACACAAATAAGAAAACAAAGCTTAAGAAATCAATCCAATTACATTAGATCACGCACATAAGAAAACATGATAACTAATACAAGCAAGCATGTAATTGTGAGAATTCTGTAATGTAGAAAAAAAAGCTATCTACCTCAGCTAGGTTGACCCATTCCCATGTTTCAAAGTCAGTACCTATGTCATAAACAAGAGCATGTCGACCCTGAAAATAGCATAGGGCTAACTTCAGAAATTGATGAAGAGAAAAGAATGGTCCACAGTTATAAGAGAGGTGGATATACCTCAACTGCATTGTAATCAGTTATAACAGCTTCATAAAAATTATTATCATCGGGCCATCTGGTTCTGACTTTCCGTCCAATTAATGGATCAAAAGAACCTTGTGGCCGCTCATTTGGAAGGCCCCCAACGCGGTTACCAAATTGACCTCTTCCAGCTGGCCCAGAGGGATGCCGAATTTTCGTTAATGAACCAGGTGGTATCTGAAAATAAAGTAAATTATTGAAAAATAGTATCAGTCAAGGTATAGCAGACAAAAATTAGATATTAAATTTCCAACTCACAGATTTGTGCTTTTTTCCTTTTGTCCCTGCTATAGGTCCACGCTTAGCAGCTGAGGACGATGGCTGGTTTGATGTAGCAATTGCCTGTGGGTGGAAAGAAGGAGATGGCCCACCATAAGATACAGGAGGATACTGTGGGGCTATCTTTTGCTTTTTACGAGAAGCTGAAATGGACGGACTCAGCACTGCATCATGTACTGGTTGATTGGCACCATGAATGCTTTGTTGCAGCCCCCCTGATTGCCTCCACTCCCTGACAGTATTCCCAAATTCTCTTAACCAATAAAATGATCATTTGCAAAATTAAACTTGAGAGTGACTTTTTAACAGCTCTTATTTTATTTAAAATACCTGATTCTTCTGATTGTATCATCAGCATTAACCCTACTGAGAAGATCCCTGTGTTCCTCGTTTGACAATCTTAACTCTTTCCTGAGCTCTGTAATTAAACTTTCCTTCTCCTGGAGAATATACAATTTATTGAGCAGACGCATAAACCTTTAGATCTGATGAAAGATATAAGCCACATTAGATTCACGTCACAGTAAAAATTGTACCCAGGTTATGGCATCATCTTGAGCTTTAAAGGCTCTTAGAACTGAACTGTATGCTTCTTGCTCAAGCTGGTGAATTTTAGCTTCCATGTCAGTCTCCTCATAGATCCGGGGAAAAGGGTGAGAACTCAAGGCAGCAGGCCTTCCATTACCAGAAATGCAGCCACCTCTTGACACTCTATTTGTATTTCGATGTGGTGGAGGAAAATCATCATCAGTTCCTGAAACAGAATCAATGGGAAAGAGAGGAGAAAGATATTTGTCACAGACGATGCCTATAAAAAATAACAAGCAAAAACGTAGTCTGGCAATATAGAAGATATCATCTAAGTTAATAAAACATAGATCAGGGGATCATAATAACCCATGACAGATATGCCAGAATCCAAGTTGTTGGCCAAATTGAGTAACGAATGAAACACTGAGACGAGTTATCCAGCTAGTTCGTGCTTATTGTATAAGACATGTGAAGAAGAAAACAAACTTACTAAAGAGAAAGTTGCACGTGATTACTTGTTCATCAACAATATGCATTTGTTTTGAAAAAGGATGGTAGTGTTACAGATACCAGCTATGTTAAGTGAAAGGAATGTGCCCCAAAGCAATAAGAAGTAACTCACATAGTGATTTATTGAAAACTCTGTTTCCAGAAAAGAATGAGAAAAAGAAGGGGAAAAAAATACTTTAATGAGGAATAAGATCTCAACCCCACGAAGTCCATCTTTATCCCTACACAACCATCTAGATACAAAATTATAATCAACCGCCACCAGCAAAACCAGTGATCCATACACAAGATTCTATTAGGTGAATATGGTTTGATAATCTAGAACTCTCAGTCCATGCAGAGGAAGCAGCAATAAATGAAACAGTATGATTATTTTTCCTCTACACTTTCACTATTCCAAACCACTAATTCAACAGTTCCATCCAAATGTTACTAATCTTAAGAGATTTTGAAGAGGGCTACAAATTTCAAACACATTGTCAAAGTAACTAAATATACTATCATATAAATAAGGAGCAGGGAACAGCAAACAAGGTAACTCAGAACAAACGAAGTTGACAGAATTTAGAACTAACAGAGTAAGGACCAGAAGGAAGATAACAGACAAAGGAATGTTTTTTGAGCTCCTGGCCAAACAGATGACTTCAAAATTCAAACACTTGACAGAAATGAGCAAGTAAAATCAGCACTTTGAGGAAAACATTAATAACTGAAAATCTAAAAGTAATTAGGATTGTGACTATAACTGCGGGCATCACAATGTACTAATGCAAATTATACAACAATACATTGAACTTAAAAACCCTAATCCAATTATACTGACATTCCGAACCCAAATAAGTCACATAAATAACCAGCAAAACCTAAAATTTTAGGATTAAGAAGGGAATCACTAACCACTACTGTCGTACGGCTCGCAATCCATAGCCAGCTTTTTGCAGAGCAAAGATTCAGAAATTCTCGCAGCTCAAAACCTAGAATCAATCACACGGAGTCAGGAAAACTATAAAATTTTGACTTTTTCGAGCTAATAAATAGCAAGCTAGGATTCAATTTCGTTGATTTCTGCCGGCGTACGCGAGCGGTGTGTGTGTTTTGGGTATGCGGACGTGAAATGTGTTTATTAAATTAGCTAAGAAAATAACGGTTTGAGTTCCGCCTCTTTTGATTCTCTGTGTCCTTGTTCGAAAGTGTTTTTGCCTCTCTTCAAACCCAACTTCCCCGCACATATGATTTTATGTAAAATATTTTTATGGCCATTTTTCAATATTAGTAAATCCATCACATATTTGATTACACTTGCCTGAGCTAGAGGTGGGTAGGTACGGTATACCTTACCGAAACGATTATACTATATACCTTATTGTAAATTCGGTATGCGAAAAAATCATACATGTAACTTACCAAAATTTTTGGTATGGCGAATTTCCATACCGATAGCATACCTCATTTTCGGTATATCGTACCCAAATTCGGTTTACCGTACTTTTGCTATATATCTGACTTTCAACATCAATGAAATAATTTGAGTTTTTAGAATATTATATTATAATTTTATAATTTAAAAAATATATTAAATATATTTTATTCATAATTATATTTATATTTCACATTAAATTTTATAGTTTAAAATATATAATCCGTCCCATAAAAATATGAGCATTAGGTGTGGCACAGGAATTAAGACAAAATTGGTAAAGTAAGAGAGAGATATGAGAATGGTATGGTAAAGTAAGAGAGAATGAGAATGGTAGTTAAAGTAGAGTTAGTGGATAGTGGGACCTACATATTTAAATGATATAGCTTTTTAAAAATAGAATGCACATATTTTTGTGGGGTTGACGAAAATGGAAAGTACACATATTTTTATGGGACGGATGGAGTATATAATTATATTTATACTTTAACGTATATACCGAATTTCGGTATGCAACGTTATACTGTGGTATTTGAAAATACATACAGTTACCTTACTGAAAATCAAAAATTCAGTATTTTTAATATTTTTTCGGTACGATAAGACCGGTATTTTGGTATCTTTCTCCAGCCCTAGCCTGAGCCCTGAGGTTTTCTTTCTGCAATTAAACATTAATTAATATGATACTCCCTCCGTCCCGCACTACTTGCACTTATTTCCTTTCTGGGCGTCACAAGCTATTTGCACTCTTTCCATTTTTAGTAACAATTTATACCTACAGCCGTAATTGTTGACTTTGTCTATCACTCATTCCTTAATCTCCGTGCCCAAAAGGAAAGGTGCGAGTAGTGCGGGACGGAGGGAATACTATAATGTATCTTTGCGGTAGAAAACAACACTTTTATTCTCTCTTTACTAGTCTCTCCGTCCCGGTTAAATTGACACATTTCTCAGTTGGCACGGGATTTTAGGAGTTGTTGGTTAATGTGTTTAATTGGAGAGAAAAGATGAGTGTAAGTATTAAATGGAGAGAAAATTGAATTAAAATTTTAATTGGGAAGATAAAAAGTACTTGGGTGTATTAGTTGGAGAGAGAAAAGGTTCCAAAAATAGAAATTTGGTATCTTGTTTGAAAGAAAGGAAACTGTGTCATCAAAGGGAATACTACTTTACTTTATTTTTCTGTCCACTTAATTCAATAAGTATAAATCATGTGCCAAAATAAATTTGATCAGAACAAAGAGGATACTACTGTATACAAGGTTAGAATTTATTAAAAAAATAATAATAACTGCAAAAAAAAGTGATACTATGACAAACATGGTGGTGAAATGTTGCTTATTTAAAGAGTAAACAAGGTTTTGCTATTTGCAAGAACTCCTAAATGATGCCTATGAATTGAAGCCCAAGCTTTCAGTACATCAATGCACGAAACTAAACTGGGCCGAAACCCTGACCTAATCTAAAATCAACCCAGGAAAAGTTACTAGTTACTACTAACTTATGGCGTAGTATTTGTTTTCCGATGTCAGCAAAGAAATTAGACTCAATATTTAGGTTTGAATTCCAGGCGACGTTCAACTTATGTAATTCTTGAGCAAGACACCATCGTATTCCTCGATTTAGTATAACTTGGGGAAATCTGTTGGAAATGAGGCTGGTTTTGATGACCAAGAATCAGCCACACTCAATGAAGCTTCAAGTCCTTGAAAGCACAAACGGTTGAGGGGAATTAGTTATGAGGAGCTATCCGTTATTTCAGTTACAAGAGTTGAATTGGAGTTGAGAAGCTTAGATATAAAAAGGCTACTCATCGGATAAACAACACACGGAGAGAATTCAAGAGAATGATTCATCAAGAGAAGTCGAGTTTTCTTCTTTGAGTGAATTGAGAGAGTTAAGAGAAACACTTGTATCATCTAGCTGAAATTGCATCTTTCTTTATTGAGTTTTCATAGAATAGATTGCGTGAGGATTAGCTAGTGTTGGTGAGAGTGTGCAGCTCGTTCTTGAGCTTGAGTGTTGCCTTGTATCTGTTCCAAAACCATGATCAATATAACCTCCATCTTCTCCCCGTGGATGTAGGCTCAATGAGCCGAACCACGTAAACCCTCTTGTGCTTTGTTCTTGATTGTTTGGTTGCTGCATAGCAAGTGTTCGATAAATTGCCTGAGCAGGTGTGCTTCACAGTTTGATCTTCATCGCGATCTTCATCACAAATTGGCGTCGTCTGCTGGAAATTTCAACTCATCGCGATGACTATGGCTAAGTTTGATTTGGAAAAGTTCACGGGTAAAAATGATTTTGGGCTATGGAGGCTCAAAATGAAGGTTGTGATGATGCAGCAAGGTTTATGGGACATCTTGAAATGAGAGAAAGAAGAGGCAAATGAGAAAGATAGAGTCAAGAAGCAAGATCTTCAAGATAAGGCGTATAGCACTCTTATTCTCAGTTTGAGTGACCGGGTCTTGAGGGAAGTTTCCAAGGAGGAGACTGCTGCTGGTGTGTGGGAAAAACTTGAGTCTATATACATGACCAAGTCCCTCACAAATAGGCTTCTCTTGAAGCAGAAGTTGTTTACATTCAAATTCTCTAAGTCAAGAAACATCGGAGAGCAGCTTGAGGAGTTTGCCAAATGCATAGATGATTTGGAGAATATTGATGAGGCCATTAAAGATGAAGATAAGGCTCTCATGCTCCTCAATGCCCTTCCAAAGAGTTTTGAGCAGTTTAAAGATGCCATTCTCCTGGGGAGAGACTCGAAGGTTACTTATGAGGAAGTGCACTCTGCACTGAAAATGAAGGAGTTCCAGAAGACTACTTCAAAGTCTACTGATCAGATGACTGATAGCCTAAATGTGAAGTTTGAAAGCAAGAAGAAAAAAAAGTTTGGCAAGAAGAAGTCCACAGGTGAAAAGGTTGTGGAGGGAAAGGAGACAAGATCTTGCCATTATTGCAAGAAGCCCGGGCACTTGAAGAAAAACTGTTTTGCTTGGAAAGAAAGCAGCAAGAGGAAGAGAAGGAGGCCAATGTAGCGGAAGTGACTGAAACAGTGCAGACTACAGAGGCTCTGAATGTGCTTGAGGGTGATATCAGCAATTTTTGGATCATGGATAGTGGCTGCAACTTCCATATGTGTCCACATAGAGATTGGTTTCAAAATGTTCAAGCAACAACTGGGAATGTGTTGCTGGGAAACAATCAAATCTGCAAAGTGAGGGAGATTGGGAGCATCAAGCTGAAAATGGAAGATGGTTCAATCAGAATGCTAACTGATGTTAGATACATTCCAGACATAAAGAGAAACTTAATATCTCTTTGAATTTTGGAGGACAAGGGCTACATTTTCATTTCATCTGTTGGAATTCTAAAGGTGATGAAATAATCCAAGGTGGTGATGAAAGCAGAAAGAAGACAAAGTCTCTATTATCTCATGGCAGATGTCATAAAGGGATATGTGAATTTGATAGAAAATGAAAATCTCAAGATGTGGCATCTGAGGTTGGGACATGTATCAGAGAATGGGCTTAAGGAACTGGGAAAGAAATGAGTCATTGATCTGGGCAATTCAAAGGCTCTGGGAACTTGTGAGGACTGCATCTTGAGCAAGAGCAAGAAGAAGTCTTATGAATCTGGAAAGCACACCTAAACAAGGCCTCTTGACTATGCACACAGTGACATTTGGGGGCCTGCACAAACTGTTTCTATTGGAGGAGGCAGGTATTTTCTGACTTTCATTGATGATTTTTCTGGGAAGATTTGGTTGTATATCTTAAAGGAAAAATCAGAAACATTCAGTAAGTTCAGAGAGTGGTATACTGAGGTGGAAGTAGAAAAAGGGACTCCATTGAAATGTTTAAGAACAGACAATGAGATGGAGTATCTTTCTCAAGAATTTAATGATTTCTGTAAGCTTAAAGGTATAAAGAGGCATAGAACAGTTCCAAATCATCCACAACAAAATGGAATGGCAGAAAGAGCAAATAGGACAATACTAGAAAGGGTCAGATGCATCCTCTCAAGCTCAGGATTGGAGATGAAATTCTGGGGTGAGGCAGCTGCTACAGCAGTTCATTTGTTGAATAAATGTCCTTCATCAGCAATAAATATGGATACACCTGATTTTAGATGGTATGGGTCACATGGAGACTATCTGAGGTTGAAGTCTTTTGGCTGCATGGCTTACTCATAATGTTGGGCTACCAAAAGGGTGTTAAAGGTTATAGGCTCTGGTCTCTGGAACCTGGGAATCATAAAGTTGTGATAAGCAGAGACATTACTTTCAGAGAAATTGAGATGTCTTGCCTGAAAGAAAAATCTTAGAATGAAGAAGGTGACCAGGATACTTCAGTCAAGGTGGAGCTGTTGGAAGATCAACAACAAGATACTCTTGAAGTAGAAGAGAATGGCCATGAAGTTGTTGAAGTTGAAGATGATGATGAAGCTGATCAGAATAGTCTTGAGAATTACCAGTTGGCTAGAGGCAGAGTTAGAAGGAGGATCACTCCACCAGCCAGATACAGTAACTCTAGTCTGGTCTACTATGCACTATGTGTAGCAGAGGGAATTGATAGCTCAGAACCAGCAAATTTCATAGATGCCATGAAGTCCAGAGAAAGGCAGAGATGGATGAAGGCTATGGAAGAGGAAATCGACTCCTTGATCAAGAACAAGACCTGGATATTGGTGACAAGAGAGAGTTTCCAGAAGTTGGTAGGATGCAAATGGATTTTCAAGAAGATAGTTGAAGCTTCTGAAAATGACATAATAAGGTTCAAAGCAAGACTTGTAGCAAAGGGCTATACCCAGAAAGAGGGAATAGACTACAATGAAGTTTTTTCTCCGGTTGTAAAGCACAGTTCAATCCGAATACTGATGGCATTGGTAGCACACAATGATTGGGAATTAGAACAAATGGATGTGAAGACAGCTTTTCTGAATGGTGAGCTGATTGAAAAGATATACATGGAGCAGCCTCCTGGTTTCATCAAGAAGGGTGATGAGAACAAAGTATGCTTATTGAAGAGAAGCTTGTATGGCCTAAAACAGAGTAGCACCCAAATAGTAGCAAGGTCTATTGATGAGGCTAAAATGAGGCTTATTTAAGTAGCTAAGTAATCGGCTAAGTGTTTACACAAACAATATGGAATTAAACTCAAAGTGGCTTCTAGGGGATCATTTGTTGGACTAGGCATGTGATCATTTAGCCATGGAGTTCATCCTAGTGCCTTATCATCCCATATCATTAACACAAATGAATGCAAGCACTTCACTCAATAAAGCAAATCAATCCAAGATAATTTCCACAAGACATGTGATTTTCATACTCTCCTCAACTCAAGAAATCGGTTGTAATCACAACATGCTCTTTCAAATAAATTCATGCACAAATTCCATCCATCCTAAGCTTCAAAGATCAAGTAAAATCAAGCAAGATTTCCCAACCAGAAAGCCGAAGATAAAGCATGCATCCGTCAATTACTTGATTCAAAACACCTTTATCATACAATACACCCAAGAAACATGCATAAAAATCATTGAAACTCAACAAACCCCCCCCCAAACTTAAATGTTTCATTGTCTTCAATGCATGCAAAGAAGAACATAAAAAGTAAAGGGATAGAGGACTCCCCCAAACTTGGCATGATGTCCATAGTGCATCGGGTGGGAGGGTGGGTGTATATTCCTTTGCAGGTATACTTCCTCATAAGCTCCAATGTGAGTACTATCTCCATGTTGCTCCTACACGAAAAAAACTAAAACATCATAAAAAGAAATACTCAATTCATTAAAATACATCGAAGGAAAGAATTGAGTAAACAAAACCCTCGATTTATTAAGAGAAAATAATAAACTAAAAACTCATTGGGTTGCCTCCCAACTAGCGCCTTTGTTTAAAGTCGTTGGCTCGACTTAGTCTTCTAGCTACAACTCTGAAACAAAAAATAAAATGTTAGAAAACTATACAAAAATAAAAACAAAAAAATCCTAAATTAAATAACCAGTTGCCTCCCCGGCAACGGCGCCAAAACTTGATGTGAAATTTTTGAGCTTTTATATCAATGGATTAATATCACACAAGTTAATTAAATTAGCTCTAAAATTACAACCTATCTGCAAGAGTATAGATGTAGTTGTAGTAAAAGAGTGTCGAACCACAGGGAGACGTAGGTTATTTAATTCGAGATTGATAAAATAAAAAAAATGATAAAGAGATGATAAATCACACAACGATAAACAAAATACAAACTTTAGAAAATAAAATAAGAAGAAAGCATTGCTCATATATGTCTCGGGCATACGAATTGGGATACTTCGATGGATTATTACGATCAAGACTATGCTTAAGAGGATTAAGTTTGTTTTACGCTCCCTATCCGCTGAACACTTCAAGAGAATTGTATACCTAGGATAAGCTAAACATGTCTCCCAAGTTCTACTCACTAACCTATCACCACTACTAGGTCGCGTAGCAAGCTTTAGATTAGTTTCTTCAATTGTCAAACACGATAATTAGCTCATTTTAACTTAATGCCCACGCGGAAGCGCAGCAGACACTAAACCAAATTATAGATGAAAACTATTGATCCACTCGAGATTATCTCTCTGAACAAGTATCAAATCTCGAGTTCCTTGCATATGAGTAACGACCAAAATCTATGCTAAAGTGGCAATAGAATAATGGCTACAAAATTCTACCTATCTAGACGTCTCAAGATTAGTAGAATGGTTAAACAATTTATAAACAAGAATCACGCATAAATTAAACCGTAAAAATCATCAAAGTATCCACAATTCACCCTACAACATATTCGGAGCAACGAAGGAAATCTAGCCAAACATACTAAAATGAATTACACCAAAAGAACCGTGAACCGTGAACCGTGAACTCTATGGTGTTCTCGAACTCTAGATGATGGATGATCTCCCCCGAGATGGAGTTTTGGATCCCTCCTTCCTCTTCTCTCCTCTTGCTTCTTTCTCCTATTCTCCCCAAAAAAACCGTCACTGACCCCCTTCTCTTTTTCTCTTGATTTTCTCCCCAGCCCCCCTTTTTCTCTCCAACCTCTCCTTGGGAAAAGAAACTGCAGTATGAAACTGCCTATTTGCAGTTTAAATCAACCGCCCGGCCGGGTATATTTTTGCAGCTGAAAATTCACCTGGCCGGGTGGCCAATTTTGAGGACTTGCTGGAATTTTCGTATTCTGAACATCATACCCGGACGGGTGGAATTATTAGGCATAAAATACACCCGGTCGGGTGCCTCATTTTGAGAGCTTTCTGGACTCACGAAGCAAACTGGGCAGTCTTGCACAACTTTTTCACCATCTGAGCTTCATTCCTACACCATAAAACATACTTTTGCAAGCATCAAACTATATAAATCATGTAAAGTTAGGGGAATAAAAATGTACAATTTGATTCGCATCAGAGCAAAAACCTCAAGATGATAAGGAGAGGAAGGATATTCCTTATGCCAATATAGTTGGCAGTGTGATGTACACAATGGTGTGCGCACGACCTGACATTGCTCATGCAATTAGCTCTGTGAGCAGATATATGGCAGATCCTGGGAAGGTTCATTGGCAGGCTTTAAAGTGGATATTGAGGTACCTAAAGGGATCTCAAAGTTGTGGTATTCTGTATAAAAGTGGTTATGATAATAGCAAAGAAGCTGCAATAGGATACAGTGATGCAGATTTTGCTACAAACCTTGATAGCAGAAAATCTCAGACTGGGCATGTATTTACTCTTTATGGATCAGCTGTGTCTTGGAAGTCAAGGTTGCAGTCAGTGGTGGTTTTATCTACAACCGAGGCAGAATATATGGAACTTACAGAGGCTGTAACGGAAATTTTTTGGCTAAAAGGGATTCTAGGTGATTTTGGTGTTCTTCAAAAGGCCATAACTATCCACTGTGATAGCAGCAGTGCCATAAGCTTGACAAAGCATCAGATCATCCACGAAAGGAGCAAACATATTGACATCAGATTTCATATCATCAGAATCAGCCACACTCAATGAAGCTTCAAGTCCTTGACAGCAGAAATGATTAAGGGGAATTAGTTATGAGGAGCTATCCGTTATTTCAGTTACAAGAGTTGAATTGGAGTTGAGAAGCTTAGATATAAAAGGCTACTCATCGGATAAACAACACACAAAGAGAATTCAAGAGAATGAATCATCAAAAGAAGTCGAGTTTTCTTCTTTGAGTGAATTGAGAGAGTTGAGAGAAACACTTGTATCATCTAGCTGAAATTGCATCTTTCTTGATTGAGTTTTCATAGAATAAATTGCGTGAGGATTAGCTAGTGTTGGTGAGAGTGTGCAACTCGTTCTTGAGCTTGAGTGTTGCCTTGTATCTGTTTCAAAACCGTGATCAATATAACCTCCATCTTCTCCCCGTGGATGTAGGCTCAATGAGCCGAACCACGTAAACCCTCTTGTGCTCTATTCTTGATTGTTTGGTTGCTGCATAGCAAGTGTTTGATAAATTGTCTGAGCATGTGTGCTTCACAGTTTGATCTTCATTGCGATCTTCATCACAAAGTCAATACACAATACCAAACCCAAATCAAATGAGACCCATCTTTCATTTGGAGTAGACGACTCCCTTAAAAATTAGGTTTGCTTGGATCTGGTCAATGTGCTTCATATGAATTTGGAGAAGAGGGTTTGGTGGAGATTTGCTGGGATTAATTATTGACTCGTGGTTGATAGAGGACAAAAGCTTCAAGACTTGGCGGTTAAAACGGTTAGGTACATTGCTTCAAGATTTGGTTAAGGGCAGTTACTTAGCCAGTTGTGGAGTTGGGATTGAGGGAGCTGTATATAAACTGATTCGAGGAAGTGATAATCAGTTAGCATAGAAATTAATTTTATTCCATCAAGAACTGGTTGGAAACTTGGAGTGAAGAGAGTATCGTCATTTCTTTTAGATTGCGGTTTCTTGAGAGAAGCAAGGAAGAAGACATGCTCAAACAGAATAGAACCGACAGTTTCAGAACTGGAACCGAAACCAGCGCGGTTGTTCACAGGTCTGATTCAGGTTCAATGAAATGCAAAACCGAAACCGTTGATTCAACGGTTAAACCAGTGGTTCAAATAAATTTTTTTTAAAAAAATTTCATTTATAAAAATTAATTTTTATACTTAAAAATTGATTTTTACAAATAAATAAATACAAGAATTTCATAATAGCTCATATTTATTTGTTGGGCCTATGAATTCTAAGAAACCATTATTGGTTGTTTCTCTTTTATAGAAACATCATTTAATGTTTTATGTTTCACTTTCAATATGAGACAAAATATGTTGAAATATTTTTTTATGACTACATGTTTAGAGCATTCACCTTTTACCAATGTGGGATATAAAACTTTCATTTGTTTTCTACTTTTCTTTATATTTTACATTTTATTATTCACTATTTTTATCTTTATTTTTTTCTAAGACAAATTTATAAATAATAATAGCATCAACTAAAATGGTTTAATTAAATTTGAATGTTGCATGTTGCTCATTATTTTTTATATTTATAGAATGTGGACGTGTCCAAATAATTAGATTTGAATGTAGGTATGTTGCTCATTTTCTCAATGTATTGATTAAAATATGAAAAAAAAACAACAATTAATATAATTTTATAATAACGATAAAAACAGATAATTAAGGAAAATATGATTTGTATAGCAATATAATACTATAATTTTTATGTTTATATATTAGTAGTAGACTAATAGTATGATTTTTTATAATAATTATTGTTTTAATTGATGTAGTATAATTTATATAAATAAAAATATGGTCATATGATATGGCACGAGAATTAAGATAAAATTGGTGAAGTGAGAGAGAGGATGAGAAGTGAAATTAAAATAGTGTTAGTGAATAGTGGAACTCATATTATTACAGTGGTAATAAATTGGGATAATTTTCCATAAATGGATATGTCTATATTTTTATGGGACGGACGAAAATGGAAAGTGTACGTATTTTTATGGGATGGGGAAGTATTTGAATATATTCTTGATAGATAAGAATAAACATGCATGATATGCATAATAATTATTGATAGATTAATACAATGCAACTCCATAAATCAATCTTTATTTATGCCTCACACCAAAAAGTTGTAAATAGATTCATCAATCGCATACCAGTCCACATGATAATAATCATCCAACTCCATAGTATCAAGATCAATTTTTTCCGGCAATGTAACTGAATGAAAGGGCGCTTGAGAGGGAAGATTGACATTCACAGTCATAAAGACCCGGTTAATCGTGATCCTTATTTCATTCAAAAAACATAATCAACTTGTTTTGAATATATCCAAGCAGGAGATGATCTGACATTCTCAGCAGGATTCATGATTTTTTCTGCATTTGAAGTTAGTTCCACAACAGTGCATAAGTTGTAGAAACATTGAAATATGTTTTGTTTGAATATGAATGTAGAAAGAATAGCATCAGAAGTAGCAACTAATATTTAAGAATAAAAAATAAATACGTATGAATACAAAAAACTAGGGAAAAATTCAATTTTTACAGTAACCTCCATTAAGAGTTTCCAAAGTAAATAAAACTGAAATTAAAGGGAAAAGACGGTCAAGAATATGTTGAAATCGGTGGAGTTATGAAGAACACGGGATTCTCAACTCAAATTAAACAAACGAATAATATAAGTGGAAAAAGAAAATTAAATGAATCGATAGCACACCGATGGTGGTATAGACGTTCGTCTTGGAGCTTGGCGCACCAAACAGTCCCTAACCTTCCTTGCCAAAAATGTGTGCGAAGTAAAACTGTAGACAGAGAAGAAGCGAGAAGCGCGAAATTTTAACGATTTTGGTAAATTAATTTGTAGTTGGACCTGCGATTCACTAGATTTACGGGAATGCCATCCCACTTAAAACTAAAATACTGTAGTACACCTCCAATTAAAGGAAATTAAAACCGATTAATAATTTTATTGTTAGTCTATAATGTGATTTTTGAGATATATATATAAAATGGTTGAATGAATCGAAATTAAATCCAAGTCGTGATCCAATTATTTGAGATTGGGTTACGAGAATTACCAATTTGAGGTTTGAGATACTCCTACTAGTATAAAATACTATAAAGATTAGCAGCAGTTATAATTTACTACAGTTTAGTAATCATGAAGTAACATAGTTTAGTTTAAAAGAGGCAAGACAAGTCAAATTAGTATCTTTAATTGTAGGTATAAATAATGAGTAGTTATTTTAATTGAAATTGAAATATTAAATCATGAAGTTATGTTTTTTCTCATTCAATTTTTTCCAATTTCAAAATTTAACAAGAATTTACTAAACTTTATAATTGAAATAGCTATTAACATTTAATTGTATACGAGCTTATACATAAAATAAAAAAAGAATATGACTTCAACACAATAAATAACAATTAAAAGTTTGTATATAAAATTCTATTTATAGAAATTTAGAAGTATGAGTTCCAAACAAATACCAGTATATACACTACACACAAAATTACAAACGCAACATAGAAATATAAATATGCTTGATCAACATACGTCATCTTCCTCTTTTCACAAACCTACAACAAAGCCTATACCTTTAAATCCACACAACCATCTGCATGCAAAAGAATATAATCTCTAAAAATACGGATTTCATTCTCTCTTCATTCTAATAGTAAATCAAATCTAAACATAGAAGATACGGACTTCCAAGATTATGGAAGAATTCCATAAATATTTCATTACAGAAGAGCTCTTATCTGATGCAGCTACAAATAAATACTTACATTTCTCAAACAACTGCTGAGAAATCAATCCTCTCTAGATGCAAAACTTTCATAGAATATTTATTAAACTTTGGAAGAGTTTCAAATGTATCTGTAAACTGATCATGCTTCAAAGCAGAATGTATAACTCAATTGCTGGCGTGAAAATTCAGGCTGACCAAAAACTACACCTAACAAAAATAATCAAAATGTAGCCAGGCTCAGTTAGATGACTCAGCAGCTGCTGATGCCGCTTTCGCTTTGGATTTCGTTTTCAGCTTCTTGGCATCCAAAGCAGCCAAGCCCGTGCCTAATCCAACTGGAGCCTGATCTTGCTGACCTGACTTGGTATCATGACCTTCTGAACTTAAAACTCCGTTTGAGGATTGGTTGGTTTCTTTCTTCCCTCCATTTGCAGCCTCGTTTACAGCACCATCAGATGGTGGTGGTGGTGGTGGTGGTGGTCCAGATGGTGAAGCCTGTGCAGGACTACCATGCCTGCGCACTAAAAGAGCTTTTGCTGCTGCTTTCTTCTTTGCTCTTTCATCCAAACCCCTCGCCCGAGGAAAGCTTTCACCAACCCCAACACCATTGAAAGCTTTCTTTCCAGCAACATTACCATTACTAGAACTCCCAGCAACTGCAGCAGCTTGAAATGCTTGTAGCAGGTCTGGATGGGCCTGGCACACATAAAATTTCAGCATAGTCATAATAAATGCTCGTGTGATCTCAATAACTGGCAGAAACCATGATGAATATGTACCCAAGAAAAAATTCTCCTACATTTATGTTGAGTTTATTTATAAAAGCTCATCAGGCGTTATATTACAAGTTGTGCATTATCGTTTACTTCCTAGAATTCTAGTAGAGAATGGTTAGATTTACAAGATACAACGATCTTTACATAGATTTGCTTACAAGCTCAATAATAGGATCTTATCTTTCTTATCCAAAAAAAAAACTCAAAGCAAAAAATTAATCTATCAAGTTGATTTTTTTAGTAGGAAGTTAGAAGTAGATTTTCTCTTTTGACAAAATGAAAATGAATACTTGTTTCATCTTAATCTTTGTAGAAAGTGACATGAACACTGAGAAAGGAATCAAAGGATGATGTGTACCTTAATTATATCAATAGCCTTCTGAGCCGAAGTTGGATTCAAAGCCTGTCCTTTCTGCTTTTGTGCATTCACCTTTAATTGAAACAATAGTTTATGTTATCTTGAAAGGTAAGGATATATATTCGACTAATAGAAACAAATAAAAGCAAATGACATCTTGAATAAATAGATTAGAGTATTACTTGCAGTTCACGCATCTTGAAAGTTTTCATCCAGTTCTGAGAATCCTTCGTACGAGAGTCGTCCTCACCAAGTTGTTTGAGAAGAATATCATATGTTTTCTTTTCGTGCTGCATATCAAAGATCAAGAATGTTAAGGGTTGTTACATACATCATAAGTTTCTACAGATATCAATCTCTGGAAGTTGGCGTTTACCTGGTGAGAAAGCTTAAAGGCTCCCATACAGTTGAATGCAATTGCCAAAGCGTGATAACACACTGCAGTTTGAATATGTTCCTCTCCTAGCAGTCTTTCATTCTTTTTCAGTGCCTCTTGCAAGTACCTAAGGGCCGTATCCATCTTCCCGATATCTTGGTACATCATGGCGACATTTATGAAAGTAGCAGCAACATCAGGGTGATCTGGGCCAGAAGATAAACCTAAAAGAAGTAATGCCCGTGACATATGACGCAATGCAAGTTCTGTCTGGTTAAGACCATGGTAGAAGAGAGCCATGTTCCCATAACTGCAGAAAACACAATGCTTTAGCATACATAAGATCAACCCAATACTAGAGAGACTTTCAAAGATGCCATTGCAGCAAAATAGTCAATAGACACACATGAAAAAAACAGCCCCCAATGTGGAACTTTTTTCTTGTCACTCGTCATAATAGTGTGAATCACTATATGACATTACTATGAATGAAATCAAGCCAAGATATTAGGCACCGACAATAAAACTAGGGCACAAAAAAATATATGAAAGGAACAGGGAGAATGATTTGTGCCTGTGAGCAGTATCAGGGTGGTCCAATCCAAGGCAGCGTTCATTTATTATAAGTTCCTTGTGCTGTTGCATTATTGCTCCAGCCATGTCTCCAGCATGATACAAGACCATAGCCAAGTACCTGAAGACAGAGGTGTGCAGTAGATTAATTAACTTATAAGCCTTGAAGTCAGCTATCATAAACCCTTCCAGTACCATGTAGAATACTCGTGACAGGTACAACATTAACCATGAAATCAACAGAAACAAGTTTTAAGTTAACTACCTGCAACAGTTTGCAACCTCTCGATGCATCGGACCAGTAACCTGCAATTTATTTGTTTGTCATTTTAAATTGGTCATACATTCTAAGAAAGAACATGGAAAGAGTAATATAGAATATATCACACCTGCTGAAGAATTGTGAAAGCTTCGGAAAATAGAACATATGCCTCACTAAGCATTCCCTGAGAAAGCAATGAAGTATCATTATATTATTTTATCAAAATATAATGAACAAAAGTTCTTAATCAAAAATCATACACCAAAATTTACTACACTGTTCGGAGACTAAGTTGCAAGTAATATTTTCTTGGTCCCAACTCCTAAGAGATAAACATCCATAATAGCATTTCAAGCAGATAAAAAAGGAGAAACATTGTACTAGTATACTTCCCAATCCATATAAAGATAAGCCCGTAAATATGAATTATAGATTATTCTGAGTAACCACACTATTTCATAGGGACCTCAACAGAAAAGATGAATGCATCTTATAAGCACATCCATATGAATTTGAGATGATTGCATTGAGAATAAAATTCAATTGTCCATATAAGAAAGCTTAGTAGAAATGTAGCATACCTCTGCTAGTTGAATTTTGCCAGTTTCAACGAGATCTTTAGCTTCTGAACAGATTGGAATAGAATGTTTTACCACTGGTTGCACATTCAGTATATCTGAAACTTGGAAAGGTGTGGCAGCACTGAAATCATACTTGCGAGCAGCAATGGTCATTCCAACCTGATCAAAGAGGTAAAATATGTAATGATGCAAACACCAAAACACATAAGGAAGCCAGCAACAGTTCTTTTGTCAATTGAATGCCAAATTCTGGCATTAAGAAATGACATAGAAATAGCAACTCAACAGAGAGGTATACAATATGAAAATAAAATTCCTCCCAATACATAAAATAGCCTGTTTATCCTGGCTGCTTCCTCATCTTAGACACAGAATAACAAGGAAAAAATAAGGAACCACCCAAATAATCTATAAGCCCACAATAACAATAGCAATTTGTGAAAACCAATAAACCAGAGTGCTTAATCATTTTTTAAACCACATATTACAATAGTAAGCTAAAATTACATCTAAGGAAACTAATTTAACGTTTACAAAGGATGTCCAAGACAGTAGTTATAGATTTCAGAGTTTATTCGACAAAAGATTACCTTTTGGCAAAGATTTCGTATTACTGAAATTTTCTTCACCTGGTTCCTTGCTTCCTCCGGCAACTCAAACTGCAGAAGATATAGTACAATAAAATACAGACATATACATATATATTTATTTAATTATTTACCGACAAAGAATATAAATGGAGTCAAATTAAATAACAAGAAACCTGGTATTTGAGTTTTGCAAATTCCTGAATATGAGCCCACAAACTTTCTGTGGTAAAGCTCAAAAACAATGACTGCTTTTTTGCATAGCTTCCACTTTTTGCCTTAGCTTGTGCTTTTGAAGACTTTCCTGAAGCATGATGACCTGATTGACCCTATAAAATATATATAGTACAGATGTTGGTCAGTAGATGGTGGAAAATAGACTAGTTTTGCCATTTTGGACCGTCCACCAAAATTAGACTAATTCTAAAAATGGAAAGTTTTAAACCAATGCTGAACCCTACACATCATTCTAAATGCGGACCCCACAATCCACTAACACTTATTCCACCACAAATTCTCCCCCTCTTCTCTTACTTTACCAATTGCGCATTAAAACCAGTGCCGTTTACAACTTTGTCAATTTTTTGTGGATGGAGGGAGTAGTAAAGATTCACTTTATTCAACATCAGAATGAAACTTCGGCATGATGAGAAAGGCCTTCTCCTGTCTCAGTTCATTTTGTTTACAAAAAACATTCTCAGTCCGATGCAACGTCGTTTTTTGTGTTTGCAATTCAATTTAAACTAACACGAAACTGTAAAAGTGTAAAACTAAAGCAAAAGGCCAAAGAAGAAGAAAGATTGTAATCTTCAGCAAGATATACAATATAAATCAATAAACCACATTCATACCTTTTTGTGGCTTTTAGTGTGCAGACTGTTTGCAACACCTTTGGCCGAAACGACCTGAACCATTCCAGTAAAACAGTTGAGAAAATGTGAGATTGCATGCGCAATATCGTGATCTTCTGCGTCTCTTAAGGCATCCTGAATACAGAAGTGGAAAGCAACTTAGTTTAATGCTTAAAAAATTGTACATAATATGGAAGATAGTTTTATCTAACAATCTTATAAGTTATAGCTTTAAACACACAAAAAAGAGTGGCACACTGCAATGTATTCAAGTAGAAAGACCAAGAACTAACAAAACTAACTGGGAGTAGCATCTTCAACTAGCAAAAAGAATGTCATACTACCATGTATGCAAGTTATCGGCATGCATGCAGGATCTCCACAAAACACCAGAAGTATTAGTCTAGCAAGTTCCGTTGCATTTATAGCTCATTAATAACTCATATGATCATATCTCTCAAGAATATGAATATTACAGCATCAGAAGATATAAAGGCAAAAATCGACCAATGTATGTGTCATTTTCATAGTTGAGCCAACAATTCTACGGACCAACACCTAGCATTCAAATATTTTTTAATATTTATTCAAAACTGATTTTTGTATTATCAGTAACAGTTCCTCACAAAAGCTAAGGTTCAAACATCTTTAAAGTTTAATTTCAGCAATTGGATAATGGACAAGTAACAGCCAAATTATATGCCATCTAAAAAACATAAATTATCTCACAAATTGTTATTCACCTTGATAACATGCTTAGCAGATCTGATGACAATTTCATTGGAACAAAGATCCCACAAATGAGGCATGTGTCTAGTCCCTTCAGCTACCTGTAACACCAATTAAAGCATAGTCTCATTACAGGTTTAATTATAAAGGCCTTTTAAGTTGGTAGGTAAAAACATGAACTCCAGTTTCAGCTACAGACATTAGGATACATGGGGATTACAAATTATTACAAGTTTGGCCATACCTGTCCGATATACCGAACATTAATGCCATGTGCATGAAGTGCTTCAGTCAAAGTTTTTCCATCCATAGGTGAAACTTCAAGGGTGCAAAGATCATGTATGAATTTAGGCAAGGCAACCTCTTTAAGATATAAACTTGCTTTCCGCACATTTTCCTCATCTGCAGCTATCTCCTGGAATGGTGCAGATATTAACAAAGTTCCAAATGTGCAGAGTAGCATGTTTGAAGGATCAATAAGTTACCTCAGGATTCCCAGCTAGCTTAAATTCAGTAAAGACATTAGGATTGAACAGTATGTCCTTGGTTGCATCTTTTTTATTGGAGTGGCAACCACATTCTTGAATATTCTGTTTTACACCATCTTCGGTATCCTGTGAAAAAATGGTCATAAGTTTAAGGTTTATGCACAAATAAATACGCAAACCAGGAAGCTGGTTAAGCTGGAAGTAACTCATTAAGCAGACATGTGAAAGCAACAAGTGGTAGTAGGATCCACTAGTTCATGAAGAATAGATCATCCCAATCATTGTTGTGGTGGGAAATATCAGGACCATCTTAGTCACCATAATCTAAAGGAAAAAGTGATACTTTAAGAAAAGCTAAATTAGTGGAGTAACAACACACCCAAAATACAGGCTGCTTATCTGTGGTATAGATGCTAAACTATGCACATCGAAAATAGAGGCAAGCCAGTCCAATTTAGTGATAATTAACATATCCTCAACAAAGAATACTGGTGGTGTATTAGCATGTAAAATGCTTAAGATCATAAGGAATTATTGTATGAAGAGCCAAGGGGGGACAAGTCCCATTTGTAAAAGCTATATTTCAGTCAAAGCATCTACAAGATACTTTTTCACAATGATCACCTGTAACTGTGCATCACTTGTCGCTGATAATGGATTTTCCTCAGATTTCACAGATTCTTCTTCATTGTTGGCACCCAAAGAATCTGAAGTGACAGTATTCTCTTCATGTGATTCACATCCAGAGCTTAATTTATCACCTGCCTCAGCCTTTTCATGCAAAAAGGAACAAGGAATACTATGAGAATACAAAATGTTCAAAACAATTTTGACACTGATACTAGAGTGGAAATACAAGTCTTACATTGCAAAAGGTAGTTATAAGTTCTTGCCTCAAAATACAAAATCTGGAATCAGGGCCGCTGTAGTTTGCATCACGAGGAGTGACCCTCATCAAATCCAGAAGATAGTGCCTGCAACAGTACGACGTAACAGCATGAAAATACAAACAGCTCAAAACAAGGAATTAAAATGCAACTAAAATTTGCTTCACAAATTCTACAGACACGTGATACTTAATGAGGGTCAGAAACTGAGGGCAGGTGGAACACTTTTTGCCTCTAACCAACATATCTACTAATTCAAACAAGAAAGCAGGATGGTGTAATTAAAGAATGTCTGCTTGAGGGAACTTTCATTGCTAGTGAGGGCTAATAAGAGAATTCACTTACCAATCTGAATTTAGTGTTACCTGTCATCGCTGCCAACAATGCCCTTACACTCAACAGGAGCAGCTAGCTTGACAGCATTACCAGATCCGTCAAGCACAGTGTGCTCCTTTAGATGAAGGCGTTTAGAAGCTTCCAGTACCTGAAAGATAATTTCAATAAAGTACTACCCCAGGAAATTCTGAATTTTCACAACATCTGTTGGTAGTTGAGACCCTTAACAGTGAAAACGCCCCTTGATAACAAGGTAGAGACATCAAACTATCAACTAGAAATATTGCCATAAGTAGAAGCCAATTGAAATTCATTGTCTACTGATACGGAACTTCTCAAGTCCCCTGAATAAGGGGAAAACAGTGAAGGTAGACCACCTCAACATTAGAAAGAAGGTAAAACAGATAAAGCACACATGTGTAACCCTGAGTAGTTTCAAATACAGATAATAATAATAATAATAATAATAATAATAATAATAATAATAATAATAATAATAATAATAATAATAATAATAATAATAATAATAATAATAATAATAATAATAATAATAATAATTTGTCCTGTAAATAATTAACAAAGCTGAGAAAGCTACACATGCATATAATATCGTCTATGGAATATATATAAACATTCACAGGGTTGAGTGCTTTTTGGAGTGTTCGAAAGTCATATTTTCTATTGATTTCTTTTGCAGGGGTATTTTTGGTGAAGGAGATGATATTAACTTTTAGGTATAGCAAATTCAGATTAACAAACCAATCTCAATAGACAAAGTAAAGGTGCAGCTCATGTCTACCTTGGTATGAAAATCTTCGCTCCAGCAAATTTTCTTGCCATTGTCAACAGAGCCATATAGAAGGGAGTCTGATTTATCACCTTGGAGGATTCCAGGCAACACACTCTAGCAAGATGAGTGAAATTATAAGCAATAAGTAAAATCACAGTTCACGGACAATACTGACACAGAAGTATGAAGCGGCTGATGCCTCATAAGAAACACTCTGTTAAAGCATATGTCTTAGCACTGCACCTGTGCTACCACCCTGTGACCTCTGTAATCAATTATGGCCATAGCAAGATTGTATAATCCAGGAACATCAGCTTCCTGGAAGGCCTTCGTGCCTTTTAAATCATTATTAGCACTTGCATATGTGGCTTGCTCACTCTCAAGCAACTGAGCCTCTGCAGGCACATCGATGGATGTCTGAGTGCCATTCACAGTTCCTGCAAGTGGAACAGAAGATCCACTCAAACCTGCCCGTGAAAAAATTTCCTCATTTTGATCAGAAGAATTCTGCGAGGGGGATGTGCTTTCAACTTTAGGGAGCTCTTCTGATGCCCACCTTTGGGCTAACTGCTCAAGATCCGCATCAACAGCAAAACTGAAGAATATGTTGTTATGGACATACCTGAAAACAAATAACAGACAAACATCAGATTAACACACTAAACGCTAAGTTATTACAAACATGTAGGTAGCTGAGAGGGCAGAAAAAATTAAATGTGGAAAGGTGAAAGTTGCAAAAGATCATTTCAAAAACACTGTTCTGAAGAAGAAGAAAACAGCATGCAAACATAGAGGGGATCCACCAAGTATAGGTAAAGGAAACAAAACAGCAGGCAAACATAATGGTCAGCTGAGCCGTAAGAAAAGATCCCTGTTGATACTCAAACTTTTTATTTATTTGGTTACGTTATCAATCAAAAATTCAAAATAGTAGCAAATGTCAATGATTAGCCACAAAGCCTAGAGAACTAGAATCACGTAACAAAAGGCAAAGCTGGAAGAACAGGCTGCATGACTTCATAATAGGGAATAAATTGGAAGTACAATCAAATTATAAAATTGAAAATTTTAATATATATTGGCTAACTGACATGTGAAAGCATTCTGGATCTGTTGGATTAATGGGTGGGATGCATCTGCTAATCACTCCAATGGCACCGCTAGTTGCAGCATCGACAAAATCAGTAGTAACTTTGTAAAGAGCTCTATCTCTGAGTATCCTGCAATATAAGGGTAACAAGTAAGATAATATTTTATGATGGGTTAGTGGGTTTACACAGACTGACAGACGACACTCTTGACTGGCAAATGATGTACTATAACGGTATAAAAAGGTAGACCTTTCCTGATGGGTAGCATGTGGAAATTCCCGGCAAGCCTGTAACTCTTCATTCCAATCTCTTTGCATCCCAATCAATTCACTTCCAAAAGAAAGTGTCAGAGAGTTTTCCGCTCTAGCTGCATCATGTTTGTGTTCTGAAATTAAAAGCATCCATGACGCAGTTATCAATACAAGATAAATAAGGATGCAAGGAAATAAGGAGAAGAATGATCATTTGTTAAGGGATACAAAAGATCTGAAAACCGAGAACAAATAT
Organism: Salvia splendens; assembly: GCF_004379255.2. Classification (NCBI taxonomy): domain Eukaryota; kingdom Viridiplantae; phylum Streptophyta; class Magnoliopsida; order Lamiales; family Lamiaceae; genus Salvia; species Salvia splendens. Next base: position 43,524,910 of record NC_056033.1, on the reverse strand, counting down.
AAATTGATTTTAAAAATTGCAGACATGCAGCACCTCACAAACTCAAGCATATGACGGCATCTTATCTGCTACTCATGAGCCATGACTTTCATAGATTGTGGTAAGGTATCATTTGTACTAACCTGGCAGAGGATACAGGCCAAGCCACGTATTTGGTGGCAACAGAGATTGAACATTTTCAAAGGGATGTGCCGAGGCCTTTCTCTCCAAAATTTCACGGAAAGCTTCGGAACAAACAGCAGCATGAGTGATTTATAATAACCAAGACAATTATGACATTTGCAAGCAAATATAATAATATAGTTAGATACCATATACTACTTGTTACCTTTTTTGAACTTAGAACTAATCTTTTGCAGAAGACCAACAAGCGTTGTTGCTTCTGTTGCAGCTTTGTTTGGCCTTGGGTCGAGAATATTCCCAGCGCTGGAGTTAACATAAAAAGTTTTTGTTGTTCCTGTAACGCAATATTTATTTCCTTCCAGTGTTGCTACATCCAAATAAATCAAGTCGCCCGAAAGCCTGGCATAATCAGTATAGAAAGTTAGAAGTAATCAACCAACATATAAATCAATATAGTCAAGATACAGCACATGAAGGGAAGGCCATGTAATTCAGAAAATTGAGTCATAAATATATGAAAATCATTAGGAGTGAGTACAACCTTCTGTAGCTTGGAGGTGGATTAAACGAAGAGAATACAATGCTTTCAACACATCTGATCTCTTTGGAAGGAGATGACAGCAAACTATTGAGTGAACTGGTAACATTCTCCATAAAATCCAAGTTATCAAGTTCTGGCACTTCAGCTTTCACAGCATCTATATGCAAAAATAGGTGAAAGAAGTTACATACCTGCTCCAAAGCAGAATTCGCATTTACATATCATATACTTTAGATACTTTGAAATATTAAGTACATGAAAGAAAAAAGGTCCTTCAAGAGCAGATATCTTGAAACAAATAACAAACCTGCTTTATTATTAGCTGCATTTTGGCCAGTTTCGTGTTGTAATGCAAGTGTTGTCGATAATGAAGAATGCATGGTCAAAAGAGAAAGTAGCTCCCTTGTTCGATGAACATGAGCTCTGATGGATCGATCATCATATAATGCTACAAAGGGAAAAGCACAAAAACACATGTATTTCAAGAGTTAGCCCCTCTTAATAACATTTTAATGACATGACTGCATAACGCAGCACCAAGCGAGAAACTTTATAATCATGACATGTTTCCAAAACAAATCACTATTTGAGTATTTACTCGCAACAACTGACTAAAGTGTGTTAAACATACCAGCAACCATTTCCAAGAAGCAGCTCCCAGAAGTAATGTCTGCAACCTCAGAGATCTCATTGTAATCTTCAAGATGGTGAGCGGAACCTTCTTTTGTGTGCAGTAACAAGTCATAGCAAGTCATAAAACATGTCTCTGGGGCATCAAGAAGAAACTGCCTAACATCCATTACAGAATCTCCTGGACTTAACTATAAAAGCCAAATGGTTGAATCAATGAAACAGGAATTCAAATAAAAGAACAAAGTAGTAAAAGATTTTCATATCATATGATTGATGAGTAGTAATATTCCAGTGGTGCACCATAGAAGGAAAATCATTTGGACTTAGTACAACCTTTTGGATCAGCTATGAATTCAACTTACTTGCAACTCAAGCTTCTCTCCTCCTTGTGTTTTCACAGGAACAGGATATAAATGAACCTCAGCTGCCATGGATGGATAAATAGTCATTTAGTATAAGCTGACGTGTGGTAGATGCATAAAATGTTAATCTATGTATATTCTTCTTGTGTGTACTTGTAAATTTGCATAATCAAAATTAACTGCAAGGAGCATTCTCATCTAGACAAGAAAATCAAGGAAAAAACCAATATCAAACAGACCATTCTACCAAGCCAACTAGAGGTACAAGTATTATTTCTAACGGCTGACAAAAAATACATAAAAAAATGCAACGAACACGAATAAAGAAAGGTCAGATACTACAAGATAAGACCTCAGAATCTCAAATAACAGTCGATTATATACCACAAGAAAACAGACAAAGGAAAAAGAAGCTTCCTGAAGATGTTAGGTTCATCATGACAAAAACTGCTAGTCTTTCCTCAGCAATGTTATACTTTTTGAGTTAGGCAGAAGAGCTTGCACCCTTTAAACAGGGTGCTACTTTTAGGAATACTATGTTTATCTCATAATCAAAATGAGACTTCCAAGCTTTACAAAACTCACTAACAGTCCACAGAGGCTAAGAGAAAGGAATGTGATCTTGCCCATAAGAAAGTCATTGAGCATCAATGTTATTAACATTACAGTAAATGTCATGCAGCCAAAACCAGCACAATTCAGAAGTTGAACACACTGCTTCACATAACCACTACTGATGGTATGAGAACAATGCGAAGATAAAACTGAACATAGATCATTAGCTGAGGGACATCCGAGACTAAATGTAAATGATTATATCGCCAATTCATGTATTTGTGAAACTGATAGACTGACCAACAAGAAATAGTCTGGTATGAGATTTATTGTTGAAAAGAATAAGTGAAACTGCAGTCTGCAACTGCTGACTTAAAAACCAGAATAATGGTCCCACCTTGCTTCCCTTGAGGGTGCTCTGATGCACCATCTACTTCCTTCACCTCCGGATTTGCTTCAATTGTTTCACTCAAGCTTTTATCTCCATTAGCCTCTGAAGCGGAGGAGCTTTCACCTAAGGGGGCATCAGAAAAGACGGGCAGTTCTGTTGGATTCACAGCACTTTGCTGCGACCCTTTACGGTTCTTTCCCTTATTCGACTTTCCCGCCATCTTTGACCCTTACAAAGGGAAATAAACACTAGTAATTAGTAAAGGAAAACCAACAGCGATTTATCATATTCCCAAAAGACACAAACATGTAACAAGTTCATAGAAGACAAAAAAAAATGGGGTATTTCTTCTACAGCTGGGTATAATTCACGCAGGGTTTTTCTCATCCATGCATACAACAGTACCAAACCTTGACACATACTCACTTTAAATAGGAATCGCAGTCAAAGCACAAAGAAAATGATTTAAGTTCTCAATGGTGGTCATGGAATCGGCACCATTTTGAGATGAGTACTGAGTCAAATAGACGAAATCCAGATAATAACACAGACAAAAGAAAAAGAAGCAAAAAGGCTGTGTAACTTCCAGCTAAAAAGCTAGCAAAACACGGAGCACAGCCTTCAGTCTAAACCCAAACAGCCAAAATGTGATGCAGACCAGTAACGCATTAATAATTGTATATGCATAAAAGGATTTGCAGATAGGAATCGGAGAAATCTGAAATTTACCCAACGGAGGCGAGAATCGAATTGGTTGACAGAATCAGAAAGTTGCAAAGTAATGAAGTGGGGTTTTGGTTGGTGGCTGAGGTTTTGTAAAATTAGGGGAGAGTGAGGTAGCTGTAGTTTGTGAGAGAGAGAGACTAGGACGGCGGATTGTTAATTTCTTCAGACAAATTTATACTCCCTAGTCCCTACTGTATTTTTTATTTTCTTTTTTTAATTATCTCCAAAGCATTTTCCTATATGCATGGATTACTTAGAGCATTCACATCCGTGTTCTTGCCAACGAGCACGGATGTAGACTCGAACCCACTTTTACTCCCTACTCTTAGGCCATCCATAATGGGGCGCCCTAAGGCGCGTCACGTCATCAGTTTTATCCTCCTACCCCCACCTGCAATGGGGTGCTCTAAGGCGCGCCATATGCATTTTTTTAATTGAATATTTAAATAACTAAAAAATTTGGGAAAAAACTTCATTTCATTTATAAAAATTAATGCATTATAATAGGAATTAAAAAATACGCAAACTCAGCGACGGCGGTTACCGGCCCACACTTCTTCAATCATGTCGTTCATGAGCTGAGCATGGTCTTATTGGTTGCGCATTGAGGCCTGTCTAGATAGAACCTCATTGAAGTCCGGCAGTAATCCTCTAGCGGGGGGCTCGGTCGCCGTGCTGGACGAGCTAGATGCACCGTCATCATCGTTCCACTCGGTGATGCTCCCACCTTCATGCTCGACTATCATGTTGTGCATGATTATGCACGCATACATGACATCGGCGATGACTTCCTTGAACCAGAGACGAGCTGGCCCTTTCACAATTGCCCACCGTGCTTGGAGCACACCAAATGCCCGCTCGACATCCTTCCGCGTCGACTCCTGCTTTTGCACAAATAAAACCCTCTTCTCACCAATTGGGCAGCTGATCGTCTTCACAAAAACAGGCCACTGTGGGTATATGCCATCGGCCAAGTAGTACCCTATGAGGTATTAGCGCCTGTTGGCAGTGAACTCGATGGTCGGGCCGTTGTCATTGCATTGCTCGGTGAAGAGGGTGGATGAGTTGAGGACGTTAATGTCGTTGTTCGACCCGGCGACGCCGAAGTAAGCATGCCAGATCCAGAGCCGATGGTCAGCGACGGCTTCGAGGATCATCGTCGGGTGGCTGCCCTTGTATTCACTAGTGAATAGGCCTCTCCACGCCGTCAGACAATTCTTCCACTACCAGTGCATACAGTCGATGCTCCCTAGCATCCCTGGCAATCAGTGGCAGTCGGCTTGCGCAAATATGTGTCGTTGTAGGCCTCCACAACTCCCCTACAAAATCTACTCAGGAACTTCCGGTCTGTTGTATCCCTGACGTGGAGGTACTCGTCGAAGATGTCCGTCGTGGTGCCGTAGGCCAACTGACGAATTGCAGTCGTGCACTTTTGCAACGGTGTAAAGCCGGGTCTGCCAATGCCGTCTTCCCGATACGTCATGTATTCATCACGTGACGACAACGTCCGGACAATGCTGAGAAAAAGGTAACGCGGCATTCTAAACTGGCGGCGGAAAATAGTCGGTCCCCACCGTGGTTGATCGGCAAAATAGTCTGCAATCAGACGTTGGTGAGCTACCGCATGGTCACGTCGGACAGACGTCCGGCGTCGAATAGGCCTGTGGATCTGCTCTGCCGCCGCTGCCACCTCCTCGCGCTGCATTTCGACTAAGCATTCCGCCATGGCCTCTTCAACGGCTGCATCCAAGGCTTCTGAGGTCGAACTACCTAACTTCAAGGAACTATAACTAGTGGTGTCGTCGTCGTGGTTCATTTTGGTATGCGAGAGAGGTAGAAATGTGAGAGATGAGGGAAATGAGAGAGGCGAGATGTTCGTATGAACAAGTGAATGAGAAACGAGGTTTAAATAGACAAAATTCGGAAAAAAAAAAATCAAAAACGCGTGTCATCGTCCGCGCCCATCGTCCGCCTAGCCCACAATGGGGCGCCCGATGGCGCCGATGATAGGCCATCGCCCGCGCTTCTTCTGCGGACGATGCATCGGGCGTGGGCCTAGGGCGCGAACGATGGCGGGCACCCACAATGGAGGCATCGTCCGCGCTTCTTCCGCGGATGATGGCATCGGGCGGGCCATCCGGCGCCCCATTATGGGTGCCCTTAGGCAATAGCACAACACTCACAACTGTGCTCTTCCGCAAGGACATGCTCAAGGGTCTCACATTTGAATAAAAATATTTCCACAATATTAAAATGCATTAAAAATAACCGGAATAATATTACAAATTACAAAAAATTTAAAAATTACATAATTAAAATCCTAAAAATTAAAATTTTCATAATTAAAGTCTTAAAAATTAAAAATTACATAATTTAAATCCTAAAAATTAAAAATTACATAATTAAATTCATCAAATTAAAAAAACCCACTACTCGTGGCCGAATTTTGACCAAATGGATGATGAATGTGTGTATTTATAGATGATTTTGGGATTAGATTTTTAAAAAAAAAATCAAAAAAAAAAATTCAAAAAATGGTAATAAAATCTGTATATTTTGGGGAATCAGATTTTTTTTTTTAATTTTTGGTATTATTTTCGATTTTTTTAAAAAAAAATGCCAAGGGCCAATAGAAACGTGCCATGTCGCCCTGCTCAGCGGCACGGACGTGCTCTATGTATCGAGCAGAGCCGTGCCAGCGGCGAGAGCGCAGCAGCGAACAGCGGGTGCCTTGCCGCTGGTACGGACGGACGAGCCAAACTCACCGTTGCGGATGCTCTTAAGAGCATCCACATCCGTGCTCTTGGCAAGAGCACGGATGTTGGCCCGGACCCACTCTTAATAATTTTTAACTCACTGCTCTTCCCCAAGAGCACAATACCCACATTCTTATCCATACACTTCCAGACTCAGTTGATCAGGAGGCTCTGTGTTCGCCTCCGCAGGAAAAGAGGTTAGAGATGCAGTGTTTGGGATCAGTGGTGATAGTGTGTCCAGGCCGGATGGGTTCACTTCGTTGTTCTTTCAGTCGTGCTGGGACACTGTTGGGAGGGATGTGATTGCAGATGTGGGAGACTTTTTCAGTGGGGCATTTATGCCCCGAAGCTTTACGGCGACCATGATCGTCCTCATTCCAAAGAAGCCTAACCCGGTCACTTGGGGAGATTTTAGACCGATCAGCCTCTGCAATGTCACGAACAAGATCATCACAAAGATCCGTGCCTCGAGACTTGCACATCTACTACCCCTTGTCATTACACCGAATCAGAGTGGGTTCATCAAGGGCCGCCTACTTAGCGACAATGCTCTTCTGGCTCAAGAATTGATACATGACCTGGGGAAGGAGCTCTCGAGTAGAGGGAGATCGCCCAATTTGGCTCTCAAGCTGGATATGGCAAAGGCGTATGATAGAGTCCAGTGGTCGTTTCTACTCAAGGTTTTGGAATCGATGGGATTCTCACAAACCTGGGTGGATATGATCAGGAGATGCATCTCGTCATGTTGGTTTTCTGTCCTGGTGAACGGTGGCCCGGCAGGCTTCTTTCAGTCATCCAGGGGGCTGAGGCAGGGAGACCCCTTATCACCTTCCCTCTTTATGTTGGCGGCAGACTACTTATCGAGATGCCTTGACAGATTGATCAAGGGGAATAGAGAGATGGTCTATAGATGTCGGAAAAAGGCCCATGTTATCATTCACCTCTCCTATGCGGATGACATCATTATTTTCTCGAGAGCTCATAGAGAGGCGGTGGAGAAGTTGGTCGGATGTCTGGATCACTACATAGCTGTCTGGTCAGCTGGTGAACAATGGGAAGACACATTTCTACTTGGCGAACGAGCACATGGAGTTCGCTGACACTCTAGAGGAAGTTGGAGGATTTCAGAGAGGGACGATGCCTTTCACATACCTTGGGGTGCCGATTTTCTGAGGGGCGAGAAGGGCAGACCATCTTTTGCCACTTAGGCAGAGGCTGGTGGACAGGATCCACAGCTGGTCCCATCGACATCTGGCTTTTGGGGGTCGTCTGGCTCTGATTAAGAGCACACTGGCCGCCATCCCGCTACACATCTTATAGGCCATGAGCCCTCTGCTTGGATTTCTAGACGAGTTGGAGCAGATATTGGCTAGATACCTTTGGGGCACAGTTGGAGAGAAGAGGAAGTTGCACTGGATTTCTTTGAGACAGGTTTGCTTGCCTTTTGAGGGGGGTGGCTTGGGTATTTGCCGCTTCAGGGAGGTGGCAGTGGCTTTTGGGTTCAAGCTGTGGTGGAGACTGCTAGCTCTGGACTCTCTCTGGGCCCAGTTCATGACCCAGAAGTACAGTATCCTTCCTTGTCATTTGCATACATCTTCTTGTTGGTCACATGATAGTCCTACTTGGCGTCGTTTGCGTCGTATTTGGTCATACATGCATGAGTTTATTCGTTGGTCCTTGGGTGAGGGGAAGATCAGCTTTTGGGATGATGTCTGGCTTGGGGCTAGCTCCATCCGGAGTCTGTGCGTCCCGGAAAATGATCCTCCCCAATCTCAGGTCGTTGCATCATATTGGCATGAGCATGCATGGGATGAGGATATGCTGCATAGTTTATCTTTCAGGTTTGGCGTACCTCTCGATGTGATAGAACATATCAGAGTCACGCCGATCGAGTTGGGGGTGAAGGATGTGAGGCGGTGGAGTCTGACTAGCCATGGCGAGTTCTCTGTGACCTCAGCCTGGGAGAGCATCCGGACTAGACTGCCGAAGAGGGAGTTTTTTGGTCTTATTTGGAACCAGGGGTTGACTCCTACCATGTCGGTGTTCATTTGAAGGTTACTGTTTGGTAGGCTGCTGGTGGATGAGAAGTTGCAGATGAGGGGAATTGAGTTAGCGTCTAGGTGTCAGTGTTGCAGGTCTCATTCGGTCGAGTCTCTCAGCCATGTCTTTTTTTTCGAGTCAATCGGCGGTTTTTGCATGGGAGTATTTGATGCCTGGTTTCGTTCCTCGCACACAACAATTCACACGAGCATCGATATTGCACTTAGACTAGGTCACTGACGGAGGTCTTCTTTCCAGAGGGCTCCAGCCATGCATATTAGCTTTCTTATTCCTTGTTTGATTGCTTGGTTTCTTTGGACAGAGAGAAACGACTGCAAGCATGGCAGTCGTCCTTTTCGTCATTCACATATTATTTGGCAGGTCACTCACCATCTGCATGTGCTAGTTCTGGCCGGCAAGATCACCTCGATTCATTGGAGGGGATGCTTGCCATCGGATGATTTCATATCTTTCTCCCCAAACAGCGTGTTCTGCGGTCTCTCATGGTCCTATGGCATCCCCCTGATGCACCTTGGGTGAAGCTGAACACAGACGGTGCCTTCTCTACATCGACACTGGCGGCGGGGGGGGGAAGATTGGTTTGTGGTTCTGATGGAGGCCTTTCTGCTGGCTTTTTGTGCTCCGATAGCTGCATCATCGAGCTTTGAAGCGGAGCTTTTGGCTCTTATTCGGGGTTTGGAGATGGCTATGGAGCTTTCTACTCACATTTGGATAGAGCTGGACTCAGAGGCTCTGGTTAGTTTGTTGTCATCTAGACACTTTGGCTCTGCGGATTTTAGACACCATATGGCTTTGATCCAGAGCATGACAGCTCAGCAGCATGTTCGATTCTCACACATCTACAGAGAAGGAAACAAGGCTGCTGATTTTCTGGCAGGTAGGGGTGTCCAAACCCCTGCCCTTACATATTTTGATCCAATATCTGCCCCACGGTATCTGAAGGCGCTAGTTAGGATGGACCAGCTGGGATATCCTAACTTCTGTTTCCGACGTAGAGATATGGGTTGATCTAGCTCTTCTGGTGGTTGGTTTTGGGCTTTTTTTCGTTTCTCACTTTAGTGTATTTAGTCATCTTTTTTCCACTTGATAGAATGGAGGATCCCGACTTGTGGGACCTCTACTTTGCACCTACATGTTCTTATTTAGATCTTAGTCATTTTTGGGCTAAGATCATGTTGTTGGAACATTATATTTTGATCTTATTTACGGGTTGGAGGTCTGCCTAAACCCCCCGCCCACAAAGGGCGTTTGTGTTATAAAAAAAAAAGCTCTTCCGCAATGACATCATTCTATTATTCAATTTAAATAAAAACATTTCCACAATATTAAAATGCATTAAAATATCTGATACCATTACAAAATACTAAAAAATTAAAAATTACATAATTAAAATCATAAAAATTAAAATTACATAATTAAAATCCTAAAAATTAAAAATTACATAATTAAATTCATAAAATTTAAAAATCCCACTAATCGTGGCCGAATTTCGCCCAAATGTATTTGATTAGGTCTTCTTGTAGCTCAGTGTGAGAGAGCAAGATGTAGATGAGTTGTATGAAAAAAGGATAAATGAGAGATAATTTGATGTGAAATTTGGATGATGAATGTGTGTATTTATAGATGATTTTGGGGTTTTAAAAAATTATTAAAAAAAATCCAAAAAAAGGTAATAAAACGGCTATATTTTTTGGAATCTTAAAATATATTTTTTAATTTTTGGTATTATTTTGGGTATTATTTTCAAAATTTTTTAAAAAAAGAATTCCAACGGATAATCCATTGGCGAATAGAAACGCGTCACGTCGTCTGCTCAGCGGCACGGACGGGCTCGATGCATCGAGCAGCGCCGTGCCAGCGGCGAGCAGCGCGTTGCTGTGCCGACGGCACGGACGCCGTTCGTCCCAACGAGCACCGTTGCGGATGCTCTAACACTGCTATAAATATAAATATAACAATTATTGGTCATTATCTCCAAAGCATTTTCCTATATGCATAGATTAGTTAACACTACTATAAATATAAGAGTGAACTACATAAAATGTCTCTAACGTTTTCATTTGTTGCACTCCAGACCCCTAACAAAAAAAATATCGCCACAAGACTCTGACCTTTAACATAATCATATATCGTATATTTGTAGCCATTTTCCGGACCAAAATGCCCAAATGCCTTAAAGGGCATTTCAGACATATTCCCGCTGTGTGCGCAGGCCTACTTTGCACACGCCTGCACTTTTGCAGACATAGCTCTGCACTTTTTGTCAAATCAAAGTTGATTTAAATTAGCTTCTTATATTTCTACATGATTAAGAGTTATAAATAGTTATATAAACTAATTATTGTATAACTATATTCTTACATATATGCACGCAATTATAGCTTCTATTATATGTACATGTTTCAAAAGACACATATCATATTGTATGATAGCAATATGAATACAAAAATAACAATTTATCAAATCAACTATATATATACGCGCATGCATATACGCTTAAATCAACAAATATGTTTTACTAATATTTATATATATTTATTTGGAAAAGGGTACTCACATACTCCAATTTACTAATTGCATGTGTAATTGGTAAAAAACTAACATACATAGTAGGATCAAAATATAATTAGTAAAAACATTAATAAAAAAGCGTGCATTAGTTCATGTATTTTCACTAATATCATCACTAATTCTAAATAACTCCACATGTATATGACTCAATAGTTTATTAAATAAGTATTCAAATCTTACCTTCACCAATCCTATTATCTCATGTGAATGAGACCTTTCTCTTTCTTTTTATTTGTTTTTATTTTCGGATATGGCATATATGTGTAGCAAAGTAAATGTGTGTATGCTAATAGAAAAATCAATCCATCTTTTTTTTTGGAAAAGCAACAACCGACTTAATATGATTACTCAACATTCTGTAAAAATGCACTAGTCATACTAGGTGAAACATAAATATGACACGTCTCAAAACAAGGAAATCAAATTCTCCTCTCATATTTCTCAAAATATTTTATTAACTAGTACTTTAAAAATTGCATGCATTAAAAATTTCATTTACAGGTTACAATGTCAAATCTCATCAGGGGAACAATAATCAGCAGTACATGCACTGCAGCTTGCCGGCCGTCACTGCAGATTTCCATTTGATATGCCTATAATGCCCTTTTAGGGCTAAAGGGTATTTTAGTCAGAAAAAACATGATATGTGATTATGTTTAAGGCCAGAGTCTTGTGGCGATATTTTTTTTTGTTAGAGGGTCTGCAGTGTAACAAATGGAAACGTCAGAGACATTTTATATGGTTCACTCTAAATATAAATATAACAATTTCCTATATTCATCGATTTGATTACCCATGCTCTTTAAATTGTTATTTCTTTTACATATAACAATTATTGGTCATTTTCTTTATTTGTAATTAATGTTTGATTTTGAGCATACGATCATAAATACAATAAATTTGATTTAATACTCTCGTCTTCCCTGAAAAATTTCACATTTCACTTTCTGCACCCATTTTAAAAAAATTATAATAAATAATTAAAGTGGAGAGATGATAAAGTAAGAGAGAAAATAACGTAGATTATAGTCTTCTCTACATTATTTTCTCTCGCCACTTTAACTATTTATTATCATTTTTTCAAAGCAAGTGCAGAAAATGAAATGTGACAAATTTTCAGGGACGAATAGAGTGATATTTAGTTATTATTGATATAAGTATCTACACCGCATGAAGATAGTGTTTATTTAATCTGACTAAATTTAGATAGAGAATTACTACTTTCTCCGTCTTATTCAAGATGTCTACATTCTTGAATAATACGGAATTTTAGGTTGAGTGGTTGATAAAATAAAGTACGGTAGAAATATAATTGAATATTTTAATCAAAAGAAAAGAGAGTGAGATTTATTTTCAAATATGGAATGTGTATATCTTGAGTAGAACAAACTAAAAATGAAAGATGGACATCTTAAGTGGGCCGGAAGTAGTACGTTAAGTGCAACAAATAAACATAAAATCAAAACACAATCAAAATATGAGTTCAAAACAAAGATAAAAACATAACACTTTATAAATATAATATTAATTTTTCTATATGAAAAAACATTGAACATGTTGTGCACAAGCTCAAACAAATGTTATCAAAGACAAACAAGTTTACGTGGTTCAATCCAATCCCCGACGGGGATCTACATCCACATACAAAGTATGGAATGTTATGCACAAGACAACCAAGAAAGAACAAAAATACAATGTGATATATCTAATTGAGCTGACCTTTTGAAGCCGTCTTGTTTTAGCTACTGATTCTGGGGTGGAAAAAATACCAAAAATACTACATTTACCATATCCAAAATATCATTTTTTTAGTATACCGTTTTTTAGGGAATAGTAACGGTATCAATCTTTCTATGTCGCAGTATACAGATGCGAACCTACGTTAGCGGTTGGGAGATCCTTGGGACCCCAGCCATTTGAATTTCGAGTATATATTATATATGTGTATGATCAATTATACATTCATTTTCTTGCTCAATTGGTGTTGGAGGCGTAATGGGAACCAAGAGAACGTGAGATCAAAACCCGCTAGTCCAGATTTGTTGATTTTATCATAACTAGTTCATTATCTACTTCATTTGAAGGTGATTTCCATTTTTTTCCGGGCAAAAAATGGAAAGATGAGACTATTTTTCGTCTGACATACGAAAATGGAAAGATAAGACGGAGTATTAATTTGGACCCCCGGTATTAAAATCATGCGTCACTGGCAGTATAAGGCAGTCTACCGACTTTTCGTATATCTTGATGTACTGTTTTTGGCATATATCGTATATACGGTCTATTGCATATATTGAAATATTTTCATAAAAAATACTTAATTATTGAAGTTTTATTGATTTGAATGTTACTCCTGTGAAAAAAGATTTAATTGTGACGAAGTATTATTGTTTTGGACATTATTTAAATAGTTTAATTGTTACTCCCTCCATCCTATTTTAGGAGTCTCGGTTTATCATTTTTGGGTATCCCACTTTAGGAGTCTCGGTTGGAATATTTTATAGTTGGTAATAGGCTCATCATTCCACTAACATTTTTCAATCACATTTTATTATAAAACTAATTTTTTAAAAGTAGGACTCACATTCCACTATTTTTTCCCACGTTTCTTCACATTTCTTAAAACTCGTGCCGAACTCAAATGTGACTCTTAAAGTGAACGGATGGTGTATTTAAAATTCGGTAAGGTATTGGTGTGATATTTTTTTTCATACTATAGTTTTCGGTACGGTATACTGTATTGAACCTCCCTAACTGATTCTTACTCGGTTATAATGGATTGCGTGCATATGCGTGTGTTATATTTCACTTCCCTTTAAACTTTTATTAATCTATAGTACTACTACATGATATACATAAAACGGACTCCAAAAACCACCGTTGCAACTAACTGATTATGACTTCATGTTAGTCTTAGCTAATATCCTTGAGCTCAATGGCTTGGGCTATAGCAATTCAACAACACTTCAAACAGAACATGTTCCACAAATTTTAGACTAAGGTTAGCTAAACATATAATCCAAAAGGACTTTTCAACAATCCTAAACTCTTGAGATAACAAGTGACTACTAAAAAATTATTACATACAAATTCATCATACTCAAATTATTTTTAAAACGAGTCAAAGCTACTAAATTCTCTGCCTATTTGAGTTATCAGGTTAAAGAAAGACTTCACAAAAAGATAATATATCTACTACTAGTAATGCATAAACAATAATAAAAAAAAATATGCAATACACAAGTCGAAACCACAGTAATGGCATAAACATAGATTAATACGGAGTATAAATCACCAAGAAGTAACACAATAAAATAAGCCAGTGTCATTGAACTTAAAAACACCAAAAGTAATGAAAATCAAATAATTCATGGTATGCTTTAATTGTGTATTATGGATGATGGTTCGGCTTCGAGAAGATGAAGTTCACGTGGCTAGTTCTCTTATTCTCTATTGTTATTTCTCTTCTTTTATTCCATTCAGTCTTGGTTTATGTCTTTAAGTTTCTCTCAATTCACGTAGCGAATAGGTAGAAATATTGTCATCTTTTTTTGTTGGGGACTTATGTGATGATTGCTACAAATCAATATGGTGCGTGAAAATATTGGAGAAATAAGTAAGCATATACTCAAGTAGATGTCTGAATGATAAATTGTCTATATTGAATGGTAGACTTTTTTGAACCATCACCTTGTCTGAGAAGTCATCCGTAAAATTGGTAGTTAGAGTATCCACTATAAGCGGACACGCCAAATAGCCCCGCATCAGTTTTTGTCCATAGCCCCAGTTTTATTGTCCACAACCCCAAAATTCTATTTCCGCCACTATAGTGGACACCTCCAATTGCCCACAAATTTTGTAATTAAAATAATCGCATTGTAAATAAATAGAAAACGAGGTAATTAGGGCTGAATATTCGTTGTATTGCAAATCGGTAAAATTATACAACGAAGGATAGCCCGACGGATGTGATGGATTGCTGCCATAGCCCGATTCCTGAGAGTCGGGTGATTCGTCGTCGCCTCGGTGCATTTTTAGAGAGTGGTTGTGTAGATAGTGAGTGGATGGATTTTTGTGAAAATGGTGAAAAATAGGCGGTGGGGAGTGGTATTTATAGAAGTAAATAAAAAAAAAATTTCGAAATTGAATCCGCCACGCCGGTTGTCCGCCCCCTATGGGCGCCGCGCCTATAGGCGCGGCTAATTCTCCCCGGCCGCGGGCTCGCCCCAACCCCGCCTATCCCGCGTCAGCCACCCCTACCGCCCCCAAATGTTGTCCGCCCGCCCTCCGCCTATAGCTGCGGGCTCCCTATAGTGGACACTCTTAGTATCAGACTACCAGTCTTAGTGGAA
Source organism: Salvia splendens (assembly GCF_004379255.2). NCBI lineage: Eukaryota > Viridiplantae > Streptophyta > Magnoliopsida > Lamiales > Lamiaceae > Salvia > Salvia splendens. Next base: position 43,509,839 of record NC_056033.1, on the reverse strand, counting down.
TTTAGAATTTTAAAAATAAAATAAAATAAATTAAGTCATGATAAAAACGAGAATAGACTCCAAGAAGATGAATAAAATTTGTGCAAAGTACATGAAAGGTAGATAAAGATAAATTGTAGTGGTAGAATAATTGGAATTTTAGCGTGAGAATGAGTTAAATAAGAGGTATTTATAGATGTGAAAATCCAGTATGACTTTTTTTTCTTCAAAAGAGTTATTCAACATTTACAAAACTAAATTTAATTACTCTCGAGTTATACTAAAGGGGATATATTCAGTGACGAAGCCACACTTAGGCCTGGCGTCTGGTGGCCTATAGGCCACTCAACAATTTGTATTATACCTAGATATATTATATTTTTGCGACTAAATGTCCATTTTGGTCTTTAACATTATTTTTTGCGATTTTTTTATTTTGGTCTAAAACATTATTTTTTGAATTATTCGGTCTCTCACAAATAAAAAGGGTCACATTTGGTCCATTTTGGACGGTTCCGTAAAAAAATTGGCGGTCAACGCCAATTAACTTAATTTTGACTAGATTAACAATTTTAACATAATAACACATTTGGATTAATTAAAATAATTAATTAACAAGTTCATCGTTCTCCACCACAGAGCGCCGGCGGGGCCTTCCCACAGCGCGTGGCTCTTCGCCTTCATCCTCTTCTTCATCTTCACCTTCGCCTTCACCCTTTTCACCACTAGGGACGCCGTCGGCCGAGAATTCCAAATCCAGCCTCTCCAACTCCGTCTTCGACGCGCTTCTCCACTACGCTGCCCTCAACGCCTCCTCCACCGGCAGCATGTCCGTCGACGAGCTGAACACCGTCGCGCCGTGCTCCGCCGCCTCCTGCAACCTCCTCGTCTTTGGGCTCAGCCACGAAACCCTACTGTGGAATTCCCTCAACCACAACGGCTGCACCGTGTTCGTCAGCGACAACGCGTACCTGGTGTCGAAATTGGAGGAGAAGCAACCGTCGATTGAGGTGTACGACGTCCAATTCACGACGAAGGTGAACGAATTGTACGATCTGATTGAGTATTCAATTGAGTGGAGAGTGCCGGCCGGTGCGGAATCTCCTCTTCTCCGATTGCAAATTGGCCGTCAACGACCTGCCTAACCACCTGTACGACATCGCTTGGGATGTGATCCTGGTCGACGGGCCGAGGGGGTACTTCGGGGCGGCGCCGGGGCGGATGTCGGCGATTTTCACAGCCGTAGTGATGGCGCGGAGCAAGAGGGGCGGCGCGGCTGAGACGCACGTGTTTGTGCACGAATTCGATCGGGAGGTGGAGAGAGTTTGCAGCGAGGAATTCCTGTGTGCGGAGAATTTGGTGGAAACGAAAGATTTGTTGGGGCATTTCGTCATCGGAAAATTTGAGGATAATAGAAATAGGGTTGGATTATGTGAGTTTTGACCAAATGTGACCCGTTTTTATTTGTGAGGGACCGAATAATTCAAAAGATAATGTTTTGGACCAAAATAAAAAAATCACAATATGTTAAGGACTAAAATGAGCTTTTAGTCTATTTTTGCTTTGCTTTGATTTGATTATTTATAATGTATCTAGCACAGATGGTTTCAATTTTGGCAAGTCCCTCGTTCGAAACCCCCTTACCTCTATTTCTTCTTGTTTCGGCTTTTTTTTTTTTTTAACGTTCAAGACCGATCTGAGGTTCCAGAGCTTCGTCGTGGCGGCGCTGCAGGAGGCGACCGAGGCCTACCTCGTTGGACTGTTTGAGGATACCAACCTCTGCGCTATTCACGCCAAGAGATATGCCCAAGGACATTGAGCTCGCTAGGAGGATCAGAGCAGAGCATGCCCAAGCTGAGTTCACTAGCTAAAATCATCGTCTGGTTAGGGCTTGAATTGGTTTTGGGTGATTAATGTAAATTAGTTTATTCGTCAGGGTTCATATTTCGTACGACTTTGTTGTCAATGAAATGTACTTTCAGTTAATCTTTCCTTGTTTTTTTGTCACTTGTTGATATAATTGTCTCTGGTTAACAACTAATGCAATTATGTGAGGATTTGAAGTTGAAAGCTAAATATATACTAGTAAAAATGCAATACGGTAATTCATGTTGCATTGTTTCATTCCTTCATACACCTTCACTCTATAATGCACTAATCTTCAATTCAAAATTTCATACTGTTTCAAAATCATTATTCTAGGAGATGCAGTAAATATCCAATTTATATATAAAATGTTATTGACATTATTTTTTGCAAAAGTCATGAATTAAGTATATGTATGGAAATAGCAATGATCTCAAAGATAAAGGCAACAACAATGAAGCTAGCTTGCTTGATGATGATGGTGTTGGTGTTGGTGTTGGTGTTGGCAATGGTGCAGCGAAGTACATCCCATCCCTGCATGAGCACCTTCTTCTCAGCTCTGGTTCAGCTCATCCCATGCAGGTCAGCATCGTCACCCAACCGAGTCCTGCTGTGCCTGTGCTTCCATCAAAGGGCTCGACCAACCTTGTCTCTGCGTGTTTCTGGGGTTGATCGCGCCATGGCCATTCAGCTTCCCGAGATGTGCTCTGCCAACTTTGATCCATGTATACTGCTGCCATCAATCAATTCTGTTAATACACTTGTACTGTAGTTTCTGTTTTGAGTTGTTTTTATACTTCATGTTATTTCATGTGCAGGTGAAATGGCAAAGTGATGAACTTGGAGTGCTGCTGTGAGATTGGATCAATGTATGCATCTACCAACTTTAATGTATGAGTTATGATAAGTGTGTCTACCCAAATTGCAGTACTAGTTTGTTAGTTACTCTGTTTTGAGTTTTCTAGTGATTGTTCTCTTCTTTTTTGTCATTCTTGCTGAAAAAATAGTGTCTTGATTAAGCTGAGGGTAGCAGGCCAAAAATTCCAAGTTTTGGCCATAATGAGACATGGTCAAATTGCACAATTTCTATACAATTCGAGTGAAAACAAAACGAGACACAAACAAATACTCCTAGCACAATCACTATACAATCATTCAATAGCACAATCTCTATACAATTTAAGTCTTAACATGATCACAACTCTAACCATTTATGTGTTTGGATCTGAATCGAACTTTGTAAACAAAAATTATTCGTAAAAACACTTACCAGTATACAATATAGAGTTTAGTCATTCCTTCCTGTAGGGCCAACAGGCCTTTGATCAATTTGCGCAACAAAATTTCATAACTTTCTCTAATGGGCATTGGAACGTGGATAGTGTCGCTAGTGAATCAAGACTGAACAATATTCTTAACTACGTGGTAGAATTGGCTTGTTGAGTTTACCCGGGCAACATCTGGCTCTCACTTTGTTGAGCACCTATAAAGAAAGGAGAATATACATAGGTAGGGAAGTTGAGGTCGGTGACCACGAAAGAGGATGCCTCTGTTTCATTAAACTGCGTTTCTTTCTGCAGCTCTTTGATGTAATCAACTGCCAACTCCAACATATCAGCCGTATTCGTTTGCTGCACCAATAAATGCATCAAACAAGAAAAATTCCAACCCAAACTTGAACACCATTGCATTATCTAATCTACCTTATCAAAAAGATCTTGCAACTTCTTCAGTGTTCGTCTCATCTGAAAATCAGTTCAAGAGAAGTTGTTAATCGCAATGAATTCCTCTGTATAACTATGCCAATACTTCGGGGATGAGTGGTATCCCTTTTCGCTCGAACTTGACAAGGAGTGGTCGTCTCCTGTTGGAACTGCAGGAAGTTCTCAACTGCAGCCATATCCGGGGAAAATGGAAATCTTTGGCAAGCTAAAATGGGATACTAAGCCAGAGGACTTCTTCCTGGCTCCTCTATTTTGAATTGGAAATGAATTTCAGCAACAAAAGTAATCAACGATAGGCAGAAGCAGACGACAAGCTAAACATATAAGGAAATATGGCTACCTCATTTTCCAATGCACTGAAATTAGTGAACATTTATGCATCATCTCTGTTTCTTTTCAAACTGTTGAAAGATGTTCCATTCCAAGAGTCATGCTGGAAGGCAGCCTCGTTTCTCAACGGTCCTGGCTGAATGCGTTTTCATTCACAGTTTCGGGTATGGTAGGCCTGAATCCCGAGCTAGAACAAAACCTAAAAATGGATTGATATATGAGGAGTCCACCAAGAATTAGAACAAAGAAAAGAACATAAGATGTCACTTAAATCAATAATATAAAGAATACATCCTCCCATTTTCTTATCAAGCAAAAATGAAGTAAATTACCATTGAAGAAACCAGCATTGGCGGAGCAGATTCGACCTATTCCCATTCTCATGATGCTCTATCCCCATTCCCCATAGAGACAGATCCAGTAACAGCATCATACCCGTCTTCACGCTTCGCACCGCTCAAAATATGATGATCACTACTACTCCTGGGATTCAGATCATCGCCGCCGCTGCTGTTATCGGCGTTGGGCTTGAAATTTGTGTAGTGAGAATGAAATGTGCATTGAACTTGAATAGAAAAGAAACTGAATGGCAAAATTAAGGTGGTGAAGAGATTATATATATAGAGCATGTCACATCACCAACTCCATATTGCCACGTCACTCCACCTCATCTTAGACTAAAATCAAATACTCATTTGTCTTATTGGATAAAGTTAATATTGCTCTTTCCTTCATGTGTGGGCTAGCTAGTAAGAAGTGAGAAGAGGCAGTAGGAATAAAAAGATTAAATCTTATTGTTGAGAAGATAGACAATGTAGATGAGCTAGTTATCAAGAATCTTTCATTTCAAGATACATGCATTATTAAATATTGATGTTATATAGTATCAATAGCTAACATAGGGGTGTTTGTTATAGGCTTATTTTGCACAGTTACAAAGGGCCTTTTGAGCTTTTTGCATTCACAAAAATTGTACACTTGACAAAGATTGCAATATCTGTTTGGATATTGATACTTGTTTGGTGAATAAGACTATAAGATTAAAGCTACGATTACATTATCAATCTTGTTTCAAATAATTGTGCAATATGTTTTGTATAGAACAAGAGTGTTAAGATGTGTTTGGCACATAGGATAATATTAGAGTGATGACTAAAATAGTACTCCGTGTTAATCTTGGTTCAATAATGATCTTGTCTTATTTTCACAATTATGAGATTATATTGTAACTCGTGATTTATCAACCCACTTCCACTTTAATTCTAAATAAACATTATTTGATTTATTCCATATTGTATTTAATTACTATTATCTTGTTTAATCAACTAAACGCCACTTTGGTTATTTGATACGCAAGACTGATAAGCACAAATTCCCGCAATAAAGGACTATCATACGAAGCATCTATGTGTGTATCCATTGTCATCCAAACTATGGCGGGGTGATAGTGTATTCTTTCTTTGTGATTGGGAAAGGTGACGGCGAATTGGAGGCTGAGAGGGTGGTGCCGCCGACCCCAACAACTGAAATGATGTTGTAGGATGATAGTCGCTCTTTGCATGTACTTTTTTTTCTTTCTTTCTTTTATTCTTGTTTTTCTTTACTTTTGTGGGGAATGAGTTGTGTCGATGTTGTGATGATTATAGTGTACCGGCAATTGTAGGGTCACAATAGTAGTGAAGGTAGTGGTTTAATTTCATATTGTGGAGGTGTAACAACAACGTGGGAAGGGGGCAGGGGGCAGGGGGCAGTGGGCAAAGCCGGTTAAAGTAGTCAAATAAAAAAGGGATGGTGGCCAAAATAGTTGAACGAGTTTGAATAATTTTTACTCCCTAAGTTTGAATAAATTTTACTATAGTACATTTTTATCATTTTTGGTACTTCCTCTTGATTATCAAGACTTCACTTTTATTCTTTTTATCACAAATGTTAAATAGACATCATAATCAATTAATTTATTTCACTCACAATTTATTATATACTATATAAAAGTGAAATGCATATTTTATTAATTTTTTCAACAACTTTCATTTGCATTTTTTATAACTTTATCAATTTTTTATTAAGACAAAAATTAATTTTACAATTTATTTTTTTAATATATATTCTTAATCTGTATCTTACTCAAAACAATAATAATATAAAATAATTATCTTCATTTTTATATTTACAATTTAATCAAATTTATTATGGCAACACTACAAAAACAAACCCAAAATGATTTTTCTATCCTCACTTTATCAAAAGGCGGGAAGACGCAATACAGCGGAATTAGGGCATAGTTCTTCGTTTCCCCCAATTTGACTCCCACTCAAAATCGCAAGTTCTCCTTTACCTATCCTCACTTTATCAAGGCCAAGCAATATGTTACATTTTCTGTTTCTATTCCGGTAATTTGACGTCAATTTATTTGCAGAACTGGAACGCAACTCGCTCAGTTACTTCTGCGTTCGATTGAAGCTCAAAATGGTATGTGTTATGCATTTTTTGTAGGTAAGCTCAACTAAATTGCTGCCAATCGGTTGCAACAAGTTTGATCGGTGTGGGACTCCGAAATTATGTTTTGCATTATTCAGTATTTTCTAGGTTTTTTCTTCTTTAGTTCTAGACTAAAGATATCATTCCCCGTTTGTACTGCATTTTTTTTTTGTTCCGGATTTGGGAGAGACGCATGACCCTCATGCGTCACCCATTAATGAAACGCATGACCGTGATGCGTCTATGGGTAAGACGCACGAGGGTCATGCGTTTTTCATTTTTATTTTATTTTATTTGAAAGACGCATGAGGGTCATGCGTCTTAGGGTAAAACGCATGACACTCATGCGTCTCTCTTGAAAGCATAAATTGGCTCCGTAGCTTAGTGGTAAGATTTCTGTGTTGCCATTGCGGAGACCCGGGTTCGAATCCCAAAGGCCACGCTACAATTTTTTTGATTAATTCGAATCCCAAAGGCCACACTACAATTTTTTTGATTAATTTCTAGTTTATAATTATTTAAAAGTTAATTAAAAGGAGTATTTTATGCAATTTCTAGTACATAATTATTTAACATTTTTATGTTAATTAAAAGTTCCAATAATTTATTTGATAACCGTTTTGAATTGTAACTAATTATAATTTTTAAATAGTATTTTGTACTAGTAATTACAATTTTTTTGATTAATGTCTAGTACATAATTATTTAAAAGTTAATTAAAAGGAGTATTTTATGCAATTTCTAGTACATAATTATTTAACATATTTATGTTAATTAAAAGTTGATTAATTTCTAGTACATAATTATTTAAAAGTTAATTAAAATGAGTATTTTATGTCAATTTGTAGTACATAATTATTTAAGATATTTATGTTAATTAAAAGTTCCAATAATTTATTTAATAACCGTTTTGAATTGTTACTCATTACAATTTTTAAATAGTATTTCGTACTAGTAATAAAAAAAATTGCAATATGGCGCTGGGATTCGAACCCGGTCTCCACAGAGACAAACATAATTCTTACCACTAAGCTACGGAGCCAATTTATGTTTACAAGAGAGACGCATGAGTGTCATGCGTTTTACCCTAAGACGCATGACCCTCATGCGTCTTTCAAATAAAATAAAAATAAAATGAAAAACGCATGACCCTCATGCGTCTTACCCATAGACGCATCACGGTCATGCGTTTCATTAATGGGTGACGCATGAGGGTCATGCGTCTCTCCCAAAGCCGGAATTTAAAAAAAACCTAGTACACTTAAGGAAGGTAAAAATCACTCTAGAACAAAAGAAGAATTATCCCGTATTTTCTTCGTTTCAGTCTGGCAGAAAGGAGACCGTCCTGGACCTAGCTAAATTTGTCGACAAGGGTGTCCAAGTAAAACTAACTGGTGGAAGGCTAGGTATGCGGTTCCTGATTTCCGGATTAGAATTTTGTAATCACATTTTGTGTGTATCTGGAGAATCGTAGGACCATGAGAAACAATGAGTGCTGGCTTACTCTGTTCAAATTCATTATTATGATCATTTATTATGTTAGCTCTGATTCAGGTGCCTGATAAATATTTGAGAGTGTTATCTATATAGGTGTGCTGGTTATTGAGTTTTTAATACTTTTGCATCCTATGATTTTCACTGTGAAGACAGTTCATTGTCATGTCTCTTACTCTCTCATTATACCTATAACTGCCATTGGTTTGGGATTTCAGAGGCTTATAACCATCCTTCTCCATCTATGGTTATGACTTTATTACTTACAATAAGTGAAACTTAAAATGTTTTAAGGACTTGATATGTGGGGTCCTGATTTTCTGCTTGGCATATTATGGATCGGTAACTTTCCCTTGATTCATTGTCAGGATTAAATATATCCTGAAGTTTCCTGGTCTAAATGGATGTGTGTCTCTATGCATTTCCATTCCTTCATTGTTATGTTTTTCCTTTATCATCTTTGGCAACTGTTTCTGCTCTTTTACTGATCTTGAAATAAAGCTGAAATTCTCAAGTACTGGGGAAAAACCGTACATGAAACTTACAGTTTTATTTTGTTATACTTTGGCTCTGTGGAATATATGTCATTGAATCATAAGCTTCTGCAGCCTTTGTTTCAGAGTTATGCTCAATGTTTTTCTCATTTTCAGTGGTTTATTTTGGCAAAGCTCAATACTAAAATCCTTATAAGCTCAACTCCAGTTCTTCCTTTCAGTGACCGGAACTCTTAAAGGCTATGACCAATTGCTCAATCTTGTTTTGGATGAAGCAGTAGAATTTCTTAGGGGTAAGTCATCAATGGTGGCATTTTCTGCAGGCATACATGCTATACTTATGCAAATATAGCTTGTGTGTATCAATGATGTTACCACTTTGATTGGTAACATAAGATGAGGCCAAAGATGATCAAGACCTCAATGCATTTGACCTGTGAGATTTACATCTATTGATCGTTTGGCTTTGCATCCAATTCTTCACTGATATAATCTTGGCTTGATGCTAGTGTAATTAACTCCACAACCATGGTGTTTTATAGTACTTTTTTACATCCCTGCATATATTCCTCTAGGCACTTGGTACCAATACTGATGATTTAATGTATTACTTTATTCTGAGCTAATAATTTGATGATATGCGAGGACCTATAGAACTTTGCATCAGTGAAGTCACAAAATGAAACTCATCTGATATTCCTTTATGACAACCGTTGTCATTCCAATGAAGCGGATATTAATTGCTATTGATTTTATTTATATGCTAGTTGCAGTTATTGCTACATAGAGAACTATAAATTTGTCACTTACACATTTATTTACTCTCCGCAGATCCAGAAGATCCCCTGAAGACAACTGATCAGACCCGTCGCCTTGGCTTAATAGTATGTCTCTTCTATGTGCATGAATAATTTTTACCTTTGTTGTATGTCCAACTGTTAGATTTGCATTCACCCTCATTCACAGTTTAGCTATAAGTTTTACATTAGCTAAAAACTACCTGAGCCTATTGGAAGATGCTTGCCTCCTCATGGGAGTTGGATGTTCTCTTTGAAAGAATTGTAGACAAAATACTAAATACCTGTACTTTTAATATCTGAGTTACGATGTTCTCATACTTTTTTTTGTTTACTAGATCCCCTTGCTACTGTATTTCATCTCAAGGGTCATGAGGCCCCTGATATTTTTATAGTGTTTCATACCTTCACTAAAGCCCTACACTATTATCCCCTCTGTGGCATCATTAACAACACATTTCTTTTGAGCATGGATATTTAGGAGAGTTTAAAAGTGGTGCAATGTAGTGCCGTGAATATATGTATATATTATTTAAATTTTATAAACGTGTTTAAAAAGGAAACATGCCTTGTTATATGCTACTGCCTAAAAATGAATACATGCCATGAAAGATGAAATGAATTTAAAATAATTCATTTTTTATATCATTCATGTTGATTTGATAAACTTGCACAATTCTTAGAGAATTCCAAATAGCCATTACCAGGTGTTGTGGCTGTTGCTGTCCGACTCATGAACTTAGAGAATGCAGAATTGCGATGTGCACATTAATTTACTGCTGTACATGTAATATTCTGTTTGTGCAACTTCAGGTTTGCCGAGGGACTGCTGTTATGCTTGTTTCTCCAACAGATGGAACAGATGAGATTTCCAATCCATTCGTTCAGCCTGATGGGGCATAGATGCTTCCTCTCTATGAGTGAGATCATACTTTTAGGTGAGACTTATAAGAAATGGTCATTACTTCAGAACTTCTGAAATAATTTTCCTCTACTTTCTCTGTGACATTAGTACCATGGATAGGTTCTTTAGGCTGTAGCCGCTTTTGCACCCTATGAAATAGTTGTGTTGTGGCAGTGATGAGAAATATAATTAATTGTGTTAATTCAGTTTCCCAGCCTTAACTGGATGACATGATCTGGAAACCATGTCTTTTCGTCAAATTTCTTTTGTTTTTTTGTCCCTTGGGCTTTGTTTGTTTGCCTTTTTGGGCGTTGGAGCTATTTGGGTTCTGTATATGTAATTCAGGTGAAAATCTCTACAGTCCTGAATTACTAGGGCATGTTTACGCGGGTGAATAGGCTAGAAATGGACCTTTTTCTGGTTAAAAAAAACGTTTGGTGCACCGGGTAATTTTTCATGCCGGGTCCAATTTTAACCAAATTGTAGTAACTGATAATCATATTATATTCTAATGCCCGACTCTTGGTACCCCAATAGGGTATCTAGATACCCTAAAATACCCGAATTTGATAGAGATGGGGATTAGATAGACGAGTTTGAGAGAAAGGGAGATGGTGAATCGCTGGAATCTCAAGTACTGAGATCGTCTTGCAATCGGAGGGGATGTGTGGGCAGAGGTTGCATAAGAGATACCAAACATAAGGGAGTAAAAAGGATTAACGGGTTGGTGTGGTGTGGTGTGTTGGAAGGCTGTGATGGAGGAAGAACTGGGTAGGATAATGTTACCGATGGTGGAGTAGAGAAGCAAAAGATAGAAGAGAGTTTTAAGCTAAGGCACGATCTAGAGAGTGTCTGGGGTTTTTACGTAATTTATTGAAGTTGATAATTATAAATTTATTACTGGATTTATATAAAAATTCGGATATAAATTCATGTGAAGATAAGATGGTATAAGGTCCATTTTCCATACAATATGTGAGAGATGAAATTTGATACCATATCCTAACGTGCAGATAGAAAATGTTGGGCATGATAACGACGTTGTTTCTATCCAAACGTGGCATTAGTCGATTAGAGATTAGTTCCCCATTCTACTTTCCATTTTTTTTCTTACACTTAATATCGCATCGCTTTCCTATTTGACATATCACATATTTTTCCTTTTATATTCCCGTATCAGACTAATCTATATCTCCTATTGACTTTTCAAGAATCGCAAGGTCCATTTTTATGTACTATGCAGTCTATACTATATCATTTTCTTTTTTCCTCGTAGCTGCCTTGCCACTTGTTGGTGGACTTTTCTGGTTACTCAATGCATGTAAGTTACAATTATATTCCTACGTTTGTTACACTTCGGTTCAAACTTCAAACGATCTACTACTTGTACTTAGCAGCTCCAACCATTTGAATTTTTTATATTCCTTTTTATTTCTCATGAAATGAATGACATTCTTCTGAAAATCGTATCTATTCTTAGCAGGATAGTTAAATAATAGTATCATTGCTATTACCTAAACAAGCATGAAATGTATGCATACATATTTATCTTAGGTCAAATTGAGTAAGTAACTATTGGAATAATTGTTGGATACTCATGATAAGTAGTACTATAATGTTCTATATCTCCATGAATCTAGGAGCTTTTGAGATTATTTGGTCTACTTACCAAATCTAACAGTAGTAGCATTCGAGATCATGTATGTAAGATTATACGCGAAAGATTCTTTTTTGGCTCGCTTTGGTCTTACACATCATTTTAAATGTGGATTCCACGATTCAGTAGATACTATTTCCACCACATTTTCCTCTCTCTCAATTACTTATCAATTATACATTAAAACCCGTGTCATTTACAACATTATTTTTTTATGGACAGTAGAAGATGTTCCTCCACTAGCTGTTTTTTATGCAAATATTGTAGGTCTATAGTACTTGGTTGTTCTGATTGAGAAGCGCGAAACGAATGGATCAAGTTATATGGAAGATAACCGATCGGGTGGATCAGTTAGCAAATGTCGTTGCCACTTGATCAAGGCGTTCTCGCTCTCGCTCACCACCAATATAATTTACAACTCTCAAACTTGCACTACTTTAACAGTAAAGCGGCAAGTACGGGGTCGATCCCACAGAGAAACCGGTGTATCGAGTGTGTGAGTAGTGAACAGGGTTCGGCTGCTGCCACGCTTTATGTTGAGAGTTTTTACGCTACTGGATTTATGCTAAGCAGAATGTAAACTAACTACTTGATCAAGCTACTCATTGTGCTCACACAATTAATGGATCAAGTAAGCGACATACGGAATTAAGAACTTAACTACCTAAGCATGCTACGAAAAAAAACACAAACACTTTGCCATTCGTCATGATTAAACACTGAATCAAAAACTAAAAAGCGAAACTGAACTCGAACAGTAAACAAGATGACGAAAACAAAACAACTCCGATTTTTATATCCAAAACTCAGAACAGTGCTGTGAACATGCGGAATACAAAAAAGATCAAAACTTTAACTACGGAACAACACGGAATCAAACTAAGCTGACAATTTTAAAAAATAGAAAGCGAGTAAAGCCGAGAAACTCTCGGTCGGAAATTTTAGACAACGCCGAACAGATATTGATTACTCTGTCGCGCTCCCTTCAGTCACTCTCTCTCTCTAACTAACCATTTCTAAGCTATCTTTAAAACTGGAAAGTTGAACTAAAAGAAAATGAAACTAAGCTAGAAGTCGAAGGAAGAAGATAAAAAAGGATCCTCTCTTTATGGCAGCACATCCTTTATTTTTAAGCTCGCCGCAACGACCTCCAGCTAGATAACGATCTCGGCAGAGGATATCCGCTCATGTTGTGATCGAGCGTCTCATCATTTGATACGTGCCTTCCTTCTAGAATGACGTCGCTCCTCAATAACAGAATGATGATTCAGCTTTGTCATTGCATCTTGCGTATCAGCACATGTCTCATTCTAAAACGTCGTCCTTGATAACAGAATGATGATCACCATCCAGCTCATTAGCCTCACGTGTCCTTCTACTAGAACCTAGTGGTCCCCGCCTAACTGCTTGATTACTCCTTTGATCAACTACTCCGATTTTTGACCTTTTTCACGTTTTGTACCAGCTTGATCAGCTTGCCTTGTTGCCCTTGGTTAAACGACATTCATGCACAATTAACACTCGCTTTGCACGATAAACTGATCAAGTAGCATACATTTTACCCCTAAACCGATGCATGAAATAGGCCTTATCAGTACTCCTTCCGTCCTTCAAATATTGTCTCACTTTGACCCGGTACGGGTTTTAAAAAATGTAATGAAAAGTGGGTTTAAAAAGTTAGTGAAATATGAGACCTACTTTTATATATTGATTTTATAATAAAATGTGAGTTAGTGGAATATGAGATCCACTACAAAAAATGATATAAAATGAAATGAGACATATTTTATGGACGGATGGAAAAGGAAAAATGAGACAAATTGTCAAAGTGTCCACAGTGGGGGAGCCGCGACCCGTGGCTCTGGTGCGCGGCCCCCACTGCAGAGAGCCACGACTGGCGGCTGGGAGCCGAGAGCTGAGAGGGAGCCGCGGCCCTCACGCGGCTCAGCCTTGTGTGCCGCGGCCCACCACTGCAGCGGGCCGAGAGCCGTGGCTCGGCACCAATTTTTTTCTTCTTCTTTTTTTATAAATACACACCATTTTTCCTCCATTTCTCTACCCCAATTCAAACACCACTCTTTCCAATCTATTTCAATTCAACTTTTGAAATATTGATTCCGACGATGAACGGTACCAAGAAGCGGTAGATCTGGAGTTCCAAAACCTGGATCATAAATATTTTTTGTGCAATTTTTTTTATTTACAATCCAAATTGTTTTATTTTAATTAAAATTATAAATATCATAAATTATAGTCTAATAAAATTTATTATAGTTAAATTAAAAAATATCATTAAAAAAAATAAACAAATTAATTTTTATTTTGGAGCGGGTCACATTTCGTTGCCTTTGTTATTTACCATTGTGGAGAGCCCAGGAGAGTCACATTTGGTGGCCGGGCCAACTTTGGTGGCCCTCGAAGGCCACTATTGTGGACACTTTTAGGACGGAGGGAGTATTAATTAATACCATCCTCGATAGCAATTATACTTCGCCCTTCTTTATACGTCTTATCTCGACAGCCCATAAAGACCTCTCTACACATGCACTTGCCCATCTCGACAGCCCAGAAAGACACATGCACTTGCCCATCCTTTTTCTGTCAAATACCTTTCCAACCTCTTCTCGAGAAAATTCTTCCAATAATTTACTACTCTAACACTTATAACCAAAAAATCCATCTCATAATTCTAAAAAATACATAAGACTATTAAATATATCTAGCAATTTTGCCACAACAATAAAAAATCTCTTTTATACTCCTAACAAATGAAATAAAAAGAAATAAAGGGAAACCAAAAAAAAAATCAACGTCGCTTAAGCCTTTGCACTGCATCCTCTCTTTCACAGTTCCACCCTGGGGCCACGAGACGCGTCGACTCAGCGAGAAGAGAAATGCAGAAATAACACGAGGATCGAGCAACGATCTCCTAGTATTTCCACACTCGATTTCTTCACGAGACGAAGAAATCCTCCCTGATTGTTCATTGCACGTAAACGTCTCCTCATCCATGCTTTTTAGCTTCAAATTTTGACTATCTTCGCGGCTCTGACCAACGGATTCTCCCTCGCGATCGCCTCACGTCCGGCGGTCTTGTAGTCGTAGCTGCAGTCGTGGCGATCGGAGTACCGATGCTCGGCGCAGAAAAGCTCGCCGCACCGGCACCTGAACCCGGTCAAACCGACTCTCCGGCTGCAGCCGGAGCACCGGTTCACTTCTCTCTTCGCCTCCGGCCGATCCTCCTTCAGATCTGCGCTCGTCTCGAGGAGCTTCAGTATCCTATGCGGAGATGACCTCGCGGTCGAGCTGGATCTGATGGATCTCTCTCCGAAAACACGGATTTTCGGCTTCGCCACGCCCGACGCTGGCGCAGGGACCGCGGCTGCGGAGATGGAAGCCTCTGCAGGCGTGCTGAAGCATTTCTGGCATAAGTTATTCGCGGCAGAATTCCCCGCCACGCCGCATTTGACGCAGAGCGCGATGTTATCAGGTACGACGTTGAACTCCGTCTCCTCCGGCCCTGTCTTCTGCGCCATTGACGTCAAATTTTTCGTATTTCCGTCCTTTTTTAGGGAGAGAGAGAGAGAGAGGGTATTTGGAAATGTGGGGCGTTTTGAGAGAGAGAGAGATGGGGGGCTGCAATTTGAAGGTCGTAAAGTCGGTCGACATGTAAGAATAATGGGTTCATACTTCATGGGGACGCGTATCGGCCAATTTGCTGACGGATATACCCCTCGTGCTTTCTCTGAATTGCGCTCTACATCAGTCTGACGTGGCATTATATTCATAATCATCATCCTTTTTTGGGTTCATTTTTATTTATTTCACGTACCTACTCCACCCAAATAAATTATTGCCATTTGCCAACTTGTTGATCGTAATTCATAGAGTTAGGTTAGGAGGGTTCCTTGCTCTACTAAATTTATAGTGCTAAGAGCATCCACAACCGTGCTCTTGTCAGCGGCACGGTTGTGGGCCTGGGCGGTACTATTCATGCCTGCTCTCTGGCAAGAGCACAACACCCACAACTGTGCTCTTCCGCAAGGACGAGCACAATTAATTTAATATTCAATTAAACATGAACATTTCCATAATACTAAAATTCATTAAAAAACATAAATAATATTACAAATGACAAATAAAATAAAAAACGACATAATTAAAATCCTAAACATTAAAAATTACATAATTAAAATACTAAAAATTAAAAAAACCACTGCTCGTTGCCGAATTTCGCCCACATGTGTTTGATTAGGTCTTCTTGTAGCTGAATGTGGGTTGGGTTATCGCGCATTGTGTGCCTTGTCTCGATCCTCTGGCCAACCGTCGTATGCTCACCTCGGTGTGTATTTATAGATGATTTTGGGGAAAAAAAATAAAAAAAACTCAAAAAAAATCAGAAAAAAGGGAAAAAACGGCCATATTTTTTAGATTTGGATTTTTTTTAATAATTTTATATAATTTAAAAACGATTTTTAAAATAAAAAAATAATAATTCAAAGGCAACGGCTTTGCCGTTGCCCAATCACCACGTCTCCTGCTCGATGCATCGAGCAGCGCCGTGCCAGCTGTCCTCGTCCTCGCCGCTGGCACGGACGTCGGCCTTCACTCCCACCACCGTTGTGGATGCTCTAATTATTAGTTGCTGGGTATTGTTGGAGATATGAATAAATTTGCGTTTTGATTCATTATGAATGTAGTACTATATTATTCTAACAAATGATAGCCGTCTATATTGAATATTCACCTGTCGCAATGGCTTTGAATTTATAGTTTCGGAAATTGTATTTCACTCTTTCAAAAGTGTTGAATTTTCCAAATGTTAATATTATATAGACATATAGTACTGGATTTTCCAATGTTACTTACCAACAATTGGATAGTTTAAGGGTTAAAGTGAAAATAATTTATACCCCTCGTTCGATTGCCAATTTCTCTCCATGTGTTGAAGTTGAAGCTCACTTCGACGTATTGTTTTAAACTCGGTTTACTATTTAATTATGACACACTCACAATTTCTGTACATTGTCCTTTTCTGCTTGATTCTTTCAACCTTGATTCTATAGTATGTTTTTCAACATTTTTTTCGTCTAGCCTATTGATTCTATGATAGTGGTGGTGTCCAACGACAGTGATTTGTGGGTTCGATTTCAATTTCACTATAATACTTTCTCCTTCTTGTTTTCTAATTTCGTTCGAGGACTTTCACTCTGTTGTAGACGTCACTCCATGCCCGTCGTGACCCAATTGCACATATGATGCAATTACTAAATATATATACGAGGATGAGTATCTTGGTTTTTGTTCGATTGGCTGTGATTTCGGTATCGCATTTCATATTTGGCGGTGGAATGGGAGACGACAACTGGTGGGCACAAGTGGGTTGTTTGGATTGGACGTGGATTGTGAGACAACGACAGATTGACAATATGTTTATTGTTTAGTTAATTAATTGATTAATTAATAACTAGCCGATAAACTATTTTTATTTGATTTAATCAATATTTCAATTTTGATAAAATAAAGAGAAATATATTTTAAAAGAAAATGTCCTTTTAATATTTAATTCATCAAATAATCTATGACCCACTATTAAAGGTGAGCAAAATATTCGAAATCCGCTACAAATTAAATTGAAATTTAAAATTCAGTTCATATTTTAAGAATTTTTTAAATTCATATTGGGTCGAATTTGTTTAAAATTTGGATGTTGGGATCGAATATTTTAAAATCTGAATTATATTTATATATATAATAAATCTATTATTATTACTAGCATTATAAACTTAAATAATATAAAATATTTGTTTAGAAACATTCTAATGGTATTTGGTAATATTAGATTTTCGTATTTTGATATTAGATTTTCTTCTCTTTTTTTTTGGTTTTTTGGTATTGAAAATTTTTAAATACATTTTTATGCAATTTAAGATTTTGAAGGACAGATTTCATAGTTAGATTTCAAATTTTCTGATAGTTCGGACTGAATCTGATTAATTTTTCATAAAATTTTGGACTTTCGGACAATGTGGACTGAATTGGGCATGAATCCAAGCTGAATCTGAACACTCACATACCGACCATTAATCTTTTTTCTTTATATTGTAGGGAATATATGGTTTATGAAACTAATGTTTGATAACCATTCAAACGAATTGTTTGATATCGTAGGAAACTTTCATTCTATTCAACAAATTAAAAATTTAAGTCATGATCAAAATAAATAAGAAATTATTATTGATTATAATTTTTGCTTTAAAAATGTTCTTATTAAAAGGGAGACGAAAAATTATATGCTAAAGCCAACCTAGTTTTTCGATTGTTGGGGTGGGCTACCCAATCAGCCCAAGCCCATTTTATCAAATATTGTGTGCATCATATTTAGGATTATATTTATAGTACTACTATAATTTTGTTGGCAAAATATTTGAAAAGTGTTAGTGTACTAAAATAGAGTTCGTAATTTTCCTATTTCGCCCTGTGGCAATGCGCAATTGCGTCGTAGGGTTCGAAGTCCTTTTCCTCACTACCAACAGCTGCTCTTCTTTCGCCGGAAAGCATCCGACGGTGTACCTCCGCTGCCCTGCCGCAACCACTCCTATCAAGTTCTCTCTATAAATCAACATTCAGTCGATTTACTTATTCGATTAGTTTTTGTCTCTGTTTCCTGAAAATATCCCCATACTCATTGAATACATTTATATACTCTCTTCTAAATAAGTACTCCAATATAATAGTCATTCTATTTGTATTTGGTTCACATTCCAAATAACTTCTTGATCTAGCGAAAATAGGCCAATTACTGTTTTCCTTTCAATTCTCTGCTCATTGGAAGGGCCCGATTGAGCATTGTAGCTCTTGTTCGAGATTATCAGCGAATTTGTGATAGGGTTTAGGGGTGAAGTGATGGGAGGAGATGATCGGACATTTGGGGCTAATTTCTCAAGTGAAGGAGTTTCAAGACTTCGAGGTGTTGTCGAGGAGAAGCTCAAGGAGTTCATGGGTGACTACACCGATGACACTTTGGTGGTAGGAATTGAGTTTCACCGAGAATTTAATTGACAGTTGTTATCAGAACTGTGTGTTTGGGGATTATAGATTCAACTATGTAGGCTTGTTTCGTTATTGTATCAGGATTGCTTGTGGTTGTTTATATAAAGTGAATCATGGGCCATTATTTTGATCATGTTAACAATGGCTATTTGAATGAGCTGCATATCGGTAAGCCGAAATGTGGTGCATCGTGCATGAAAAGATATGGAATTACCCAATCTCATGTTCAATCTGGTGCTGAGCTGGAATTGTGTTAATTTGAGTTGTGTTTAGTCATTTATGGTGGTTAAGCTTTCTTTCACCTTTGCCTTGATTATCATTGCCATCTAGCTGCCCTTATTTCGTTTGAATAAAGCCGCATGCCTAGTAGTAGCCATTTAGGACTACTTTCCCATATACTAGTATATGCATTTATTGCATGCACGCCTAAACATCTCTTGGGGATAATGTGTGTTTGTGAATGTCATTTAGCTGGTGTCTCCCCTGTCAGTTTGTCACCTGCCAACCCTCATGTTTTATGGTACAATAATACATTGACCATAGACTTGTCTCCTTTTATCAAACTTTGACTTCCTTTTCAACTTATTGAATATATTCATTTTTCCAGTGCATGTATGTGTGTTTTCTATGGTTTGATCTGTACTTTGGATATGACAACTTGTATTCGATTATGAATTTGTACTGTTGTGTGTCTTTTTATTTGATTAGATTCTGTTGGTGTCGACTTAGACCTCTCTCCCTGTTTTTTTATTGTGTCCTACATATTGCTGATCTTCTATAGTTTATAATCCAGGAATATGTGATAGTCTTGCTAAAAAATGGTAGGAGTAAGGATGAAGCGAAGAATGAACTAGATGTCTTTTTAGGAGATGACAGCGACTCTTTCATATCATGGTGAGGTTACTACAATCTGCAGTTTAATATGAAATGCATCTGTTCTCACGTTTGATCATGCTTTCTGACTGTTGTGAACTTTTTGAACAGGTTATGGGATCATCTGGGGTGTAACTTAGGTTTATACGCCCAAGCACAAGAACTTCAATCAGTAGGATCCCTCAAAGCAGACCCTGCTGCAGGGGATCAGAGGAAAACTGGATCTGATCAGATTGAATCTGAAGCTGATAAAGGAAACTCTGTTGAAACATATGGGCACCATAAAAATCGGGAAAATAAAGGGTCTGTAAGGGGTGGTAATGATGAAGTCCCCCTTCCTTGGAAGTCTGTGGCCAACAATGTAAATATCAGAGATGAAAATCAGATTAATGATTCTCAATCCAAGTCACATCGTTTTCCTCAATCAGCAATTCATAAAAAAAGAAGGCAAGATAATGATGATGGGAAACAGCAAAGAAAGGTGATATTTTCATGTCTTTTGAACAATATTAGCTAGATTCTGTACAATGTTATGTTCTATATGAGATATTTCAAAGGGGCTTAGAACATTGATTTTTTTATTGTCTTCCTCTTCATTGCTCTTGAGATCTTGAGATCAGTTTCCAAGTTTGTTTTGTGCCCCTTAGACGTATTATAGTATTTCTCGATTTGCGTTTACGGAGCTCTGCTATTTTTTTGAACCTATCTTATCTGGTATTTATGTATTTTGCCGCCTGGATATTCACCAGTAGAGCAAAACCCCTTGAAGGGAAATAAAGTACAGTACTTAGGTATAACCTTCGCCATAGACGTGTCTGTTACTCTGTGTTATATTGTTTGAGACTGTTTGTACAACCCAGGAGACAATGTATCTCTTTTACAATGATACAATACAATCATATGAAGAGTGAAATACAATCAGCATTATGTATTTTCAGATACTACTAATCTACTTATACAAATAATAATAGGGATGGATCAAATCCAATCAAGGAGTGTTTTCTTATATTTTATGAAGTAAAGGATCATTACAGCTGTTTGCAAGCATTTGAGAATGTATATTAAATACTAACATTCTAATATAATTAATTCAAGGAATCCTTCGTTGAGGCTGTCACTGTGATGGTTGTTATGGTGTCTATATGTTTTGGTTTATGATTTTGTGGATCTGTAAAGCTTAAGATATCAATTTCAGCAGTTTTAGCATCTCATTTGTTATTTTTAAAATACTTATAACTAATTCTACCATTCATCAACTATAACCTGCCATTGATAATATTTGTAGTGAACATGCTTCTCTGGAGTCCTTTACTTTGTCATTTGTTTACTGACCTTCTTGGTTGAATAACTTGAACTTGACTATAATCGTAGACATAATAGATAAGAATTTCATTGACTCTGACAGAAGTGCTCTTCCTATCTTTAGAAAATCAATTTTTTAGCCAACAACTCTTGAAATCATAATCATGTAGCATTCTCTTTCAGAAAAAAGATCGAAAATGTATTTGGAGAACATTTTGCTCTTGCTGTAATGTGAAACTGCTTGACCTTTATCTTGGAAACATGTCACGCTCATGTGCTTTTTTGCTTCTCTTATTTGTTGCTTCATATTGGCAGAGAGAAGTGTCCCAGTCAACTGTTAGTGCCCCAAAAAGGCTACTGCAATTTGCTGTACGTGATGCTGTTGCTACTTCTAGGCCATCAAATGCCACAGCAGAGCCTTCACTCAAACGTCTACGCTCCGTGGTTTCAACAACAGAGTCATATGCAGAAGCACACCCTCAGAGGATTCGTCGTGCTTCTATGTCTGTGGCTATTAAAGCTATGGCAGAAGCGGTGAAGGATGTAACAAAAGTTAGGCCTTCCCGTAATGTGTTTGATAGGCTTGGTAATGCTATGAATGGCCCAAAAACTAGCAGTCATCGAGAACATGGATGTATTGCTGAAGATGCTGTTGATGAAGATTTTAATGTTGAGATGAAGAGTCTTCACTCTTCTTATTACCCAAGAGATGATATCAGCATGCTGCAAGAAGGGAATATGTCATCTTTTCATGAAGAAGTCATGGTTACTGGTCGGGGATATGACAGAGAAAATTGTGATCAAAGGGGTCGGGAAGGAACAGATATTTATCCATCAGACTCATCTGGTGAAAACTGGGTTGAGAGGTCCTTGAAGTTTCAATATGGTGCTGCTGATCATGTTGGTGGAACACCCAACAGACCACCCAGAGATATTATTCAACCTGCGACAGTGCATAGTGCAATCCTCATGAGTGATTCCTCTGTAACGATGAAAATGATGAAACCTCCGTTACAGGAAGAAATAGAGGCATCTGAGATAGATAGTCGTGAAGGAATGCGAGGTGCTGATACCGTGTCTACAAAATCTGAAGCGTGGTTGATGAAAGAGTACAGCAATCATATTGTGCCTGTTAGTGGAAATGTGAGAAATTTAACTAAGTCCATGCATTTTATTTCTAATTTTCATCTTTTCTCCATGTTATATTGGTAGCTAGTTCCGTTTATGTGTCACAACCGTGTTATTGTTATTAACCTGTTTCTTCTGACCTGCTTTCTAATAGGCTAAGCCTGATGCCACTCTGCTCGAGTCTGAAAGGAGTCATGCAGAAAGCGGTGAGCCTTATATAATCCCTTTTGTTATACTTTTCTCTCAAATACTTTTATTTTATCCTCTAGTTTAGTGGTTTTCTTGGCCATTGAAGGATATATTTCTCATCAGATGATGCATTACCATCTTAAAAAGAAATGTATCTCTGGTTTGCTGATTCTTATCACTTAATGTATGCAGGTTTACGCAATACTGGTCCATCACCAACCGATGATGCTGATTCTCGTACCATCTTTGTTAGCAATGTAACAACTTATTAATCCTCAGGTTTTCTCTTTCGGTGGATTCTGAGATTGCATTTTTTCTAATTTCCTCCATTTTGTGACTATAGGTACATTTTGCTGCCACGAAAGATAGCCTTTTGCGACATTTCAACAAGTTTGGAGAAGTCCTGAAAGTTATTATCTTAACTGATCCAGCTACTGGGCAACCAAAAGGGTAAGGTGTTTCAGATGCTTGGTTTCCTTTATGGCTTTATCTATTTTATTGTATTTCTAAAGAATTCTGTTTAATTCAGATCAACATATATAGAATTTATGAGAAAAGAAGCAGCTGAGCTTGCTTTGTCTTTGGATGGCACGTCTTTTTTGTCACGCATTTTGAAGGTATGTAATTAAAGGAATAATATTGGTTATATAGATGCATGAGTTGCATAATGGTTTGCTGAAGTTGATATCCGCTTCTTGCATTGATTTTTTATTATGTGCTATTCCACTAAATGTTTTAGACATTTACTTGGAGCCTAATCTTACAAATATTCGTACTAGGTTACTTGGAGAATTTTATTTATCAAAGATTCATTCCACTTAAGTTGTTTGCTTGGGACCAAAAAGAGTGATGCAGTGGCGCAGGGTTTTGGAATTGGGAATGCAAAAAATAATTATAGTGACTTGAAATAATAATACTCCTTCTGTCCCCAGAAAATAGACTAAGTTGTAAACGTCATGGGTTTTAATGCACAATTGGTGGAAGTAGTGTAAGTGGATTGTGGGGTCGACATTATTAGTATTTAATTGTTTAACTTTCCATATTTAGAAATTGGTCTAATTTTGATGGATGGCCCAAAATGGTAAAACTTATCTATTTTTTTGGACGGAGGGAGTATATGATATGAGATGTTCAATTGTCAAAAATGCAATTTTATCCCTGGTCTCCTACTAGACCACTTAAGCTTTACCCCTTTGTTATATGCTGGATCCGCCGGTGGTGTGATGGGTATGTAGATGGGCCTAATTAGTCTCTAATTTGCTTGAAAAATGTTTTCAATAACATAAATGAGGTTGTATTTGCATGTTTCGTCATTCATTACACTGTTTTGTTTAAACACTAAACATTTTATCATTCTCTAATTTCTATGTTATTTAAAGACTGTTACTAAACATATATGCTAATATCAGCAACATTATACTAGTACATATGAAGAAGCATGGTTACTGGGCTCTGAGTGAAGTTGAAATATTTTAAGTTTTGCTATTATAAACAATTGTGCTGAGTTCTTGAACTAAAATTCCTTTCTGATATTATTGTGTTGGATTGCCAACTGAAACCAAAATTCCAATTTAACATTATTGTATTGTTTCTCTGTGCATGACACAAGTAAATCTAAATTAATTATGTCTTTTTAACATGTTTATTGCTCAATGTTGTGGAAAAGGTGTTTATTAAGCACCAATTAATACTTGAGCTTATGTTTAGATTATGATCTGGTGTGTGGAGCATCTTTAACACTTGAGCTTATGTTTAGATTGTAAAGAAAAGCTCTGCTCAGCCGGATACTGCATCTGTTATGACATGGCCTTGTGTTGCCCGGGCATCTCCTTTTGTTGTTCCAAGATATGGCAGAGCTCCTTTTGCTAGAGGTATGGCCAGTTTATACAGGGGTGGTGGTCGTGTAGCTATGAAGCCTGGTGCACGGAGTTTCCAGTGGAAGCGAGGGGCTGACTCAACTGTGACCACAGGTCAGGCATCCAACAGCATGATTGCATCACCAAGTACACGTAATCTCACATATGTCAGAGCAGAAGCCAAGACAAATGGGAGTTCAGGATCTGCCTAGGTTGGTTAAATTATCCATCATCAGGTGGCTCAGCGCAATGCAGGGAAATTTTGAATATCAGCATTGGCTGACATGATCCGCGAAGTGAATGAGTTGAGGAATAATATCCTCATTTTGCTTTACTTTAGTATAGTGAAGATGGGGCAATTCCGGATGTTACATGGTAACAGCAGGAGTCTATTGTGAATATGATGGACTGAGTGCGGCCTAGACATTATGCTCTTAGAATGTTTTTTGTTTTGCATTGATCATGATCGTTTGAATAGGAAATGGAAAATAAAAAATGAAAGTTTGCCGAATATCTCTTTTCACTCTTCGCTTATCTTTCTCTTTTGATTAGTAAATGAGCTCACTTTATTAGGTCAATATTGTCAGCCCAAAAGCTTTAGTTGAAATCAATTGGCTTCTGAAGAACAAGAAAGGGTTAATTAATATACTACCAACAGTTGATATTTGAATAATCAAATGCTCAATCACTTTTTATAATTTTCTAATTCCATTGTGTTTAGTAAACAGATTAAATAGATATACGAGACAAAGAAAAGTAGACCAGATTAAAGCCAGAATCAAGTGGGAGTGAAAGTGAAACAAATCAAATACGGTCATAGATAGATAAGAACAAAAGAAAAAGCAAAATTCATCTAGATAGCAGAGCGTATATGAAGGTAAGCGATGCACCAGCAATGCAGAGATAAGTAACGCCACGAACACGCACGAAAAAGGTATTCAAACCCTTGGCAACCTGAAGAGTGAGGGTGAGAATCTGTAGCCTGCCTTGCTCCTCCATCTTCTTGAAGAAGTACATTGGCTTCAACGACCGCCTCAGCATCAATGCTACCGAAAATGGCAGCCCAAACGCCAGCAAGCTCTGAATCGACACCTCCAAAGGCGCTTTACTGTACGACATCCAGGCTCCCAAACCCAGATGCACCAATCCTAAACCGGCTAAAACTTTGCTCAAGCTGTAAACACTCCTCATCATCGTCTCCAGAACTTGCCGCGTCTCCTTAGCCAGTGCAGATAGATCTCGATCCACAGTCGGCCCCGTGATTTCCTGGTACTCAGTTTCATTCGATTTCTTTTCAATTGGAGTTTCATTCGATTTCTTTTCTCCACTGGATAGGAATCTGATTTGATTAGGGTTTTGAAAAGGATGATTGAGTGATTGAAGGTTTGATCGTCGGTTCAGAAAAACTAGGGCGTAATCTGATGATATGCGATTTGGTCGTAGATGACCAAGTTTAGCAGTTTGGGAAGGAGGGAGAGGAGAGGGTTTTGATGAAAGACAACGGCGAAGAAGATTACATGTAATAAGCTTGCGAGAAGCCGCCATGGCGGAGAGATGGGAAGTAGGTTTTGTGAATAAAACACCCAACCCTCTTCGTTCATATACTTATACATGAGAGAGCATCAGGATGGATATCCCCACAGGGACATCCCAAAACATCATCGGACATCCTAATGTACAATAGCGGACAAGCACTAGGACATCCTGGCGGACCAGCACAATAATAAAAATTCACAAATTTACAAATACGCAATTACGGAATTAAAATTTCGACACGAATACGACGGAGAAAGTGCAATAATAATTTTTAAATAAAAAAAAATTAAAATAATACAATGCAACAAAAAACAACAATTTAAACAAAGTACATGTTAGTATGCCTTGAATCTTTATAGTTTGCCGCTAGCGAGTCAAGGGGGTCAAGGGGGGCGACGCCCCCTTGCCTGGGTGTCCGGGCGGGCGGAGTGCCTCCGGCCCAACTGTATGATATGTTTTTGTTTAAGGCCTTTATTTTTTATGATTGTTGTGCATGCGTTAGCCGGTCTATTGTGCAAATGAAATGAAGTGCAACGAACCGGATATATAGAGTTGAAATTAAAAAAAAAATGAAAAATGTTCTCGTCCGTCGAGCGCCCACAATAGCGGACAAGCCGATGGACGAGCGCCTTATCCGACGGACGACCTCTCATCCGTTTGGCTTGTCCGTCGCGCGCTCGTCCTCCCCAATAGTGGACGTCCCGGACGGACGACCCGCTCGCCGGTCGGACATCCGCCGGGACGTTCACTATTGTGGATGCTCTAAGGAGTAAATATCAATAGAATCAAGTTCAATTACACCCATCTGCCCTTCAAACTATCACCTTGACACATAGATATGCCATGTGGATCGTTGTAATTGTATTTTAAACTAACTTTATGGACAGGAGGGGGGGTTTGTTTATGGGATTCCAAAAGGAAAGAAGCATATACTCTATAGATGAAACCAAATATCTACTCAACAAAATTCCATTTCATGTACTATACAATAACTGCAAACATACATGAATCTAGGCGCCTCGTCCCATTCGTTTTATTCTCTCCAAGGCACCTACATGACCATCCTTGTCTTTGTTTTCGCAATCACTTGCTTTGTCTCTCTTCCGCACCAACCCTCCAAATACTGCATCTGGAACTTCTTTCTGTGCTATCTCCTCATCTTCTGGAAGCTCAATATCCTCTCTATTTGCCATCATCTCTCCATTTTGCTGCAAACCAGCACTCACGAATCCCAATCATATACTACTCGTGTCATTTGTGGTGTCCAGTAATTGCCTCTCAAGTGCAGCCATTTCATCCTCACCCACGCCTGCCTTTTTGAGAACATCCTTAGCTTCGTCCAGTGTCTGCATCTGGTCCTTTTGCATCAAATACTCCGGTAGGATAAAGTGCGTCTGCAAATACAAACAACAGTTTAGGAGAAGCACTTCTATATAAGCCTGTAACATTGATATTTACCTGGCTATAGCTAGCAGAAACACTTCTATTGATTCGGAGCATCTCCCGGAATGTATCCTCATTTCCATGATGCACTTCAAATTGTTCCCACTTGTTCCAGAAGTCAAGATCAGATCTTGGATCAGCAAACTGTGATGCATGCTTGTCTAATGCACGAGCACGATCAATTTCACCAAGGTTCTTCTCAAGTTCAGCATATCTCAAACACATGACCTTTACATCCTTGTCTGGCAGTCATGACTCAATAGCTTGCTCATAAATTTCCCTTGTTTTTGGTAAACCTAATATATCAGCTGCCCTGGCAATATATATTTCATACATGCCCAATTTCTCATTAGGTGGGACAGCTTTTGTAGCCTGATCGTACACCTGCATTGCTCTTTTAGCCAGACCATAGTCTTCCTCCAACTTAGCATATTGAAGATACAAGGGTCTCACTGATTCTGCAGGAGCCTAATCAAGGGAGAAATGATTTATAATCAATCAACATCTCTGAAGGTATAAAAATACAACTATGCAAGAGAATGCAAGCTTGCACATTTACACAAAAAAAGATGCTGTTCAAGGATTAACACAGGCTCCTATATATGAATAGAAAAACATGCAAAGCGTCATTAGTTTGCAACGAATAGTGATTATAGTACCAAAACCCAAGGTTTGCCATAATACAGAAATCTGTATCAGGGCATAGGAAAACAACATGACCAAGTTTTCCAAATAAGACCGTTCTTCTATTTTTCCTTTTACTTTTGGCCCAAAAAGTGGGGACAATCTTAAATATGTGAAAGAGCTCATAAGCTTCCACCATTGTAATCTGGAAGCTTATAAGAAATGGTCACCGAAGACTGAAGAAACTTAAAAGCCAAACAAGATATAAGCATACCATGTAAGTCTTGACTTAAGAATGAAATGCAGCAGTTATTCAAAACGACTTTGGTCCCCCAAAAACAAAAGTCAGAAGAAAAATCATTTAAAACCTACGTACAAAATGGAACTGACTCAAAACAGTTTTGCAAGTTATAGGACTAGTAATCAAAAGAATTGCAAAAGAGCAGAGGGAATCATCTACAGGTCTACAATCTATAGTGCATGAGGAATCAACATACCTCTTCAACTGCCTTCACAAATATCTCTCGAGCTCGTTCCAGCTTTGATTTTCCATATCTCTTAACAAATTTGGAAAGATATGTGACCCATATATCTTTCACGTGTGGGTACTTAAATATTTTTACACCTCTCTCATAAACTTTAAATGAGTCTTCAAAGTACTTGTGTTCCTGGACAATAAAAGAAGAGAAATATTCTCAGTCTAGGTAAATCGAGAATGGAGTAAGAGCACTGCTGCTACCAGAGATTAGTACTTACTTCTAGAATTATTGCATAGTTTATGATAATCTGGGGGTAGCTATTCTTAGATCCAGTATTTTATCATAAACTGCACGAGTCGACTCCAAGGTACCCAAGCTTTCTTCCAAATCCACATAAAATGTCCAAAGCTTAAGGGATTTATGAACCTTCATTTGCGCCGGTTCGTTTCCATCGGCAGCCACTATAGAAGAGTAAGATCAATAAGCATTCAAATCGAATCATATCAATTATGAAAAAAGTGTAATAAAATGCATCTTAGTTTGCCTAAAAAAACATGCAGTGATGCAAAGAAAAACAATTAAAATAAATTTTTTTGAACTCTTGTAGTCATAATCCACAAAACAACGTTTCCAATGCTTATATGCTTCTATTAACAGAGGCCATGACAAGTTTATTGTGATTCAGAGGCAATCAGGCAAAACAGGAAGATATTTGAATAAATGATGAATATGTAAAATTCAAGATAAGCAGTGAAAGGAAAAAAGACTAGCAGACTTTAAGTTGAATGCATTGACATACAAAACCTCTGGTTAGCGGCAGCTGGGAACTACCGCAATCCACTGACATACTTGCAGCCCTTCTTTTACTAAAGTATATAATTTGCTAGTGAAGTAACTAGAGAAATTTATCCACCAAATAATACAATGATCTTTAAAATTTGAGGGAAGGAAGTAATGTGTTTCAAGGTTTTGCTTGCTGGGTCACAAAAGATGTCAAGACTAGCCAAAAACACATGCTCATAATTGTGTCAAGAGTAATCTAGAGAAACAAATGGTCACTAAAAATTTTTCATGTAGCCTGTAGGGGGAGGGGGACGTTAAATTATTGTGTTATTCCTTGCTATATGATTTACTTCACATCTAGATGTGACAGATTAACCTGGGAATGAAGATAGCAAAAGATGCATATTAGTATTACAAATGTCCCACTTTCATCCCGGCATGTAATAACGAATAAAATAGCTACAGAAATGTTACTTCCATGTCAGTTCAGTACTAGACTCACCAAATCAGCACAGCATAGAGTAATAAAACGTACTAGTAGTATAACTTGGATGCAAGAGAACAATGAAATAGTACCTCTCCTCTTGACCTCAACAGACGGCTCCGTGGTAGCACAGTGCATCAGTTCCAGAGCACCATTTAAATTTCTGTGTCTGAACTCCATCTCATCCCATTCACACCAAATGCTTGCTAGATGATCGACAGCCTTGTAATTAACCTGCACAGCCTTTTCAAAAATCTCTCGGGCATTTGAAACATCTCCATGACTCTCATACAACTTAGCAAAGGCAACCCACAGAGTATGGGGTTTCCCAACAGCCTTGATGGGATCCACGGTCCTCACAGCTTCTGTGTAAGTCAAAATTTGTTTTGTAGGATCCCCTTCAAAAAGCTTAACTCACCGATGCCACTGCTCCACGGTGTGAGGGTTCTGCCTCAAAAGCACACTATTAGCTAATTCTGGCCTCCTGTCCATCAGATGCTCAAACCTCGCCAACCGCATATCCACATCCTTGTCATCCATCAACCAAAAACAGCCAATCCTCTTCCTCAACATCTCAATATCCAACCTATCATCCTCTCCTATGTCATCCTCATTCCCATCTTCATCACTGTCATCCATATTTATCAATTTGATTGACAAGTGACAACACACTGTCCTCAAACTGCGAATATGCATCAAATATAACACTGAAATCTCTGACTGTAACTACTGTGGTCATCCCTTCCTCAAAGACATCTCTGGCCTTCTCAAGAAGGCGTCTCCTGATATAATAATCTGCCAAAGATGTCCAAAGTCTCCCCACCTCATCCGTGAACTTCCTAATCCCTCCTCTAATTAGTGCATCCAGATTCAATCCCGATATCTCAGTTGCGTGCTGAGTCAACAAATCACACAATTCCAGCCACAGTCGATGCTTTGTCTTCCCTTTTATGGAGTAAAAGTGGTGGTCTTCCACAAATCACACAATTCCAGCCACCTGCACAGCTCCGAATTAATCAAGAAGTCAATAAAATCCTCAATATGACTGGGATCATACTTCAAGTACCTCCGATGCACTCTTAGAGAAGTCTCTATGAGCACGCCCTTGTGCAAAACGAAGAGCAGATAACACTCCCAAATTGGGTCGTGCTGAGTAACCGGAAGCGCGCACAATGCACGGTCGAATGAGTAATCAGCTTCTGGTGAGTCAAAGACTGCAAAAACATGGTCCAAATGCGCGGCATCTTGTGCATCGTGGCGAGCGCTCGCTCGAAAGTGTTGTTGAGCGTCTGATACAGCGAGTGAGTAATCGGTAGATTCCTCACAATCTGGAGGCGCTGGCGGAGATAGGCGTGCCACAGCTTGTAGCTGCCGGGCAAGGCTTTGAGAGCTCGCTCGTAGATAATGGCGCGTCGCTCCGGGCGATTAGATACCGCCACCACAATTTGAGGTTGTCGGGGTTTCGGAGTACCTCTTCTTCGTGGAGGTAGTCCTCTTCGGTGGGGTGGAGTTCCTCACAAATCGACATACAGAAATTGTGAATGTATGAATTGGCGGTAGGGATGATCACCAATGAATTGGGGGATTTTGTTAGGGCAGGATTGCAATTCCTTTCAAACGGAGAGGGAAAACAAAACGAAACTACTAGTTCTATTGAACTTTTTTTTATAGTTAAATTATGAATTGGCGTGTGGAGTAGTTAAGCCCCCTACGACGTCGTTTGCTTCTTCCCTCAAAAAAGTATTCGTCATATCTCCTTCTCTCTTCCGCCCTCACCTACTCCAAATTCTTCAATTCCTCTCTCCCCTCTCTAAAGATCAATGTTTTAAAAATCAGACCGGAAAGCAAATCGCGAAGTTACTAGTTCACGGTCAATTGATCAGACCGATCCAACCACTGATTGGATCGTTTACTTAGCATATAATTAAATATATATTATATAAATATATCAAATTTATTATATAATTAAATATAGTTTTGATCAAATTCATATTATATATATAATTTAATGAATTTATAAAAACTTAATTGAGGATAAGTATAATTCAATTTTAGTGAAATATAAATATTATACCTAATAAATTAAAATTTATGTTTAAGTAAAGATATATATGACAATATTTAAATTTAGTGGGATAAATTACTATTAAAGTTTATTAGATAACACATATAACTAACATACTTTATTTACAATTAATCATGATTAATTAATCAATTTATAAAAATAATAATTAATCATAGAATGGATGAAAATTTATTCATTGACTATAAGAATAATTAAAGTTACTATTATATCACAACAATTGAAGTGGTCGAATGGTAATAGAGTTGGACTTACACACATGGGGCCTATGGTTCGAGTCCCATTGGATTCAAATTTTTGAAAAAGTGTTGAAAATCTAAAAAACCGGTTCAACTGGTTGGCAGTTCCCGGTCAGATCATCCGGTTCAAAACGGTCCAACCTCCTAACGACTTTATATGGTGAACCGGACCGGCATTAGCACCGGTTCGCAGCTGGACCAGTCCAAACCGATTTTTAAAACACTGCTAAAGATCGGTTTTTGCTCAAGGGTTTTTTATTGCGTGGGGTTACGTCACTAGCTCGTTGTATTTTCGAAGGTTGTGATCTTGTCTTTCGTTTTGATGCTTTCCTTTACAATTACACTTTTATGTCATCGAGTTCTGAATCGTTGGAGGTGAGAGAGGGAAGATGGAGGGGTTTTGTTGCAGGTGAGAGGGGAAAGATGGAAGGGTATTGTTGTGAGAGAGAAGTGAAAATGGTGGGAAGATGGAAAGGTCTATAAAAAAAATCTTTACAAACTACTCTCTCTAATGCTAACACATCTGAAAATCATCATGATGCTGACACCTCATAAAAGTAAAAATATGAAAATACTCATCTCATTTTTCGGTGCATTTTCGGCCGAAAATATTGCAAAAGGATAGCCGATGAAGTAACCCTTAGTTCAAGGACTCCTGATAATATTTTTAAAAATTAAGAACAATACTAAATCCTTATACCCTCGTCCTACGAGAATGTGCACTTTTCAATTTTAGAAACTCTTTTCACTCTAATGAGGTGTAACCCATTCTTCACTAACAATACTTTAATTACTTTTTCTCTCTACCTCTTTCTTACTTCCTCAATTTTGCATTAAAACTCATGCCGAACCTAAAGTGCATATTATTTTATCCAGAGTTATACATAGTGTGTTTGATATACCAGATTGAATACCACAATTCAAATTATAGATGAATAATCATGTGATAATTAATTAAAGTCAACCTTCCTCTACTAAAATAATCACATAGCTTAATCCTAGATAATATCTTGATAATACGAATATTATGTTATCAAGAAAACCAAACATCATTTAAGTGACAGTTAACTACCAATCACAACCCAAGGCCCACAGTGGTGACCACCAATGGGACACAACCACGAGCGATGATGGTGGGTCACAACGGCGCCCACCGTGGGACACGACAGTGGACTAATATGGTGTCCAATAGACACCTCCATATCACATTTTCGCCAACTCTTATCACCACAATAATGAATAATACTGTAACTTCTTTTAAAAGTCTGACACACTTATTTACAGTGTCTGGATAAATCTGGAGCATAAGTTATTTAATAAAACCTCATAGCCCCATTTAAAAATGTCTTACAATCCTTCATGTACATCAGTACATTTTAACCTGTAACATCCACAATCATGTGCCACAAAAAAAGATTGCTAATTCAGCACAATCTCAATTAATTCTTATTTCAAACCAGCCATATTGCATGGCATTAGTCATCTCAGTGATCTTAGAATAGGAAAATTGCCTATAATCCACACAATTACTACTACCCCACACATCGATGTAGATTCCACATATTATTTCAGTCTTTGATACATTCAAAATTCGGTATATGCCAAGACTGCAACGAATCTTGGAAGTTGGAACCTGGAACCGGATGCTGCATTCGAGGGGAAGACTATTTTTATCTGAAATTGCAAACAAGGATAAGTAGTTTGTCATTAGCATCAGAAAGGGAAGAACGAACTTCCAACCGAATGTTGGTTACTTCTAATTTACAATGTTGATTACTCATGCCCCCTCATCCATCCCCCGTTATCGTTTCATTTATGAATTTATGATAAGTAGAATTCTTAACCAAAAAGAAGGCAGATCAAACATCCACATCAAATAAGAGTGTTGATCTACCAACCTTAGCAAAAGCACTCTTGATCCATCAACTTTGTAGTTTTTAGCTGGACACATGCCTGAATGATACAAAAAGCCTGAGATGTACAACGTCATGTACTATGATTAAATAAAGCTGAAGCTGCAGTTTATATATAAGTCATTTTACTTGATGATTTCAAGCTGTAGCACATGAAAATATTACAAGTTGTGAGTGCAATGCCTGAGCAATCATTGGTATTGGAGAGCAGACAAGGACGGACCAAGGATTTTAAATATGGAAGGGCAAAATTACAAGTTTCTGTTTAGGATAAAATTGGACCGGTTTAGTTATATTTTTTAATATTAAAACTGAAGAAAATACAGAACACGACCTAAATATAATTTACTAAAACCATCAAGAAACACAAATAACACACAAGTCCAAGTACAAACAACATATAGGGGTCGAGGAAATAAAGATACCAACCTGAGAGCAGTCTCTAGATCCCTTAATGCATTGGTCATCTTATCCACATATTACTAAGAAAATCAGAGAGCCTAAAAGTATACGCAGCACAATTGTTAATGAGTAGATAAATAGAGAATAAGACTGAGGAATTTGGTATGAAAGGAAGGCATAGTATTGGTAAGAAGTTAGGAATTTAAAATAATCCTTAAAACATGCTCTATAATGTTTGAGTTCCAGGAATGCAATAATTGAGTATTGATTCTTGTCTCAATTTTGATTGTTAAAAATACACTCCAGTTCATAAACTCAAGATTAAACTAAAGTAGGTGTAGATTATCTCCACGAAAAATATTGATGTAATATTTATAGCCATGTAGATAACAAAATTTTATACTCATTCGTCTTACATACATAATATCATGGAAGGAAGAAGTATCCAATCCCACACTTTTGGGAATGAAAGTTCTTTCATAAGGTCGCAATTCCGAATGTTCAATTAAACCATCCATGAGATCAGAAATGCCGTAGGAAAGGTCATCCCATTCCTACGCCATCTATCTTTCCGTAAGATGATAAGCAAACATCAGGAAATAGGCAAAAGGGAGCAAATAAATCAGGGCAAGAAAAAGGTTTACCTAATATCTTTCGCAATAACGGTATTTCCATCTTCAGCTCCAAGATGGCGGAGGACAACTTCCTCTAGACGACCATCACGATATGCATGCTGTAAAGCAGAATAATTATGACTTATTAGATATTATTATAAAGAATAAACAAATCCACTCATTGTGTGAACTCAAAAGTACCAGTGAAGGGTAAATAGCATTTCAATGTCAAATTCACCCTGCCGAATCTCACACTCATGTTTTTTAAAAGCAGTGCCTCCTCACACCCAGTCGAATTTTCGAATTTTCTAAATTACTGAGAGAGGAAAAACATGCTCATCTAATATCATGTAAACGATAGAGCATTCCCAGACCATATTCCTTTTTCTAAATTGCTTCTTGTTTGTGACGCAGAACAAGCCGGGACTCCAGATTCTTAATAGATATCTTTTTATTATTAGTTATTTTTGCTATCTAATTTCCATAGTTATTTTGCTATCTTATTTCCATAGTTATCTTTTTGTTAGTATTTATTTTATTTGTTTCCTTTTGCTGTTAGGAATAGTTATTTTATTTGTTTCCTTTTGATGTTAGGAATAGTTATTTGTTTCCTTTAGCTGTTCGGGTTCTTATATGTCTATATAAGGACGTCAATTGCTGTAAAGGGATAGACCAGATTTTATAAAGTTTATTCTTGGATCCTTCGATCCCTTGCCCTGCGCTACTCTGTGTCTACTCTGTGTCAGGTGGTATCAGTTATGGTTGGCGATTCTGGAGCTTCCAATCTCTACGGCCATGATCACAAAGACGGATCCATGACCAAGGGGGATTGCGTGATGTTGCACCGCTTGGAGCAACACCTCGATCGGCGTTTTGATTCCATTCAAACGCAGATTGCAGGAATAACTCAAAGGCTGGAGATTCTATAGATGGATGTAGGTTTGTCATCTAGGGTTAACAGGATCAGGAGGGAGAACCAGCGCCACTACCGTAGGGTGGGACGCAAGGAACAACCATCTGAGGTCGAGTCAACTGATTCTGAGCGTTCTCGTCGCTCTAATTGGTCCAGGGCTACATTGAAATCAAAGAGATTGCAACATTCAACATCTGATTCGTCGGACAATCCAGAGGAAAGCATTGATGAATCTGCTTCTTGAAGGAGAAACATCCGAATGCAGGCCCATCGTCGTCCACGTGGCGACATCACACATAATCACGAAACGGGAACTGGGAGAAAGGGGGCATCGAAGTTCAGACTGAAGATTGACATTCCCTCATTCAATGGAACCCTCAATATTGAAGCTTTTCTCGATTGGGTTACGGATGTAGATAGGTTCTTTGAACATGTTGAGGTACCTAACGAAAAACGAGCTGCTATGGTTGCGTGTCGTCTAAAATCCAGCCCAGCTGCTTGGTGGGACAGACAACTTCGTGACAGAGAACTTCAAGGGAAAGCTCGTGTTTGTACTTGGCGGAAGATGAGAGGCATGATTGTTGATGAATACCTTCCTGCTGACTATGACCAGGTATTATTTCAACAGTACCAATGCTGCCAGCAAAACAACCGCTCAGTTCACGACTACACATGTGAATTCAATCGGTTGACCACTAGAACCAAACTATCTGAGTCTACATCCCAGCAAGTGGCTCAATACATGGAGGGGTTGAAGCCACAAATTCGCAATAGAATTGGCATCCAACACATAAAAACTTTACGAGATGCTAAGAGTTTTGCATTAAAGGTAGAACAGATGATTCACCAGAACCCTTTCCGCAACCAACAAAATAGTGACCGAACCAGACCTACGGGACAGAGAGCAGGAGACACGCCTGCACAACAGAACAATGAAAAGAAAGGAGCTACTGAAGGCTTTAAGAATACCCCTGCACAACAGCAGCAGGGAGGACGCCCTAACCCAAACCCTTATTCTCGACCATTCATGGGGAAGTGCTACCGTTGCGGGGGTACCGGTCATACTTCAAACACATGCCCAGAGAGGCGAACGGTGAACCTGGCTGGAAAAGAAATTGATGAAGTAGAGCCTGAATTTTGTGACCCTGGTGGTGATAGTGACATGAATGACGGCGATCCCGACAATGACCTCTTAGCGAGAGTCTGTCGACGGGTTCTGACCGCACCCAAGGTTGAAGACATTCAGACGCAACGACATCAGCTATTTCGTACACGTTGTACTATAAAAGGGAAAATATTCACCATTTTGATAGATGGCGGAAGTATGGAAAATATCATTGGGGGCAAGGTGGCTCGTACGCTCGAGTTACAGATGGAACCACACCCTAACCCTTACAACTTAAGTAGGATTGCAACCACTTCTGGAGGTATTCGCGTGGCTCAATGTTGTAAGGTACCGTTTTCCATAGGTAACTATTCAGATGAAATCATTTGTGACGTAGTGGAGGGATTAGATGTCTGCAACATAATATTAGGCCGACCTTGGCAGTTCGATGTTGGTTCTTGCCATGACGGGAGGACTAATACATACTCGTTTGAGAAGGGAGGTAAGAGATTTGTACTATTACCCTTACATTGTAGGAAACGGGAGCCCGTTGTGGAACTGGTCTCGTTGTGCTTGTACGCTCGAGTTACAGATGGAACCACACCCTAAACCTTACAACTTAGGTTGGATTGCAACCACTTCTGGAGGTATTCGCGTGGCTCAATGTTGTAAGGTACGTTTTCCATAGGTAACTATTCAGATGAAATCATTTGTGACGTAGTGGAGGGATTAGATGTCTGCAACATAATATTAGGCCGACCTTGGCAGTTCGATGTTGGTTCTTGCCATGGCGGGAGGACTAATACATACTCGTTTGAGAAGGGAGGTAAGAGATTTGTACTATTACCCTTACATTGTAGGAAACGGGAGCCCGTTGTGGAACTGGTCTCGTTGTGCTCCTCGTGGCCTGATATCAAACAAGAATTTTGGAGAACAGACACGGCATTTGCATTAGTTATAAAGCAAGAAGTTAGCCAAGAACGTCCATCAATTACCAAATTACCCGAAAACATTCAGCTACAACTGGCAGAATTTGCAGATATTAGGCTTGCCACCGTTACGCGACATTCAACACCATATTGATCTTATCCCAGGGGCAAGCCTACCAAAATTACCACACTATAGGATGAGCCCACAAGAAGGCAAATATTGAAAGGGAAGGTGGAAGAACTGATGCAGAAAGGACAACTCCGTGAAAGCATGAGTCATTGCGTTGTTCCTGCATTATTAACCCCAAAGAAATATGGATCTTGGAGAATGTGTGTCGATAGCCGAGCAATCAACAAAATCACTATAGGCTACTAATTTCCAATCCCTCGTCTCGATGATATGTTAGACCAACTGCATGGTTCGAAGTGGTTTTCACGTTTAGATCTCAAGAATGGCTGCCATCAAATCAGAATTAGGCCCGAGGATGAGTGGAAGACAGCATTTAAAACAAGAGAAGGCTTGTACGAATGGATGGTTATGCCATTTGGATTGTCAAATGCGCCGAGTACATTCATGAGGCTAATGAATCAGGTGTTGAAACCATTTTTGGGAGTATGTGTGGTCGTCTACTTCAATGATATCCTTATCTATAGTCCCACGGAGGTTGCACCTATTCCACTTAAGGCAGGTGTTTGAAGCACTACGTGCCAACCAGCTTTTTCTCAACCTCAAGAAATGTGAATTTCTAGTTTCCAAAATTATTGTTCTTGGGGTTTGTGATCAGTTCGTCGGGAGTACAAGTTGATGAAACAAAAATTCAAGCCATTCAAAATTGGCCTGTTCCGAAGACGGAGTCTGAAGTCCGAAGCTTCCATGGACTTGCCACTTTTTACAGAAGATTTATCCAGCATTTTGGCACCATTGCAGCGCCACTGACTAACTGTTTAAAGCAAGGGAAATTTATATGGACAGATGCGGCTAACTCCAGTCTTGAAACGCTGAAAGAGAAACTTTGTTCTGCCCCTGTCCTTACATTCCCTGATTTTCAGAAAATGTTTGAGGTTGATTGTGACGCTAGTGGTGTAGGCATCGGTGCAGTATTGTCAAAAGAGAAACGACCGATATGCTACTTTAGCAAGAAATTTAATGAAGTACGTGCAAGATGGAGTACCTACGACAAAGAGTTTTATGCTATTGTACGCGCACTCAAGATTTGGTAACACTATTCAGTAGGAAAAGAATTCATCCTTTATTCAGATCATGAGGCCCTCAAGTTTATTAACATCCAGCGCCGAATTAGCGTTGACAAACATGCGAGATGGTGTCAGTTTCTACAAAAATTCCCATTCCGCCTAATGCATAAATCAGGGTCTCAAAATGTTGTATCAGACGCTTTGAGTAGACGCTTTGAGTAGACAACATACACTGCTACTACAATTGGGACAAGTAGTAGTGGGATTCTCATGCTTGCGTGACTGTTATGAAGGAGATGCTGACTTTGGTATTACATGGGCTGACTGTCAACATGGCCGCTCCACTCAAGATTTATATATTTGTGATGGCTATTTAATGAAAGGGAACCAACTTTGTTTACCGCGCACCTCCTTGCGCGACAAAGTAATTTATGACCTGCACTCTGGAGGATTAGCTGCTCATTTTGGAAGAGATAAAACCATAGCTGCAGTGCAAGAAAGATTTTTTGGCCGCAATTGCGCAAAGATGTGATGCTGCGTGTCATGACAACTTGCCATGTTTGTCGGACATCAAAAGGAAAGGTACAAAATACTGGGTTGTACACCCCTTTACCAGTCCCAACCAGTGTTGTCAAAATGTCGTTTGGGTCGCTCGGGTCTCTCGGGTCGCAGCCAGCACCGCCCCAACTTGGTGGGTTGATCGAGATACGGGGTCGCGACTGGGGCGACGGGGGCGATTGGGTCGAGCCGGAGTCGATACTGTGGGTCGCAGTCAAGTGGAGAAGAAAGAAAATAGAAGATGAACAGACCCTATAATATTTAAATAATCCTATACTAAATGGAATACAACTTTTACTCTCCTAGATTACATAAATGATTTAGTGGTGCAGAGCTGCTGGCACGTTTTCCTATAGTAATTAATAGGCAGTCTCTCTTTCTCTCTCATTACTCATAGACAGAGTAATATTTAACACATTCTCCATCTCTGTCTTACTCGGCTCTCCATTTCTAACAAATGTTTAATTAATATTTCATAGGCAATTATGCATCTCTCTTTCTTTATAAGCTGCTGTTATATAAATACATTACCTATATTATAATAAGAGCACAAACCTATCTACAACTTAGTTATATTAATAGGGTGAAATGGTAGGTCAATAAAAATAAAAGTTCAGCGTGTTATGCAATTTTTGCACTATTACCACATTTGATTGGTGGGGCGCACGACCCGGTCGACTCATCGCCCTGCGACCCAAAATTTCACTCAATCGCCCGGGTGCGACCCTCGACCCTAACATCACTGGTCCCAACAGATATTTGGGAAGACCTATCCATGGATTTCATACTCTGACTTCCACGAACGCAGAGAGGTATGGATTCTATTTGTGTAGTGGTTGACAGATTTAGCAAAATGGCACATTTCTTGTCCTGTCGAAAGACCTCAGATGCTGATGCAGTGGCAGCAATTTTCTTCCAAGAAATTGTTCGCTTGCATGGGATTCCAAAGTCAATTACATCAGATCGCGACTCCAGATTCTTAGGACATTTTTGGAGACGTTTGTGGAAAAGATTTAATTCTTCTCTTAATTTTAGCAGCACAGCACATCACATCCACAGACGGATGGGTAGACCGAGGTGGTGAATCGTACTTTAGGCAACATGTTACGCTCTGATATGCCTAGGCAATGGGACTTAGCCTTGCCTCAAGCTGAGTTTGCATATAACATCGTGCAACATAGTTCTACGGGATGCTCTCATTTTTCTCTCGTTTATACAAAGGTTCCTGCTATTGTTGTTGATCTCTTGCCGCCTGGCCGAGAACCAAGAGGCACAGCTGATGAGGTTGCTGAGCACATTGTTGCGACCCGTGAAGAAACAATCCAGAAGCTGCATGAGGCAAACAAAAGGTATAAAGAGAAGGCTGATGTGCATCGCAGGGAGAAGATTTTTGAGGTTGGCGATGAGGTGATGGTTTTCTTGCGCAAAGAACGTGTTCCAGTAGGCACTTATAGCAAGCTGCGGCCAAAGAAATATGGTCCTTTCAAAATATTGCGGCGTATCAATGATAACGCCTATATAGTGGATCTTCCAGCAGAGTTCAACATCTCCTCCACATTCAACGTGGCTGACTTATCACCTTTCCCCCCTGATGTCGGCCCTCAATATGGAGATCCTACTCCTTACAGAACTCGCGGTCGAGTTCTCCCCCGGTGGAGGAGCATGACGCAGAACAAGCCGGGACTCCAGATTCTTAATAGATATCTTTTTATTATTAGTTATTTTGCTATCTTATTTCCATAGTTATTTTACTATCTTATTTCCATAGTTATCTTTTGTTAGTATTTATTTTATTTGTTTCCTTTTGCTGTTAGGAATAGTTATTTTATTTGTTTCCTTTTGATGTTAGGAATAGTTATTTGTTTCCTTTAGCTGTTCGGGTTCTTATATGTCTATATAAGGACGTCAATTGCTGTAAAGGGATAGATCAGATTTTATAAAGTTTATTCTTGGATCCTTCGATCCCTTGCCCTGCGCTACTCTGTTTCAGTTTGGTACTACTTCACAACATGGAATAATATTAATATTATCTGCAAGACTGCAACGCAACTTAATATTTGAAAAGGGTCTCTCTACGATACAATTTGGTCTATACTTCACTACCACAAATTGCAAAGAGGAATATCTATGACTAACGTGTGGACTTGAAGCATATACCACTCTGTCAAGAGTCTAGCATCACTAGTCCTAATTCATACTCTTGAGATGGCATTATGGTCCAGACTCCAGAGACAATTCTATCAACACTTAGAAGCCAACTTTTATAGCTTCATAATATAAGGTATATAAACATTTAACTATTTGTATCACTTGCATCAACATCTTGCAGAATAGGCGACAATGCCAGAATCCATACGATTATGTTCTCCAAATATTCACTGTTACCAATATGAAGTTCTTCAATTTGTATTAAAATGGGAGAATTTCTCCCAAATTTCTCAATGAACACTTCTCAGCCATGCATATTGATGTCAACTTTTCCCTGAATTCTTGATTAACCTTTCCACTCCAACAAAAGGAGCATTTTAGAGCACCACAAAGTGGATACGTTAATGAGAATCACCCAAATCATCCAAGAATGACTAAATGAGAACTGCCGTAAGATAGGATTACATCTAATTGTGCATAAGACCATTGGGAAACCAACATCTCTTTTTTAATATATACTACTATATTTGGAATGGAAAAAGTTCAAAAGTAGCAATGTATAACATGAAGAATATGACAATGGGGGTATAGAAGGACTCTTCAAATCAAGGACTACAAGAATAAGATGTAGGAATTATGAATAGAAAATTTTAATGAAGATATGTCGAGATGCAACCATTATATATTCCTACAAAAGCACTCAATGAAGTGCTTACCAAGCAGACAAGGATTTTACATAGTGATTTCAAGAAAGCACTCTTTTCCAATACTCGGTTAAAGCCAACTCATTTTCTTTCCTATTCAACTTGAATAGAGGTTACATACTTTGCAACTATTGAACCAGATTAAAGGCTCTTTGTTGTGTTTAATGGCTGCACAAAGAGGCCTAGCATGTAAAATATAGAAAACAACTGCGAGGATGATACAGAGAACAGCAGGTTGGGCCTACAAATGGTTAATTCAAGATATGGGTTGAGCATACCGAGAAACTGAAGATGGGGATAGAGGAAAGAGGGACATCTACCAGCTAAATGACATCGACAAGATTAAAAGACCGCAAATAAGATTGCACCTTATATCAACGATGAAAGTGAGAGAAACAACTACACTATAGTTTATCACCCAATCTGAAACAAGTATGCAATGATTCTGAAGATGAAAAACAATTCAGCCACAATGAGATAATAAGATGCTGCCATTTCTGTAAGCAATAAGCAAAAAGAAAATTGATTTGACATCTACAGTGGCAAAGCTAAAATTAATTCTCGGTACTTTCAAAAGAAAATCAAGGAACTTCCTTTTTTCCACTTTAAAAAAATTTGCACCATCAAACAAATTTTATGTAGCAAACTTGTCTTAACCACTAAAACAACTATAGTAGTAGTGTAGTACTAACAAAATTCAATCTCTCTCTCTCTAATGCAACTTTAAGTTCAAAAGTTGAGCTAGAAGGCAATGACACACCATTTATGAGTAGAAGTCAAGGCAGGTGAACAAATCCAATTATGTGGCAGACAGTCCTTGAATAACATAGTACACAATTCTAATTTGTAAGAAACTCAACGCAGCAGAGTTTCTGTATACCTTTTTATTAATGGAATAGAAGAAAATGCACGTACCTTATAAAAACAACTCGTGCCAAATGGGCAGGTCCCATTACCGAAGTCAAAGTGCATGCAATCAATAGATCTGAAAGATGCTTTCCTATCAGTGTGAGGAATAGGAGGAATAGGAGCAGTAAAGCGATGAGGGAGCTCAACTGTACCTCAGCTTGGACTTGTAACTGTCAACAATTTCTTGCTTATCATCTTTAGAGGAATACCAAATTACACTTGGAATCACAAAATATGAAAGCTTCCTACATATAGGGCAGGATCTTAATGCCGGATTAGCATCCATGCCAGATGATCGTGAAGTACTACGCCAATTCCTGATGCATGATACACAAAATGGATGATCGCACTCTGACAATATCCCAAATTTACGTTCAGCTGCCGTAGGTTTTGACAGGATCTTCTCAAGACAAACACTGCATTCTATTTCTTGACTATGTGTCAATGCTTCTACGTGTTTTTGTCTCTTTTCACATGTTTTCATGTGTTCTTCTCTCTCTTGCGGCCTAAAAGGATGCAAGCAATGCTTCCTGCAGGTAGGACAAAGATCCCCATGAACTCGATGGCAACTCACACCATGTGGACATTCCCCAGCAGCAGCAAAAGAGCATATTGGT
The DNA here is from genome assembly GCF_004379255.2 of Salvia splendens. Classification (NCBI taxonomy): domain Eukaryota; kingdom Viridiplantae; phylum Streptophyta; class Magnoliopsida; order Lamiales; family Lamiaceae; genus Salvia; species Salvia splendens. The sequence goes on along the minus strand of NC_056033.1, from coordinate 43,466,038 downwards.
TGGTCAGCAGGATCTACACCCCTAAAGTCTGCCAAATCATCATCACCTTGTAGAGTATCAGAATTCCCAGAATTCTCACCCCATGCTGGTGTAAAAGGAGGATGAGCTGGTAAGTTAGAAGCTGAATGTTCAAAACTAACACCAGTGGTAGCACCGGAGACTAATGTTGCAGCTGTGGTGGAAGAAAGATCTGCGGATGATGATGACGCTGGCGACTGTAACTGAGAAACTTTGACGTGATCATATCTACAACGAGTGCCATAAGCACAAGCTCCTTTCTGGTAGAACGTACATATCTGCAGTAATATGCATATGCCAAGAAGAATGAGGTTATATTAAAACATTAAAAGTGGCTACTAGTTCTAGCAGGTTAGCAGAAACTCACATTATTAGGTGGGGCCTTCCAATCATGTGAATACTCGCAGTGTTCCCCTTTTAGACATGCACCATGAGCAAAGAATTTGCAGAGAGCCCTGAAGCAATAATAATCATCAGAAATCACAGTAATGGATCTTTCTTGTTTTTCAATTAAAAAATGGCTGAAGTCTATGATCTCCATAACAAAACCAGAACCCTTTATAAACACACAGAGCCCTGAAGGATCAACAAATCATTAAAAATCAATTTAAAGAAATGTCCTGTCAAGTGATGCAACAACTCCAAGACCAGTGATTGCAACTGGGTTGAAGGCTTCCAAATTGTCATTTTCCATCCTCTTAAAACCATCTAGTATATGTTATTTTTAACAATGGAGAACAGTGCAATGCAGATAGTCAGCGACTCCAGCAAGGTGTTCTTCTAGTTGATTCAAATAAAACTATAGTGTTGGAGATCAATACCCCCAAGAGTAAGTATATCACTAGTTTAGCATTCAAACAGTCAGCCTCATGGAGATTACTTTTGTGGGTCTATCTTCAGCAAAGAGTTGGGCCGTACACTATGCACTAAAATGGAAAGAATCAATGTGGGAAGTGTCATGCTAATGACCTCCTTAAAAACTGCTCGATAGGAAACTCATATTCTATCTAAGTGAACAACTCGACTTTCTAATAGCAACTAATAAGTTTTCAAAACATGCTATACAACTACAGTCATAGACTAATCAAACCTTCAAGAAACTGCCCATAACTATGATTCCAAAACTTACAAGCAAATCAACGTGTTCTTTAAAACATATTTTAGGATAAATAAGCTCATGATAGATGTACATTGGAATTACATACGAAGATAGATATCTTCGGTTGACGAAGTCAATTGATTGCTATCTTCAAATTTCGATACCTCCTTTTCTGAAAAAAATCGCTACCTTCGAGCTAACCAAATTGGTATAAACGAATTCCAAGTTCGAGAAATCAACATAAAATATCCAAATATTTTCTATGCAATCGCCGTATAAATGATTCATAAAAATTATCAAATCAAAACTAATCGAATAAAAAATCATTAGAAAATCGGAAAAACTAACAAACAATTCCAGATGATATATTACGGTTTCAATATCTACTCACCGTTTAGACATGTTGTAGCTGCAAATCCGTGAGAAATCTGCGAAATTTTACGATGATAACGATGAGAGCTTTTACTCGGTGCAGAAAAATACGGGCATGCCGGAGTGAATTTAGGGATTTTGGCGGTTGGGATGTTGGTGAACTGTTTTCCATTATGATCCTCCAGCTTCAAGTTTATCACGCAAGGTCCCAAATCTAAAGGCGTATTTTCTTTCCCGGACATAAATAATGAGAAATTGCGCATACACACAAATTTGAATTAATTATGATTTTTTGCAATAAGTAAAAAGTATGCCTCCAAAATTCCAAATACATGTATTTTCATTGTCACCTCAACTAATACATTAATTCTTAAAAAATTGACAATTATTTAAAATTTAAGAATAACTGAAGATATGTGTTTAGTTTAGACTGCTTAAATAATTAATCGGTTATTAATTAATTAAATTGATTAAATCGTTTATCAGTTAATCAATAATTGTCTATGTTGGTTATATGTTTGGTTTATCACATTAGGACGAACATGCTTCTCGGTTAGAATCTATAGCCACTCAAGTTAATCAACGGAGCTGAACTACGTCTTGATACTTCAATTTCAATTTCAATTTCAATTTCAATTTCAATTTCAGTATATGATGTTTTACTGATTTATATATTCCATTAGAAATTTCACCACAAAAAAAAATTAATTGTATTCTATAGATATTTGTCACCACAAAGAGTAGCAAGGTGAGACAACTCTTGTGCATGAATGATATTCATTCTAACAACTACAATACATGTTTTGCAAGATTAGCATTTGTAAAGAGAAACGAAAACCAACCATAGTCTTCGAGATGATCTCTTTTAAATCGGTTGTAGTTGAGTTATTCAAGAATTTCGTGCGTACAAGGTTCTTTATTCAGGAGTTCAAATAAATGTTTACTTCGTTTGTACTGTCAAGTCTAAGAGCATCCGTAGTGGCGGACGTCAGACAGGCAGGCCGGACGTCCGCCATTGTGTGCATGTGACGCGGATACGAACATCCGTTGCGGATACCGCAGTTCCGCGACCTTCTGCTGACGTCCGTCGCGACGTCCGTGCGGACGTCCGTCATTGCATTGACTCTCCCGGACGTCAACACGGACGTCCCGATTATTTGCATTAAATTTTTTTAAAAAAATTCTATAAATACGTCTTGTTGCACTTCATTTTATTCGCACAACTTGTATTAATGAGTATCTCTCTCTAAAATACTGTTCTTTCGAAGAACAATGGAGCATCACGATAGCGCCGATTATTTTGTAAATAATGTGAGGAATTATTTTGGGCCATTTGAGGGTAATTGGAATTTTTATCGCCGATTATTTCGGTTTTTCGCAAAATCTATCGTCAAAACATTTGAGGTTTCGGACGGGAGTAATTTTAGATTAAACTAGAATTAATATTCTACCAGATGGTATATAGAATTCATAAATGTGGAATCATTGATATGGAAATAAATTAGCACAAGAAATGAAATTAATTTAACTAATTAAATAACTAGAAATTAAAAGAAATTTCTAGAAAAGTTGTCACCTATTATTATCTATTAAGCTTGACTTCTTTTTTATTGGGGAAAGAGAATGAAAATCAGAAGCCATGGGAAAAGAGAGAACCATGAGTTCTCATGGCAATCCTATGCTTCGATTTTTCGTCGAAATATCGATCCAATCGTGTAAACGTTATGAAATCAATTCAGGCCTTTCTTCCTATACTAATTTTATAGCATAAAATTCAATATATATTAAGGTTAGAAATCTGAAAATTTCGAGCTCCATAGGTGTTGATGGATATATGGTTTTATGTTCGATTAATTGTTGAATACGTAGTGTATGGACGTCGTATACCACGTTTTGATGGGTAATTTCAAAGTTAAATTGCCATGGTATGAACATGATGTTTGAAGTGAGGAAGAGCTAAATCGGATCGTGTGTGTTTCGTGTGCTTACAGGGAACACTAATACAAGTGCTCGGTCAAGACACCGCGCTTCTTAAATCCACTGGATCACTAGGTCCAGGAACCCAAGGAACACAGAGTGTTGTTGTCGTTGGACACGCTCGACTCTCCTTCAAAAAATTAATCCCTCAACCCAAATTACTATTAAATTAGTATAGGGAAGTGGGGTCGATCCCACGAAGATGGATTCGTGAGTAGTGTTTAGAGACTCTGGAAACAAGCGGCTGCTGCCACGCAAAGGGTTGAGGTTTATAACAACTACCACTAGACCTAGGCACGGAATTTAAATGCTAGACCTAAGAAACAGAATACTTGTAAAATCAGACATCAACACTGAAAGAAACAATAGCTCGCTAGACCGTGTAAATGATTAACTAAATATGACTAGGCAGGAAGAATTAAAAAGTGGGGACCAGGACATTCAAATAAGGTAAGTACAGTAAAAGCTGCAACTAACAAACTCATGCAATTTCCTATCCCACTCAGAAACGTAAATGAAGAAAACAGAGCATACTCCTAGATTCGAACAGAATATAGAAATCGGGACGCCGGAAACTCGCTACGAATCGGAAGTACATCAGATCTACATAAACTGAACGAAATGAAACGAAAACACGTAAGCTAGGCATAAAATTAAACCAGCACGACTCAGATTCACGTCGAATGCTTAATCCACTCCGGATCCAAGACATCCGAACTCAACACCCAGCACAATCAACTCCATAGCTCCGATTATCACAGATCTACTCAAATCAACTCCAGATCCCAACAATCACAGACAACCCTACGACATCAACAAGTTAAGAACCTGATTCATCCACAAACAAACTCTATTCTCCCAGATCCAACCACAAACCTGCGATAATCTAGAAAACAACCAATTCCAACAATCCAACTCAGAATTCAAGTAAACATAATCGACAAACAAATATCAACACAGTCGGCATAAACTAAAACGAAACTTGCATAAACACAGAGATTATCCAGAAAACAAAGAGGTCCGAGCCTCGAAAGCGAAGCTCGGCGAATTCAGCAGAAACGTAAACAGAAAATAAATTGTTTCTTCGCCCTCAAGTAGGACGGTGTTACCACCAGATCGAAAAGTGTGTAAGCTAGAAGTGAACCCCAAGTATGCCCTGAATTTCCCACGAAAGAACCCAAGTGTGTGAAGAAAAGTGAACTAAGCTACAAGCTGTTGGCGAGGTCTCCCACCGAGAAGATCCCTCCAGCGTGCATGCTTCTCTCTTTTATAGACGCGGACATAACCTTCTAGAGTCTTCGTAGAAATCTCTATTCTACCCTTCAACTCCGAGGCTTCCTCCGTCGAGCAATTTTCCGCATAATGTCCACTCTTTCGCCTTCTTCCTAGGTCCACGCAACTGTCTCCCTTCTTTGCTGGACCTGGCGAATATCTTCACACACCTAGCTTAAAACGCGTGTTAGACCCAGAAATTTCACGAATTAAAGCCCTAGACCTATGCATGAAATTAGCCTTATCAATGTTGAGACTTAAAATATACTTTAGGGTTTATGGTTTGGTGGTTAGATGTTCATGATAGATGAAATAAATGATTTAAGAGTTGATTTAACATGAATTGAAATAGAATTTGATCAACAAGGTTTAATCCCCTGTTTTTCAATGACCAGTTCCAAATTGTTTGGCATGAGTAGAATAGTGAAAACATTGGTTTAACAATTTCTATAATAACTATGATGCGTCTAGAGGATCCCTGATTTTTATGAAGAATTTAGGAGTTCATTTACTATGTGTATAAATTGTTTGAACTATATGACCATAAACTGTCAAAATTCTGGTAAACTGCCTTATTTTTGTATGTTTTATTTGAATTATTCCGGGTACTTTAACTAGAGTTAAAATCGAATAAATAATGTTTATCTTAACTATATGGTGTCCAGGTGTTCTGGGAATTTTATGATAAATTAAAGAGTACAAACACCATTTATAAAAATTGTTTAGAAAATACTGCCAGAAATTGTCTGATTTTGGTAGTATGGGGGAAATGGTGATATCTCTTAAACCATTAGGAATTTTTGAATAAATCTTGTTGTTTTATAAACTGGACTCCTCTGGGTATTTAAAAATATTAGGTCAAGCCTCTAAATCCTTCCGAATGAATATAGAAGTTTTATGACGAATCAGTCCAGTACAGTTGCTATATTAGAAAGTTAATGTATAAGTGGGATATTAAGATAATAGAGCAAATGAATTCATTTAAGATGTTTGATCATGAAATTGTGATTTAGAATGAATATGAGTGTTAATGTAAATTTTGGGAACTTTCTAATTGAGGTTAGCAATTTTAATACATTAATTATATGATTATATACTTTCTATGAATAGTATTTTGTGAATAGTAACAGAATACTTAGTGATTTTATTTGGAAGACTTAATGAGCTGAAGTTGATGAAAATAAGTATATGTTACTAATATTTATGATATTTATAGTTGATAAACTCGTGGTTTAGCAAGTATTTTGGATGTTTAACGTGAACATTTCAGTGTTTTTGTAGCATACTACTTGAGTTTACATCCATTATCCACTACATAAGTGTTTTGACGAGTTTGTCGAGTGTTTGGAGCTAAAACAGGTGAAAATGACTTGAAAACGAGCTTGAAGGAAGAATCGCCTGACCGGGCGCGCTTCAATGCGCGACTTTCGTATAATAGCCATAACTCTCTCATCCGGACTCCGATGGGGGCGTGCAAGATACTCACGCGAAGCCCTTTCGAAGACGAAGACAATGCTTTTAGAGGATTCCAGAGAAAACGCCCGACCGGGCGATATTTAAGGGGAAAACGCCCGACCGGGCGTTTTGGTCGCAAACTCCAGAAAGTTTGCCCGACCGGGCGTTTTGGCGACTTAAAATTGCCCCGGCCGGGCGATGTGTTCTGCGAGATTGAATTGCTATTATTTCCGCCCCGGGTATAAAAGGAGACCTAGGTTTTCGACCTCAACACATCATACACGCCCAACTGCAGTTCTTGAAGGTTTGGAGAGCGGATTTGTGAGACAAGGAGTCCCAATCTTCAACAAGATTGAAGACGAAGACGAATTGCCATTCAATCCATTCTTGGGAGTATTTCCATTGGTTTTCATATTTAATTCAATGACTATGGATTATTTTTATGTTTTTGAGTTGGATATGAGTAGCTAAATCCTTTGTAGAGTTTTGGTGAAGACTACAATGAATACTTGTGATTGATTTAATAGCTTTTGATTACCTATGCTCTTGTGATTATTTTGTTTCATTCTTGTGCCTTTCAATTCAATTGCCTAGCTACCAATTGGATATATTGACCTAGTTTGGAGTAATCGAGAGATATCTATTTAGGATTGATAAAAGAATGAACAACACCTAGATAATTTGCATTCGAGAGAAGGAATTCTAGGGTGAGGACTTGAATCTTTTGAGTATAGGAGTTAATTGTGAAGTATTAGAAGGAGACTTCAGTATTAATAGTTAATCAACGGGTAGAGTGCACTCGAGAGGGGGCTTAGCCTAGAATAGCGATTGTCCTTCTAATCCTAGAGACTTCAACGGGTAATCAAAGTTGTTGAGTTGTTTACATTGTGGGTATTGTAGTCGGATCCAAAGCTCTACCTCATTCTTTTATTTGAAACTTTATCTTTTGTCTCTTATTTTACTTTGCTTATGTTCATTAGTTATTTACCAAAACCAAACCTTTGTTTTGTCTAGATAGTAGTTGAAATCGGTCTGTGGTACTTGAGTTTACACATTTTGTCTATGTGGGATACGATACTCTTGCTTGCTTTGTGCTACACTAGCCCCGTACACTTGCGGGATTTTCTTGTGTTAAAATAAGATGAGTCAATAGTATAAGGCATAAAAGCTTGTAACACGATTCGTGCAAAATTGAATGAACCTAGAAGATAGCTAAGGGTCGAAAGGTAAAATAGGCTTATGTTCATAAGCCTGCGAGGTAGCGTATCCTCTCTATGGTTTTTGATTCCTTTGGTTGAGATGATGTGTGCTATAATGTGATTATTTGTGCGATGTTAATTAAATAATGTGCTTAAATATGCTTATAATTTAATATGAGGATTGTTATGATACTTATTAATTTTAATATGAATGATCTGCAGAAATAATGGTACGAATATGAATAAAAGACAATGGATATGATATGCAATGAAATGTAATAAATTATGAAGATCTGAATAATGTGAAATATGTCTGAATGGGTTATGAAAAGATATCTGAATGCATATGAAAAAGAAGTGATCTGATAGGTAGAGCCTGGATAAAATGAACACAAGAGAATAATATGTAAAGGTTATAAAAGTATATACTAAAAGAATGTATGTGAATTCGATAAGAATGATTACCTGAAGTGATATTTGGAAATAGGATAAATGTGAAAAGGAGATTTGAAAGAAGAATATGAAATAAAACGTCCCGTTTGCTTGGTCATATGTGTTGGGTACAATTGGCATACCATAGGACAGCAGCGCTGCATTATTTGTGATCACTCGTCTTCTGGATAACCGAAGCGAGGATCGTCTGTTATCTGATGGCCCCTATCTGATTTGTCTGATATGCACCCTCGTGGGTGATCTGCTCATCTGTCTGATATGCACCCTCATGGGTGGTCTGGTCATCTGTGTGATATGCACCCTCATGGGTGGTCTGTGCGGAGTCCTATCGAGGACAAAATCTGCGTCTGTATCTGATTCTGTTTCTGATCTAGTCCGTGTATCCTGCCTGAAACCAAGCAGATATTGGGGCTATATGATAAGATGAGATAAAATAATATCTGATGACTTGTGAATAAAAGATCTGTAATCTGTGATCTGTGATATATGATAAGATGAGATAAAATAATATCTGATGACTTATGAATAAAGAATCTGTGTGATCAGTGATATGTGCTATATGATAAGATGAGATAAAATAATATCTGATGACTTGTGAATAAAAGATCTGTAATCTGTGATCTGTGATATATGATAAGATGAGATAAAATAAAATAATATCTGGTGACTTCTGAATAAAGAATCTGCAATCTGTGATATGTGATATATGATAAGATGAGATAAAATAATATCTGATGACTTGTGAATAAAAGATCTGTAATCTGTGATCTGTGATATATGATAAGATGAGATAAAATAATATCTGATGACTTATGAATAAAGAATCCGTAATCTGTGATCTGTGCTATATGATAAGATGAGATAAAATAATATCTGATGACTTAGGAATACTGATCGGTGATATGAGATATATAAAATAATATCTGACGAATTGTGAATAATGATCTACGATTTCTGATATGTGATTTGTGAAAAATGATATATGATGATATGCGAAATCTTGAGAAAACCAGAACTATAAGATACAATGAAAATGTGGTAGTGTAGGAAGAAATAAGTGAGTCTGTTATCAGGAGGCCATAAGACAAATATGACAAGAAATATATGATGAATAAGTGTGGGTATCTGAACAAGTATGCTCTGGCGTGTATATATATATATATATATATTGTAATAATAAATCAAGATGATAAGAAAATGATATTAAGAATGAAATATCTGAAGAGACATAAGTAAGAAATATGGAAAAGTTGTATGACAGAAGTACAAATAAGTTTGATATAATGAGTTTGTACGAAATTTTGGAAATCTGTGAAACTGAAATAAAAACAAGCAAAAGATTAAAAATGAAATAATATAGTTATTATAGTTACTATTGTCTTAGCCGAGAGGGTTGGATTCTGAAGTTTGGATATTGCTACTGGGCTTTCGAGCTCACTCCCTCTCATTTTCCCCCTGCAGGTTAGAGTTGATATTTTGTCAGTGGTGTTGAGCAGCTTTGCACATCTTTGACGGGTCACTGGTGGTCAACTTAGTTTAGTAGTCGTGGCATGTTGTGTAATAGTTAAATCTTTAATTTTCCTTTGGATAAATATTAAGTTTTTTTTAATGTAATAGTAGATTTTAATTGTTCTTTTAAGCTAAATAGAAAAAGGAAAACTTCAGCACGGGTTTTCGATACTGAAACGTGACATCACTTATTCGGTGGGTTTACCTACCCGGTAGGGGGTGCCCGGCCAACGTGCACCACCCCCAAACATCGGACTATTCGGACTTGGGTATTCACCGGAATCCATTTTATAGTGTAATTTGAGTGTGGAAAAGTGAATGGAAATGTTACAAATGAAGGTGGGGTAAGTGGTATTTATATAAATAAAATTTTCGGAATAAAAAAAAACACGTTGCATCGTCCGCGTCTTCCACAGTGGGCGGACGATGGCGCGGACGATCTATAGAGCACGGACGATGGCGCGCCCGAGGCATCGGACGGCCTATCGTCCACCCCATCGCGGATGCTCTAAGCATAGGTAACCGCACTCTTCAGTTATCCGAAATTCATCGATTCAATCACTAAGCTCGATTTATTTTGTAATTTCCCTCTATCGTCTATCGGTCCTCTTGTTCCTTCAGTTTGTGTAAAATTGTTCTGTTTCAGCTGTTCACTTATAATTTCCTCTCATATATTCTACTCAAATTCTAGATTTGAAGGAAGTGGACGTACTAATTGTAAAAATCATGGATTAAGTATGCCTTGTCAATGGATTTTGACCAAACAATAAATGTGACGAGACATTTAATTTTATGAAATTAAATGATATAGCGTCGATCTACATTTTACGTAGATAAATGTAGTATATTCACTTTCTCTAATCCGATTTCCGGTGAGTGAGAAATAGTGGATTAAAGTTGGGCATAATTAGCTTTTAATTAAAGCTTTAAGTTAGAGCTTAGGGAATAATTAACTAGTGTTAATTATCCCACATTGGAGAAGTAACACATCTTTTAATGTGTTTAAATTAAGTAACTTTATGTTACTTGATAATTATAGTCGATCAAGATGGGTGAAAGAGCCCACACGCGCGCACACGCGGGCGCCTCCCCCGCCCGCCCGAGCCCGTGGTCGTGGTCGTGGTCGTGGTCGCGATCGCAAAAGATGTGTTTAAATTAAGTAACTTTATGTTACTTGATAATTATAGTCGATCAAGATGGGTGAAAGAGCCCACACGCGCGCACACGCGGGCGCCTCCCCCGCCCGCCCGCCCGAGCCCGTGGTCGTGGTCGCTATCGCAGGCCTCAGGCCCGGTCCCGATCTCGATCTTGGACTTGGATCTTGGCAATTGGTCTTTGGGCTTGGGTCTAGACCATTAATAATCTTTTTAGACCACCGCCGAGCCAGCAATTCAAGTGGCTTGACACATTGTCAAGCGTGGCACAGTCAAAGCCTACACGGCTGCCACGTGAGAAATCCACTCGCTCCACACGCGAAAGGCACACGCCTGCCACAAGCTCTCGTAACGTTCGGCAGTTAAACTCTCGCAATGATGACAGCCATCATGGCTGTTGACCCCCCAGCAGTGGAATGAGCCTATAAATAGGCTAGTCATTCCATGCATCTTTACACAACATTCACAAGCATTTGCATCATAAGCTCTCTCCCTCTCTACATTGTCTTTCTGTCGAAGCTCTGCCCTCTCCTCCATCCAGTTCGTCGGAGCTCTGCTGATAGCGGTGCTGCTTCACCAGAGACGTAGTCGTTTTACCTTTGGGGAAGACACGCCAAACCGAGAGCACTACCGGGGCGTATCTCGTCTTGTGGGAAGAGGCCACCTCGACTCGGCTATCAAACTTCACGGTTTAATTGTTTCAATTTTCAGTTGTAATTTCAGTTCAGTTTTCCATTTGTATTCCTTCTTTTGGGTTGTATTACGCCCTACTGTTATCTCTTGTAATCCAGAAACCAACACTAATACAATTATTTTAAGATTTAGTAGCTCTCTTCGTGACAGCATCTTTGTTTAGTTCCTTTTTTGATGTAGAGTTTCTAAAATTTCATTAGAGCATCCACCATGGTTATAGCCCAGCAATAGCCCAGCCATAGCCCAACCACAAACTCCTCCTGCCACATCATCAATACTAAAAATCCTCCTGCCACATCAGAAATAGCTCAGCCATAGCCTAGCCATATCATAAATAGCCCAGCCACATCACTAATAACACAATATACGGAATTTAATTTACGAGACATATACGAGAAACATTAATAATACTATTTTAATTTTTAAAAAAAAGTACAATAAATTAAAAAAAAGTACAAAAATTTTTAAAAAAAACATTAATTTACGAGACATATACGAGAAATATTAATAATACAAGTGGTGCGAATGAAAATGAAGTGCAAATCGCGTATATATAGTGTTTCGAAAAAAAAAATTCCGCTGGGCTATGCGCTGGGCGATCCGGGCGCTGCAATGGAGCCGAGCGGATCGCCCAACACATAGCCCAGCGGTTTTCGACCGCCTAGCGCTAGGCGAAATTGATTTCCGAAAAACCGCTCGGCGGTTTTCGGATTCTCCAATGGTTCGCCTAGCGACCGCCTAGCGCAGGCGCTCGGCTAGGCGGTGCGCTAGGCGCCATTGTGGATGCCCTTACGGATCTGATTCACATCTTGAGTGCTGCAGGATTTAATTAGTGATCTTACTAGTGATTGTTGTTTGTGTTTTATCGATTAGTGGCAGCATGTTCACCTACTTTTTGTTCATTTTCCTCATTTTTTTGGGTGACTAGTATTTTGCAGACCTTGTCACAGTTGTTGCTCTTGGATCAAGAATTTTAAATTACTAATAACAAATTTATTATTGTTGCTTGAATCACAGCTGTGACTTGTAATTTTTATTATCATGGCATTTTCAACATAATTTTAGAATCAGCAATGCAAATCCTTCAAATTTTTTGTAATTATAGTCTATCTAAATAATTTTGGATGATTATTTAGCTGGGTTATATATGTGTTACTGCATAACTATGTAATTTTTGAAATTCACCTCCAAGCCCAACCAATCCATCCTCCTTTTTGTGCATGTCTGCACACACATGCTGATTTATTTTTTGTATTGTTGGTAATACCATTACTCTCATTCATTTTTTGTATTTTGTTTTACTTAACTAAAGCCTGAGTGTAATCTTAGGGCTTGACATATTGTTTTGGCACAACTCCACTTTACAACAACCTGAAGTGAATCCTACTCCAAATGTCAAATACTGTTAATCTTGTATCTGTTGATGTTTTCTTTCTGCAATATCTTGTGCCATGAATGCATAGGTAGAGGCATATCTGATAGGCTGATATAGCTTTTGTTTTACTCAAAAACCAGTTTCTGTTATTGTTAAAGCATAAAGGACAAAGGTGATATCTATGTTGCTTGCATTTTGATTTTGACCTTTTCTACATATATTTAATAAACAGAACTTTGTTTTCTAATGTGTGAATTCTTAATTTGAAAAGGTAGCAATGACTATGGATCAGCCACACTACCCGTCCACCGTTCAGAAGGTGGCTGGGCAGCTTTTCAGATCTACCCCCACTCAGCGTTTCGGGGCATTTGAAGGTTGTCAGCCTCGGCCATCTTTATATCAATCACAATATAAATATGGGAACTACACAAATGCTGCATTGACATATCCTTCTCAAATGAATTACGACCTTTCTGTGGTCAAGTCTGCTGTCTCCCAGTTTTTGCACAAGCCCCTGCAGAGAAAGGATTTGCGGGCTTTGCTATTGATTTTCTTGTTGGAAATATTGTAGCCTTTACACGAGAAAACTCTTGCTATTACAAAAGAACAAAACTGGAAGGTAAATATAATAATAAAAATTACAACGAAAGTAAAGAGATGCAAACTATAGTATTCTTCAAGTCGAGTCGAGGTGACCCTCTCTCCGCAAGACGAAATACGCCCCGGCTAGTGCTCACGGATTGGCGTAATGTCCCCAAAGATGAAACGACTTTCCTCCTATCGAGTTGAAGCACCTCAAACTCGTAGGCACCGGCGAACTTGAATTGAAGGCGAGAACCGAGCTATGCAATGCGAACTAGAATGCTTAAACTAGAGAAAGTAGATAATGTAAGTTGTGGTGTGTTCTCAACTCTCAAGACTCCACCTATTTATAGGATAAGAGTGCCTATTTGAAGAGTCTTTGCAATAAGGTATCTCATAAACATTTTGGAGGTTACCACAAGATGAAAGGCCAAAGGCCTAGCCTTTTCAAATTGATGCACGTTTTCTTACAATCCCCCACATTGGTTAGAGCGCTGAAAGCTCAAACCAACACCAGACACAAATGCATGTATGCAGACTCTTTTGCTCAGTTCTCAGGAAACGATACTGTATTTGGAGAGGTAACTTGTAGTTTTGAACCTTCCATAGTCAACACTATCGGACATACCGGCGGACTAGTGGACGCGATGCCTTGAACTATTCCTCCTTGGTGTATGCCTAGTCAATAGCATCAACACAATATTGTCTCAACTTCACCAGTTCTCACGTTTGTGTCCGTTTCGGCCGTGGAACACCTCTTTGGAATTCATAAGTGACTCACACACACGAAGCGGCCCACTTCTCACTTACATAGGTGATTCTTTCATGAGTATCCTGCCATACTGCATCTCCTTGAGATTTCAAGAATCATTAAAAGTCAAAAGACTTAACCTCTTACCACGTGCAAGTTACAACACTCAATGCTTTCTAAAAAATGAGCGAAGATTAAAATCTTCTGAGTGTTACAGCTAGATTTGTATAGCTTCGTTTTCCCATTGAACCAATCCCATGGGATCTCCAATCGTATGGTTGGGTTACCACTATACTCATCTTTTAAGATGTGGTTTTTAGTCCCATTCCTTTTAGCAATTTATGCATTTGATCACGGTTTAAACCTTTTGTTAACGGATCCGCTAAGTTATCCACTGACTTTACATAGTCAACTGAGATAATGCCACTTGTGATCAACTGCCTTACGGTATTATGTCGCCGACGAATATATCGAGACTTACCATTATAAAAGCCACTTTGTGCTCTACCTATAGCTGCTTTGCTATCACAGTGTATCAATACTGCGGGCACTGGCTTCTTCCAACATGGAATACATTCTAGGAAATTTCTGAGCCACTTGGCTTCTTCCTCTGCTTTATCCAAAGCGATAAACTCAGATTCCATGGTGGAACGAGCAATACACGTCTGTTTCGTTGATTTCCACGAGACAACACCACCCCCCACAGTGAACACATACCCACTTGTAGAAAATGAGTCTTTTGAATCAGAGATCCAATTTGCATCACAGTACCCTTCAAGTACTTGGGGATATCTTGTGTAATGCACCCCAAAGTTAAGAGTATACTTCAAGTATCTCAAAACTCTACACAGAGCTTTCCAATGTTCCTTACTTGGGTTGCTCGTAAATCGGCTCAACTTGTTTACAGGACAAGCAAGATCAGGTCGAGTACAGTTTGTGATAAACATCAAACTTCCTATGACCTTTGCATACTCTTCTTGAGCAACAGAATCACCCATATTCTTGCTCAGATGAACATTGAGCTCCAAAGGGGTCTTTGCTGGCTTACAATCAAACGAGTTGAATTTCTTAAGCATTTTCTCAACATAATGAGATTGCGTTAAGGCAATTCCCTCATTAGTCCTCAATATTTTGATTCCAAGAATCACATCAGCTAGACCTATATCTTTCATATCGAAATTTCTTTTCAACATGTTTTTTGTCTCGTTAATAATAGCACTATTGCTGCCTATTATCAACATATCATCAACATACAGACACACCATAACAAAACCGTTATCTGTGTTCTTAATGTAAACACACTTATCGCACTCATTGATAGTGAATCCATTTGCCAACATCACGTTGTCAAATTTCAAATGTCATTGTAATGGTGCTTGCTTCAACCCATACTTTACCAGTTTGCATACTTTACGCTCTTGCCCAGGCACAACAAACCCTTCGGGTTGTTCCATATATATTTCTTCTTCCAGATCACCATTCAGAAACGCAGTTTTCACATCCATTTGGTGAATCTCAAGATTGTGCAAAGCAGCAATCGCAAGAAGCACCCGAATGGAAGTGATTCTCGTAACAGGTGAATAGGTATCAAAAAAGTCATACCCTTCTTTCTGCTTAAAGCCTTGGACAACTAGGCGAGCTTTGTACTTATCTATAGTACCATCAGGCTTATATTTCCTTTTCAGAATCCACTTGCACCCTAAAGGCTTACAGCCTTCAGGCAAGTCTACTAACACCCAAGTGTTATTTCTCATGATGGATTCAATTTCACTGTTGATAGCTTCTTGCCACCACGCCGCGTCTGGGCCAGACAGAGCTTCCGCCAATGACTTTGGTTCGTCATCCAACATAAAAGTTATGAAGTCAGGACCAAATGTTTTAGCAACTTTAACTCTTTTACCACGTCTTGGTTCAACATCCTCAGGACTTGACCTCGTCCTTTTTGGAGGATTAGAACTAGTGGATTCATCCATCATTCTTTCACTAGAACGATCCTCTTGCCTCTTGCAAGGGTATACATTCTCAAAGAATATAGCATTCCTTGACTCAATCGTTGTTCCTTCAGCCACGCCAGGCACAGCTGACCTATGGACTAGGAAACGATATGCACTACTATTAAGTGCATGGCCAATAAAGATGCAATCGACTGTTTTAGGGCCTATTGCAACTTGTTTCGGAAGTGGCACTTCTACCTTCGCTAAACACCCCCACACTTTGAGGTATGAATATGAAGGTTTCTTCCCTTTGCACAACTCATAAGGAGTCACGTCCCTATTTTTTAGTGGAATTTTATTCAGGATATGATTCGCTGTTAACACAGCCTCCCCCCACATGTTCTGGGATAAACCAGAATTAATCAACAGAGCATTCACCATCTCTTTAAGTGTTTGATTTTTTCGTTCAGCAACTCCATTTGACTGGGGAGAATATGGAGCCGTTGTTTGGTGAATTATACCACTTGCATGACATAATTCTGCAAACGGGGCTACATACTCACCACCTCTATCACTTCGAACACACTTAATTCGACAATTAAGTTGATTTTCGGCTTCATTTTTGAAGTCTTTAAACGCTTCAATTGCCTCATCTTTACTTCTCAATAAGTAAAGGTAACAATACCTTGTGCAATCATCTATAAATGTGATGAAGTACTTTTTACCACCTCTAGTTTGCACAAATTTTAAATCACATACGTCTGTATGGATTAACTCTAGAGGTTTTGTGCTCCGTTCTACCGAGCGAAACGGTAGCTTGGTCATTTTTGCTTCAACACAGACTTCACATTTTTCTTGTGAGTTAAACTTATCTACTTTTAGTAAATTAAGATTTACTAATCTTTTTATAGCATTTAGATTTACATGTCCCAATCTTTTATGCCATAAATCAGAGCACTCAAGCAAATAGGAGGATGTATCATCTTCCTTATTTCTTAATCCTTTTCCACGGTGAATGACCGTAACATTCAGCTCAAAAAGCCCATTCACTAGGTGACCTTCACCTATGAACTTTTCATACTTGGTCAATATAACCTTTTCACACTCAAATTATAGTGAAAATCCATGATTTACTAGAAGTGAGCCTGACACCAAATTATTTCGGATGTCAGGGACATGCAGCACATCCTTGAGGGTAAGAACCTTTCCGGATCCTAATTTTAGGAACACATTACCCACACCAACCACCTCGGAAGAGGCTTGGTTTCCCATACGTACTTTTCTACCTCCAACAGATTTGTAAGTAGAAAAAACGCTTCTCTCGGAGCACACATGACATGTGGCACCCGTATCAACAAACCATTCATTTGGATTATTACCATGGTCCACGTCGGAGACCACTGCGATCACCTCGTGATCTTTGTTGTTTATAACAACACGTTCAAATAATTTGTACAGTATTGTTTCCAACAATAAGTACACAATTATATTGAACCAAATGTGCATTGGTATATTCATCAACCCATGCATCCCAATTACTACTACCAAATCTAAATTGGTCTTGCTTGTCAAATGACAAACGATAAACATCATTCTCAAGAGAATAGATCTCAAGGAATTAACCACTCCATAGCGCATCGACATTGCGACCGTTCGTTGCTTTATTCCAGCTTTGAATTTCATGTTTCCTCCGTCATCGGTCGACATGATTTCAACAAGAGTACAATATTTCGTCTTGCGATTGTTGGAAATATTGTAGCCTTTACACGGGAAAACTCTTGCTATTACAAAAGAACAAAACTGGAAGGTAAATATAATAATAAAAATTACAACGAAAGTAAAGAGATGCAAACTATAGTATTCTTCAAGTCGAGTCGAGGTGACCCTCTCTCCGCAAGACGAAATACGCCCCGGCTAGTGCTCACGGATTGGCGTAATGTCCCCAAAGATGAAACGACTTTCCTCCTATCGAGTTGAAGCACCTCAAACTCGTAGGCACCGGCGAACTTGAATTGAAGGCGAGAACCGAGCTATGCAATGCGAACTAGAATGCTTAAACTAGAGAAAGTAGATAGTGTAAGTTGTGGTGTGTTCTCAACTCTCAAGACTCCACCTATTTATAGGATAGGAGTGCCTATTTGAAGAGTCTTTGCAATAAGGTATCTCATAAACATTTTGGAGGTTACCACAAGATGAAAGGCCAAAGGCCTAGCCTTTTCAAATTGATGCACGTTTTCTTACATTTCTCATGGGTGGAGTCTCTGCTGCGGTGTCTAAAACAGCTGCTGCTCCTATTGAGCGTGTGAAACTTTTGATACAAAACCAGGATGAGATGCTTAAGACTGGTAGATTGTCTAAACCATATGGAGGCATTGGTGAATGTTTCTCGAGAACAATCAAAGAAGAAGGATTTGGTTCTTTATGGAGAGGGAACACTGCTAATGTGATCCGTTACTTCCCAACACAGGCAAGTTATAATTTTGGACACTCTGCGGTAATATGTTTCCTTTCCCCCCTAAAGTATATGCTCAATAAAATCTTTAAAATCATTTGCAGGCCTTGAATTTTGCATTCAAGGATTACTTCAAAAGGCTTTTCAACTTTAAGAAAGATAGAGATGGTTACTAGAAATGGTTTGCTGGGAACCTGGCTTCAGGTGGTGCAGCTGGTGCTTCTTCTCTCCTCTTTGTTTACTCTCTGGACTATGCTCGTACTAGATTAGCAAATGATGCCAAGGCAGCAAAGAAGGGAGGAGAGAGACAGTTCAATGGCTTGGTTGATGTCTACAGGAAGACATTGGCGTCTGATGGCATTGCTGGACTGTATCGTGGATTCAACATATCATGTGTCGGGATCATTGTTTACCGTGGTCTCTACTTTGGAATGTACGATTCTTTGAAGCCAGTTCTTCTCACTGACACACTGCAGGTATCTTTAAGTCTAAATATATGAATCTTGATCTTCCTTTGAATATTTTCGATTGTACTGACATAACTGTCTATGGAATAATTTGCTGGTTTCAGGATAGTTTCTTTGCTAGCTTTGCCCTGGGTTGGCTGATCACAAACGGTGCTGGTCTTGCATCGTACCCAATTGATACTGTTCGCAGACGTATGATGATGACATCTGGTGAAGCTGTAAAATACAAAAACTCATTGGATGCTTTCTCTCAGATCTTGAAGAACGAGGGTGCCAAATCTCTATTCAAAGGGGCTGGAGCTAACATTTTGAGGGCCATTGCTAGTGCTGGTGTGCTTGCTGGCTACGATAAGCTGCAGTTACTCGTCCTTGGTAAGAAATACGGATCCGGTGGCACGTAAAAATGCTCTGATGATGATGATAATCAATGATGACGAGGCTGGGGTTTTCGGAGCATTGCAACAAGGCGGTGATGATGATAATCAAATTCTGTCTCAATTGCAACAAGTATACATGGAGCAGAAAACAGGCGGTGAGCATTTTCGGAGGTACACGGATAGTTCAATGGCGCAAGCACCGGCGGAGAAGGGATTTTCGGGGATTTCGCGATGGGCGGAGTGTCGGCAGCGGTGTCGAAGTCGGCCGCAGCGCCAATGGAGCGCGTGAAGCTCATGATAGAAAACCAAGATGAACTTATCAAGAGTGGTAGGCTGTGTCGGCCGTACAAAGGAATCGGTGACTGTTTCAAGAGAACAATCAACGAGGAAGGATTTGCGTCCTTTTGGAGAGGAAACGGCACTAACGTGCTTCGTTACTTCCCCACTCAGGTAGCAGTAGTATGAATACCATTTAATTTATATAGAGACTAGAGTAGTAGTTGTACTGAAAAACAAGCAATGCTTTCTTTAATTTATGCAGGCTTTCAATTTCGCATTCAAGGATTACTTCAAGAGCCTTTTCAATTTCAAGAAAGAGTGAGACGGGTACTGGAAATGGTTTGGCGGGAACCTGGCCTCCAGTGGCGCTGCCGGCGCTTCATCTCAGGTGATTGTTTACTCTCTTGACTATGCTCGTACTCGCCTCTCCAACGATGCCAAATCCGTCACCAAAGGCAATTCAACGGATTGTTCGACGTCTACCGCAAGACATTAGCATCTGGCGGCGTCCCCGGCCTCTATCGAGGATTCAACATATCGCTCCTCGGCATCATCGTCTACCGCGGCCTCTATTTCGGAATGTACGATTCTTTGAAGCCCCTCTTGCTAACCGCAGATCTGCAGGTAAGTGAAATAATAATAAGGGATTATTATTATTAATAAAATGACATTGTTTATGAGATGACAACATATACTAGGATTCATTCTTGGCTAGCTTCGGGCTGGGTTGGGTTGTGACGAACGGCGCTGGGCTTGCGGCGTACCCAATCGACACTGTACGGAGAAGGATGATGATGACTTCGGGTGAAGCGGTAAAATATAAAAGCTCGTTGGATGCGTTTACTAAAATAGTGAAGAATGAGGGTATCAAATCTTTGTTTAA
This sequence comes from Salvia splendens, assembly GCF_004379255.2. Classification (NCBI taxonomy): domain Eukaryota; kingdom Viridiplantae; phylum Streptophyta; class Magnoliopsida; order Lamiales; family Lamiaceae; genus Salvia; species Salvia splendens. The sequence goes on along the minus strand of NC_056033.1, from coordinate 43,445,737 downwards.
GGGGCGCGGCGCCAACATTCTACGCGCCGTCGCCGGGGCTGGTATGATAAGTTGCAGTTACTCGTTTTTGGGAACAACTATGGATCCGCTGCTTCTTGATTTAATAAACACACATAAAATTCTTTCATTACGGCATAATAATGACTACTCACTAGTTTCGTTGCGGATGCTTCAAGTAGCAATGATGTCCATTTATATAGATTATTACATCCATAGTTTAAATTATGTAGACATCGACATTGGACTTGAACAATTGGTTTGGATGCAGTTTTTAGTTCACATGCAAATTTTGAATTCAGTGTAATTGCATTCATCCAAAAACTTCATAATGCTCAACACCCTTTTCATTAATGATATGTCGATAAACTTACTGATGGAGTACGGACTAAACAAGCCCAACAGCAGTGACGGCCCATCAGCCCAAAGCCCAAGGAAGAGTATCAGATCGGCATTACCAAAGAGTTCGGCCCCAGCCTACAGCTCGGTAAAAGCCAACCAATCAGTTCGGCATTACCAAAGAGTTCGGCCCCAGCCTACAGCTCGGTAAAAGCCGACCAATCAAGCTCTACTCTCAGACCGACAAAAGCTGCTCGGCAATAGTTCAGCAGTTCGGTCTCAGTATTTGACCGAACTGGGAGATAGTCAACTCATGTCAGAACCTCCACGATCTCCACTACACCCACGATCTATTTAGTGGTGTCAAGCAGTCATTAACTCATGCAGGATAGTGGGCCCATGCAGGATCGCATGACCTCCACGACATCCGCTACCTAGTTAGTGGTGACGCAAGCCACGATCTTAGTTCAATGTATAAATAGAACTTAGATCAGATAGATTAAGGAGGCTGTCTCTCGCTCTCTAGAGATAAAATATCAAATAGCAAGTTTGTATTTGTAAGCTGTAGAAAACAGATCAAGCAATACAACTCTGCCCTCTTTTCCTCCCGTGGACGTAGATTTACCTCAGTAAATCGAACCACGTAAAATCATTTGTGTCGTGATCTTTATTCTCTACCAGCATTTACAAACATCAAAAATTCGCCGACTCATCACTGGCGCCGTCTGTGGGAAACAGAGAACCAAATTTGTGATAAACCGAGTTTTTGATCCTCTTCTACCAAAAAAATGCATACCAGATCACATAACACCCGTGCCTCCGTCCGTGATAACCATGAGGAAGCTAATCCAGCAGCCCATAGGCCTGGAAAACAGCCTCGTGAAAAATCTACTTCCAGTTCTCACGGAGAAGGAACAAGCCGCTCAAAAGGTCCACACGCCGAGTCTTCCCAGCAGCCTGATTTGAATGAGGCTGTCAAGCTGTTCTTGGCTGAGAAGCAGGATGAGTTCTTAGCCTTCCTGCAAAAGAGCCAAGAGCCGAAGACGAAAAGGGTGGATTCTCCTTCCTCCTCCAGACATGAAAGTCACTACCGCAGTAGTGCTGTGCCTTCCGGAAAGAAGAATCCTCAACCCCGACATGTTCCTGTTCCTCCTCGGTACCGGAACCACAGGAGAACTCCATCTCCTCCTCCAGACATGAAAGTCACTACCGCAGTAGTGCTGTGTCTTCCGGAAAGAAGAATCCTCAACCCCGACATGTTCCTGTTCCTCCTCGGTACCGGAACCACAGGAGAACTCCATCTCCTCCGTACCGAAGAGATAGCAGTTCGTCTGAAACGAGCTGCAACAAGCCAACGATTGTGAGTCAAAGCTTCTACAGAAGATACAAGACCACAATTCAGCTTAAACAAGCAGTTCGTCTGAAACGAGCTGCAACAAGCCAACGATTGTGAGTCAAAGCTTCTACAGAAGATACAAGACCACAATTCAGCTTAAACAAGCAGTTCGTCTGAAACGAGCTGCAACAAGCCAACGATTGTGAGTCAAAGCTTCTACAGAAGATACAAGACCACAATTCAGCTTAAACAAGCAGTTCGTCTGAAACGAGCTGCAACAAGCCAACGATTGAGTCAAAGCTTCTACAGAGGATACAAGACCACAATTCAGCTTAAACAAGCAGTTCGTCCGAAACGAGCTGCAAGCTAACGATTGTGAAGTCAAAGCTTCTACAGAAGATACAAGACGAGTCCGGTCAAAGATGTTTATTTCATCAGACCAAAGACGAGTCCGGTCAAAGATGTTTATTTCATCAGACCAAAGACGAGTCCGGTCAAAGATGTTTATTTCATCAGACCAAAGACGAGTCCGGTCAAAGATGTTTATTTCATCAGACCAAAGACGAGTCCGGCCAAAGATGTTTATTTCATCAGACCAAAGACGAGTCCGGTCAAAGATGTTTATTTCATCAGACCAAAGACGAGTCCGGTCAAAGATGTTTATTTCATCAGACCAAAGACGAGTCCGGTCAAAGATGTTTATTTCATCAGACCAAAGACGAGTCCGGTCAAAGATGTTTATTTCATCAGACCAAAGACGAGTCCGGTCAAAGATGTTTATTTCATCAGACCAAAGACGAGTCCGGTCAAAGATGTTTATTCCATCAGACCAAAGACGAGTCCGGTCAAAGATGTTTATTTCATCAGACCAAAGACGAGTCCGGTCAAAGATGTTTATTTCATCAGACCAAAGACGAGTCCGGTCAAAGATGTTTATTTCATCAGACCAAAGACGAGTCCGGTCAAAGATGTTTATTTCATCAGACCAAAGACGAGTCCGGCCAAAGATGTTTATTTCATCAGACCAAAGACGAGTCCGGTCAAAGATGTTTATTTCATCAGACCAAAGACAAACATCAACTTACCCCGTACCTTTATCCAGAATGCCGAAGTGACTCGCTTCGCCGAAGTAATTCACTTCGCTTTTCGGGGGGGGGTAGTGATGGAGTACGGACTAAACAAGCCCAACAGCAGTGACGGCCCATCAGCCCAAAGCCCAAGGAAGAGTATCAGATCGGCATTACCAAAGAGTTCGGCCCCAGCCTACAGCTCGGTAAAAGCCAACCAATCAGTTCGGCATTACCAAAGAGTTCGGCCCCAGCCTACAGCTCGGTAAAAGCCGACCAATCAAGCTCTACTCTCAGACCGGCAAAAGCTGCTCGGCAATAGTTCAGCAGTTCGGTCTCAGTATTTGACCGAACTGGGAGATAGTCAACTCATGTCAGAACCTCCACGATCTCCACTACACCCACGATCTATTTAGTGGTGTCAAGCAGTCATTAACTCATGCAGGATAGTGGGCCCATGCAGGATCGCATGACCTCCACGACATCCGCTACCTAGTTAGTGGTGACGCAAGCCACGATCTTAGTTCAATGTATAAATAGAACTTAGATCAGATAGATTAAGGAGGCTGTCTCTCGCTCTCTAGAGATAAAATATCAAATAGCAAGTTTGTATTTGTAAGCTGTAGAAAACAGATCAAGCAATACAACTCTGCCCTCTTTTCCTCCCGTGGACGTAGATTTACCTCAGTAAATCGAACCACGTAAAATCATTTGTGTCGTGATCTTTATTCTCTACCAGCATTTACAAACATCAAAAATTCGCCGACTCATCACTGGCGCCGTCTGTGGGAAACAGAGAACCAAATTTGTGATAAAGCGAGTTTTTGATCCTCTTCTACCAAAAAAATGCATACCAGATCACATAACACCCGTGCCTCCGTCCGTGATAACCATGAGGAAGCTAATCCAGCAGCCCATAGGCCTGGAAAGCAGCCTCGTGAAAAATCTACTTCCAGTTCTTACGGAGAAGGAACAAGCCGCTCAAAAGGTCCACACACCGAGTCTTCCCAGCAGCCTGATTTGAATGAGGCTGTCAAGCTGTTCTTGGCTGAGAAGCAGGATGAGTTCTTAGCCTTCCTGCAAAAGAGCCAAGAGCCGAAGACGAAAAGGGTGGATTCTCCTTCCTCCTCCAGACATGAAAGTCACTACCGCAGTAGTGCTGTGTCTTCCGGAAAGAAGAATCCTCAACCCCGACATGTTCCTGTTCCTCCTCGGTACCGGAACCACAGGAGAACTCCATCTCCTCCGTACCGAAGAGATAGCAGTTCGTCTGAAACGAGCTGCAACAAGCCAACGATTGTGAGTCAAAGCTTCTACAGAAGATACAAGACCACAATTCAGCTTAAACAAGCAGTTCGTCTGAAACGAGCTGCAACAAGCCAACGATTGTGAGTCAAAGCTTCTACAGAAGATACAAGACCACAATTCAGCTTAAACAAGCAGTTCGTCTGAAACGAGCTGCAACAAGCCAACGATTGTGAGTCAAAGCTTCTACAGAAGATACAAGACCACAATTCAGCTTAAACAAGCAGTTCGTCTGAAACGAGCTGCAACAAGCCAACGATTGAGTCAAAGCTTCTACAGAGGATACAAGACCACAATTCAGCTTAAACAAGCAGTTCGTCCGAAACGAGCTGCAAGCTAACGATTGTGAAGTCAAAGCTTCTACAGAAGATACAAGACGAGTCCGGTCAAAGATGTTTATTTCATCAGACCAAAGACGAGTCCGGTCAAAGATGTTTATTTCATCAGACCAAAGACGAGTCCGGTCAAAGATGTTTATTTCATCAGACCAAAGACGAGTCCGGTCAAAGATGTTTATTTCATCAGACCAAAGACGAGTCCGGCCAAAGATGTTTATTTCATCAGACCAAAGACGAGTCCGGTCAAAGATGTTTATTTCATCAGACCAAAGACGAGTCCGGTCAAAGATGTTTATTTCATCAGACCAAAGACGAGTCCGGTCAAAGATGTTTATTTCATCAGACCAAAGACGAGTCCGGTCAAAGATGTTTATTTCATCAGACCAAAGACGAGTCCGGTCAAAGATGTTTATTTCATCAGACCAAAGACGAGTCCGGTCAAAGATGTTTATTCCATCAGACCAAAGACGAGTCCGGTCAAAGATGTTTATTTCATCAGACCAAAGACGAGTCCGGTCAAAGATGTTTATTTCATCAGACCAAAGACGAGTCCGGTCAAAGATGTTTATTTCATCAGACCAAAGACGAGTCCGGTCAAAGATGTTTATTTCATCAGACCAAAGACGAGTCCGGCCAAAGATGTTTATTTCATCAGACCAAAGACGAGTCCGGTCAAAGATGTTTATTTCATCAGACCAAAGACAAACATCAACTTACCCCGTACCTTTATCCAGAATGCCGAAGTGACTCGCTTCGCCGAAGTAATTCACTTCGCTTTTCGGGGGGGGTAGTGATGGAGTACGGACTAAACAAGCCCAACAGCAGTGACGGCCCATCAGCCCAAAGCCCAAGGAAGAGTATCAGATCGGCATTACCAAAGAGTTCGGCCCCAGCCTACAGCTCGGTAAAAGCCAACCAATCAGTTCGGCATTACCAAAGAGTTCGGCCCCAGCCTACAGCTCGGTAAAAGCCGACCAATCAAGCTCTACTCTCAGACCGGCAAAAGCTGCTCGGCAATAGTTCAGCAGTTCGGTCTCAGTATTTGACCGAACTGGGAGATAGTCAACTCATGTCAGAACCTCCACGATCTCCACTACACCCACGATCTATTTAGTGGTGTCAAGCAGTCATTAACTCATGCAGGATAGTGGGCCCATGCAGGATCGCATGACCTCCACGACATCCGCTACCTAGTTAGTGGTGACGCAAGCCACGATCTTAGTTTAATGTATAAATAGAACTTAGATCAGATAGATTAAGGGGGACTCTCTCGCTCTCTAGAGATAAAAATATAAAATAGCAAGTTTGTATTTGTAAGCTGTAGAAAACAGATCAAGCAATACAACTCTGCCCTCTTTTCTTCCCGTGGACGTAGATTTACTTCAGTAAATCGAACCACGTAAATTCTTTGTGTCGTGATCTGTATTTTTACTTGCATTCACAAACATCAGAAATTCGCGGATTCATCACTTACACATGTATGATTCTGTCACGTTGAACTAATTTTTTGTAAGCTATTCAGTCATTGACTGCAATTTATTGTCCCAATACATTAAGCTGAAGAATAAACAATCTCAGTTAACAACTTCCGCGACCATTACAATTACTTCAGTTCCCCAAAACTCGGTTGAGAATGCAAGTGCTTCTCATTCTTATGTGTAACTTGAGTTTCCTAATAAAGTAGTACTATGCATTAGCATATATCAAAGTGTTTCCAAATGTCCATTTTCCTTGAGCAGATTCTACACGGTATCCTTCACAAAGTTATGAAAATAGTTTGAATGCTTAATTATATACTACTTACTCCGTCCCATAATAAATATCACTTTTTTCTTTTTAATTCATCTCATAAAAGATGTCACATTTCATTTTTTTTTATAAAAAAACTCTCTCTCACATTAATATTAATATAAATATAAATATGGGAGTAATACCTTAAACACAAAACAAGATATCCTAGAAAAAATTCGCGTGCCATTCCCGAAGTGTGCCATCTATTAGTACTATTATATAACTTCCCTTATTTAACAATATTCATATATTAATTCAATCATATACAGTATTCAACTTAGTTAGAATATTTAGTTTAATACTACTAATAATAAAAATAAAGAAATTAAATGAATAAGAAATAAGAACAAAGGCAAAAGAGAAACAACGACTTTAACTTGTGGCGCTTTTTAAAAACTAGGAGGAGTAAGGGTGTCCACTATAATGAGGCGCGGCTATAGCCGCGCTGGGGGAAAAAGCGGGGCGGAAGCGGGGCGGGTTATAGTGGGAAGGGTGTCCGGCGCGGGGGTGGACGCGGCGAGTGGGGCGAGATGCGGCGGACGCGCGATAGCCGTGTGCGCGGCGAGGACGCGGCGGGGGTGCAATAGCCGCGCCTATAGGCGCGGCGCCTATAGTGGAGACATTAGCCGCGGCGGTTGCATGCGATTTTTTTTTTTTTTTTTTTTCACTTCAATTCACCTATAAATACACCCCACTCCATTCATTATTTTCACACCATTCAAACACAACATCTATACAAATTTCTCTCACTACAATTTGGGGTCGGAAATGAACAATTTCTCTCACTACAATTTCTTCTAATTACGTATAGCCCGATAAAGTTGTTCATAATTACTTGAAATATTATAAAATAAAAGTTGATTATAAAATTTTGGGGCTATTGGAGGTGTCCACCATAGTGGCGGACACAAAATTTTGGGGCTATGGACAACAAAATTGGGGCTATTGACAAAAACTGGGGCGGGGCTATTGGGCGTGTCCGCCTTATAGTGGACACTCTAAAACCCTTGCGCATTTCAACACCCCCTAAACCTCTCTCCACCGCCGCTCTCCTCCTTCATCGACGGGGCGAAGCTATTTTGCCTCACTCTTACGCCGTTTTATCAGCTGCTATTGCAAGACTCTGCTGTTTATTGACTTCACATCTTTCTGCTAATCTGTGCGATTGCAACTAAAGTGATTGATAATGGGGATTTTCCAGCCTTTTCGAGCAATTGGATACATAACCACTCAAGTGCCCTTCTCCGTACAGCGTCTCGGCACCGAAACCTTTGTAACCGTTAGCGTCGGCAAGGCTTTTCAAATATACAACGTATATGCGTTATTCTTGTTTTTCTCATGCATTCTATTTATCTTTGAAGAATCTCACGTTTTTTCCCCTCTTATGCAGTGTGCCAAGCTCAATTTAGTACTCGTTGGTAAGCTTTTTCAGGAGATGTTTCTGCTACTATTATTAATCTCTTTGTTTTTGAGTGTAATAGAGCAGAATAGCTGAATGCAATATGCATATTTCAGTGATAAAGTGAAAGAGCAGCTATTTCTTTTGTTATCCTCCTAGTATTTTACAACATCCATATATTTTACCCTGGTTAGATGTGATTGCATAAGACCTGACACCCTTAAGTTGTAGTGCAGTATAAGATTTTGTATAATCTGGTTGCTTATACTTTAAGTTCAAAGCTTTTAATCGTTTACAACTAAGTTATTATTTATGTGGAAAATACAGGGCCACAACTACCAAAGAAAATACGAGCTTTGGCTTCGTATCGGGACTACACATTTGCTGCGTATGGATGTAATATTGCTGTTTTTAAACGTGCTCATCAGGTACAGCGGATAAACTAAGTATGGTATGTCGTGCATAATTCTTGAGTTTACTTATGATTAGAGTTTTAAAATAGTGAAGAACATGAAGACAGTTTAGAGGATCTGATACTAGTTAGTTGTTATGTTCCCCCAGCCTTATACGGGTAATGAAAGAAGTCATGTAACCAACCATGGCACTTAATGTTGTTTCATGCTTTGGGTTTGCATACTGTAGTAACTCTTGCGTTTTACTTTCATGTTGATTAATGCTAATTAGTTACACAAAATGTACTATTCTTTATGGAACTTTTCACTGTGATTAATTCTTCTACAACTGATCCTCCCCTTCCTTGTAAGGCCTACACAAAGAGTCTGTTTGAACACTCTTTATAGTTTACCCTCACAATACTCCTTATTAAAAAAATACACATGACCCACCATCTTAATTCACTATTTTCCCTTGATCGGTTACTTTCTCCACTAATCAAATAACTACCTAACATTTTATTATAACCCATGCCATCCTCAATGTTGCACCCTCTTGGTGTATGGAGGATATGCACGAGGTTTATGCTTTTATATTCTTTACCTGTTTCCATGGTTCTAAGCGTACTGGTTATATTACTCAATTTGAAAAATACTCAAGCTCGAAATGGAAATTACATATAGTGCTAGTTAGTTCTGTACATCTATGGTTAGTAGACCATGTTCGAAAATATAGATGAGCATATTGTTCTGCGAATCCAATCTATTATGAGAATCATCTGGACTTTGCTGGATCTTTCTAGAATGTTAGACTTGCTGTAATATGCCTTTGGAATATATTTATAGACTAGTCATGAATCATGATAATTTAGGCTTTCTGAACATAAACTGAAGCGATTGTACTGAACGTTTTACAGGTTGCAACATGGGAAAGCCATAATGCTAAGATTAATCACTTGCTACTTTTTGGTGAACATGTCTTAAGCCTTGATGTAAAAGGCAATATGTTCATCTGGGCATTTAAAGGCATAACTGAGAATAATTCTCCATTTGGTCATATTTCACTCGGAAACAAGTTCACACCAAGCTGCATTATGCATCCAGATACTTATCTGAACAAGGTAACTTATTTCGTTCATCAATGATATGCACTGGTGACATTTAAGAAGAAACCCCTATTATTACTTGTTTTAGTTTCCTCGGGAACTTTTTCTCACTAAAAGCATTGCACACAGGTAATTGTTGGAAGCCAGGAAGGTTCTCTACAACTATGGAATATTAGCACAAAGAAAAAACTTTATGAATTCAAACGCTGGAGTTCAGCCATATCCTGTTGTGTTTCATCTCCTGCCCTAGATGTTGTTGCTGTTGGCTGTTCTGATGGAAAGATTCACGTCCACAACATACGATATGATGAAGAAGTGGTTACTTTCTCTCAATCTACTAGAGGTTCTGTGACTGCTCTATCTTTCAGCACTGATGGACAGCCACTTCTAGCATCTGGTGGTTCATCTGGTGTCATAAGCATATGGAATCTTGAAAAGAGGAGGCTCCATTCTGTTATTGGAGAGGCCCATGATTGCTCAATAGTTTCTCTTCACTTTCTTGCAAACGAGCCTGTGTTGATGAGTTCATCAGCTGACAACTCTATAAAAATGTGGATTTTTGACACTAGTGATGGGGATGCCCGTCTTCTACGATTTAGAAGTGGGCATAGTGCACCCCCAAAGTGTATCAGATTCTATTCTAATGGACGACACATCCTCTCAGCTGGACAGGATCGGGCCTTTCGGCTGTTCTCTGTCATCCAGGATCAACAGAGCAGAGAGCTTTCTCAGCGCCATGTATCAAAACGAGCAAAAAAGCTCAAGCTGAAGGAAACTGAAATAAAACTCAAGCCTGTTATCGCATTTGATGTTGCTGAAATCAGAGAACGTGATTGGTGCAACGTGGTCACATGTCATATGGATACTGCTCAAGCCTTTGTCTGGAGGCTTCAAAATTTCGTGATTGGTGAACACATCCTGTCACCATGCCCACAGAACCCAACACCAGTTAAGGCCTGTGCTATCAGTGCATGTGGCAATTTTGCAGTTGTAGGGACTGCAGCTGGTTGGATTGAGCGATTTAACCTGCAGTCAGGTATTAGTCGAGGCAGTTATGTTGATATGTCAGAAGGCAGGTCCTGTGCCCACAATGGTGAAGTGGTTGGCGTGTCTTGTGATTCAACTAATACCATCATGATAAGCGCGGGTTTGAATGGTGATGTAAAAGTTTGGAACTTTAAAGGACGTGAATTGAAGTCCAGATGGGAAATAGGTTGCCCAGTTGTCAAGATTGTCTATCACCGTTACAATGGTCTTCTGGCTACAGTGGCAGATGACTTAGTTATCCGCTTATTTGATGTTGTTGCACTGAGGATGGTTCGTAAGTTTGAAGGTCACACAGATCGTATAACTGATGCATGCTTTAGTGAGGATGGGAAATGGCTAATGACCTCCAGCATGGATGGGACTCTAAGGATTTGGGATGTAATCCTAGCTAGCCAAATAGATGCTATACTTGTTGATGTGTCTGTGACAGCACTGTCTCTTTCCCCAAATATGGATGTCTTAGCTACGACTCATGTTGATCAGAATGGTGTTTACTTGTGGGTGAATCAGGCAATGTTTTCTGCCCCTAGTAAATCTGGTGCCCATGGGAGTGGCAAAGATATTGTGAACATCAATCTGCCTTCCATCTCAACTGGGAATTCCTTGGATTCCAACTCTGAGGAAGCTGACAAGTCAAGCCCTCAGGAAGTGCAAGATGTTCCTCTCTCCACACCTGGACATGAACAAATACCCGATCTTGTCACCCTCTCAATGTTGCCTAAGAGTCAGTGGCAAAGCTTGATCAATCTAGATATCATAAAAGCTAGGAACAAACCAATTGAGCCACCAAAAAAGCCAGAAAAGGCCCCTTTTTTCTTGCCATCAATTCCATCCCTATCTGGAGAGATTGTGTTCAAAACTAGAGAATCTGCTGAAGGTGATGAGGATTCTCAAGCTGGTGAAACAGAGAGCAGAAAGATCCAAGCTGACGGTCCAGTATCTGAGTTCTTACAATTCCTTCAACACTCTGCAGAGGAAAATGATTGTAAGCTCTTCTCTACTCACCATTGACTATCTCTATTATTTCATTTCAAATGTTATCTGAACCTCATCTATACACACTTGAATATCTGCAGTCGCAGCATTTACAGAATATATCAAAGGTTTATCATCTTCGACTTTGGACATGGAACTTAGGATGCTTCAGATTGTAGGCGAGGATGACAGTGACCAAGAGTCCAGCGACAGACCAGAAACTCATTTGATTGGACTTCTGCTAGATTATTTTACACAAGAAATTTCATGCAGAAATAATTTTGAGTTTATACAGGCTATGATCCGGTTATTCTTAAAGGTAAGCTTTCATCCTTTCTTATATTTGTAGTTATGACTATTATCAGTACTGAGTAACATTGAAGTATGGAACTTACCCTAAATATCTGAAATTGGTTTACTGTGGATTATTCTGAGGATCTTGTATGCTCTGTATTTGTATTTTTTTAATGTCCTATTATTATTGGATTTTCATCTGAAGTCACTATTTGGTTATGCACAGATCCACGGTGAAAGCGTACGCTGCCAGCCTATTTTACAGGAAAAGGCAGAGAAGCTTCTTCACATTCAAACTGCAGTATGGCAGAAGATAGATAAGTTGTTTCAGAGCACGAGGTGTATGGTTACATTTCTCAGCAACTCACAATTTTGAGTACAATTTTTGTTACTACTACATTTTTTCACAACAATTTTGTTTGAAATCTGTACTTTTTGAATGTCTTTGAATCAGTTCTCGGAGTAGACATATAGAGATTGAACCACAGGATTCTCCATTGATGAATGGGATTGGAAAATCAATGTTGAATTTGTAACTGGTTTATTCTCTGACATTGAGTTGTACAATGGAAAATCAAATTTTGATGAGGCCATTATTCTCACAAACTTATGCTCTCTCTCGCTCTCTCCCCATTTCATGTCTTTGCTTGTTATTGTATCGTAAACATAACAACAGGGCCAGCCAAAAAGATGCAAATTACTGAAAACCCAACTTTTTCATTATTCTCTTTCATAATCAACAAACGCATAAATCATTTAATCAATTTTGAACTGTGGCATGTTTATTACCTTTGATCAACACAACTTACAACTTGAACCGAGTAAAACTCACAAAGCTGTATAAGAATATGGTCCTATATAATATTCAGCTACTATGCAAGGGGGGAATTGAGGCCTTCTTGGGATGACAATGCCACAGTATGCCTCTTCGAGGGACGAGACGTCGATCTACGCAACGTGGATGGTCGTTTCTTGAGACGGTATGCAGTTCTCCTCGCATAGAGTGAATGCACATACGGCCCTGCTCTCTCTTTCAGCTTGAGAATCACGAAGAAGAGGAATCTATATACGACGATGAGAGCATACACCGCGCATAGATCCCACCACTTTGAATGATCCAGTGATAAACCAAACATCTTCGTCAATACATATTCTCCGGTGAGCTTTGGATCCCCAGGGAACAAAGGGTCGAACACGAGCCCCAACATGTCGTTCTTGTATCCTCCCTACAAATCAACACGAGAGAGGCTAACCTTACTTGATTCATATACAGTGATATCTTATTTTCATCATTGAGATAGAAAGTGAGGAATAGAGGAAGAGGGGGAGAAGTACCTGCAACGACCACGCCCCATATCCAATGAAGGAGACGGGGTAGCGCCAGAAGACCTTGGGGAGATCGGGGAGGAGACGGAAGAAGCCAGCCGTCATCATCATAATACCCTGCAAACAATGTGAAAAGGTAAGGAAGGGATGAAACTGAAATAAGGGAACTGTGTTTATTAATTCACTTACAAGAACTCCTGCTCCAGCTATGATCCCCATCAAGAAGTTTGGGACTAGCGACGCAACAATCATCATCACGCTCTCCACCATAGCAATGCACCCGAATAAATTCAGGCAGAAGAAGGCGTAACGCGAGAAATCAGACCGATACTTCACCATGAAAAAGGTTATTGTCCCGGTAATAGATGAGATTGCAACCAAGAATGGCAACGACGAAAAGAAGTTGGACAATATGAACACGGCCACGCCATAGTACCCGTTCAGCCTCTCCCGATAGAAGACCTATATGTCAACACAGAATCACCATCAGTATCAGTTTGACCAGATTCTGGTTTCATGTACACATTACCTTCATTTCCTCTACAAAGGATGGAAATCCTCCTATGGACATGAAAGTCATGTAACCAGTGACGAAGCCACCACAAGCGCCACGAGCTAGTATCGCTGTGTAGCTGGTGCCAACGTCGTAGAACAGGGTCCCGACACATAAAGCAACAATGGTGTATATGACGATCCGAGACCAGTAATATCCAATGTCCCGAGACATGTTCAAGAAGGATCTCTTGGTCAGTGTCGTGAGCTGCTTCCACCAACTAGCTTGGCTTCCTTTTATCGCTTGAATGTCCAGACCTCGCTGAATTCACCACTTTTTAAAGTCAATACGTCCAAGGCTCGAAGCAACATGGATAGCGTCAAAAAGAAAAAAAAAGTTGATGCTACTAGTATAACCAAATATACGAAGCCAGAAACTTACAACAAGGGAGACTTGTTGCATCCTCGATCTTGCCATTTGTGCATACTCCGATTGCTTATATTTCTCAATAAGAGTTGATCTTATATCTGATGTCACCATATTCAACAGAGGATCTGCTTTATTGTCTTGTTCCTGTAATTATTAGTATTAAGATAGATGCCTCAAAACTTAAACTAGAAAGTCAGTATGCATATTGATGTATTCTTACACCAAGTCTCTGTGATCCTTTCAGCGTTGTCGTTACAATGTCAAAGTCCGAGTTGATGCAGCGCAGGAAATGATCTGAGGGATTCCGCCTGCTCGGACAGGGAAACCCTGATTCTGCAAAAAACTGAAGATCAAAATGACAAAATTAGACCACTAAACAAGGAGTAGTTTTATTAACAAAATTAAAAGAAACCTTAATCCCTGTGCGAGCTTCACCAAAGTAAACCGTTTCCCCTCCGGACAGCAAATAAAGATCATCAAAGAGGGCGAAAACTTCGCTGCTAGGCTGGTGGATGGAGCAGATGATAGTCCTCCCGTCCCGGGAAAGATTCTTGATGGACTGGATGACAAAGAAGGCGGCTGCACTGTCGAGGCCACTGGTAGGCTCATCAAGAAACATGAGGCGAGGGCGCGTGAGGATCTCAAGAGCAATGCTCACTCTCTTCTTCTCACCACCACTTATGCCTCTCATCTGCCAGTTTCCAATCTGTCGATCAGCGCAGTCTTGGAGGCCCATCTCCATGATGGTCGCCTCCACGACTTGTTTGATCGCCTGCTTAGTCATGGTGCTCGGAAGCCTCAGGTGGGCCGAGTACCTCAGCGTCTCCCGCACTGTCAGAGTCCCCAACAGCACATCCTCTTGTGTAACATAAGCCTGTTTGCATCATTCAACTCAAATTCAGCCTTTCAAACAAACTAACGTGATTCTTGAATTACATACCACCACACCATAATCCAGCCTCTGCTTCTTCCCGTTCAGATGAATGTTTCCAGTCATGACGATGTTTCTTGACAATCTACCTGTGTCACCAAACACATATACTTTTATCCCATTGCAAAAATATTTGTAGCCTCATTCTTAACAGTAAATAAAATTTTGCAAGTACAAGATATATAATTAAAAACAAGCTAAATTTGAGATGATAAACAAAAAATCACCCCATAGTTGAGATCATAAACTGTTATTTATCCTATAGATTACTTCAAAAAATAATCTCTCACACTAATTATGTTGTTACTTTTAAGACAAATATTCAAACATTTTAGTTTAAGACAGATATGCTTCGATCAATTCACTTAATTTAACCAAATAATAAAACTAGTAAATAATTGATCTTGATCATATCTAAGATAATCATAGATACATCCAGCTAATTCTAGTGCTATTCAATCTTTATTTAGAATAATTTGAAGTTTAAGAATTCAATCAACAATGAAAATATAAAGTGTCAATTTTATCTCCTTTTGGGCAATCTGCCTATAAATTCCCGAATCATCACCAGATTCAAGTTTTATATATCATCTTTAACATCCGCGTGCAAATTACCAACTCTTGATTTGTTCTGAATTTGCAACCAAACTATTGTTTTTGATTTTGTAATCATTCAAGATTTCAACGCTTTCATAGTTTGATAACTTACTAACAACATACATAACATATGTACCAAAGTTTTAGGCAGCAAAACAATACTATCATAGTATATTGCACAAATTTAAATAACTTCATTATAGGAGTAATGTATATTAAAAATCTGGATTTGTTAGTAAATGAGAACAAATAAAATATACTACTACTACTACTACTACTTAAGTAATTTGAGATGAGGATTTATAATGAATAGGTTGTGACCTGCCAATGCATCAAGAAGGGTGGACTTGCCGGAGCCGGAAGGGCCCATAATAGCCATGATCCGACCCGGTACGGCATACCCGCTTAGCCCATGAAGCAGCTTCCGGGTCGGACCCTGTCCGAAATTGGGCAGCACCACCGTTAGATCTTCCCACACCAAGTATGCTTCGCCGCCGTTCCGAGGCATCGCCGTCTCTATATCGCCAACCTCCGCCTCTATTTCCATCACTTTGGGAGACTAGTAACTAATTTACCTTCCAAAAACTAACCGCTTTTTTTTTACAAATAATGCACTTCTTCTCTTCATTTCCATGTTACAGAAAAAGCGCCTTAAATGCTGCGTTTACATCACTTAAATCATTATTAAATTACCTCTCACATTATTTATTATTACTACTATTAAATTCCAAAAACGAGTTCAAATTGTGCACTTATTAGCAATATAATATACTTGAGTTTATTACTACTACATGATATTTTTATACACTAATTCATATTATTTCAAAATTAGGGTATATATATGTATATTGTTATAATAATAATACTAGTAAATTAATAATAAGTGGAATATGGTGAGACACAAGGTATGAGATAGTTTGTGTGGGTAAGGAGAAAGGGAGAGGTGGAAATTAATGGTTTACAGTTGCATTCATGGTTATAGGTTTCCAGCAAAAAGAAAATTTTGAAACTAATAAGTTGACAATTATATTTCAAATTTAATACCGTCACAGCTGCACCTATTAACTAAAGTTGATGGCTACCCACGAGACCCCCTTTATTTTCTTTCTATTCCAATACAATCCATAGTATATTATATTCTCCCTTCACTCACAGGATATTCCTAATATAATAATACGCTGTTTATTTTTTTCTATTTATATATGCTCCATGTGATTGAGATCCACGTCATTTAATTTGGTTTAGAACATAACTTTGGATACTAATTAAGACTAATACATATAGTATTTCCATAATACCAATGGTTATAATATTAATAATAGTAGTAGTAGTAATAGTATGTTCAATTTAATGTCACATTGAATAGGATGTAGATAAACACTAGTAAATACTAATTAATGCTACTCATTATGAAATTTAAAAGCCAAGTTTCATAGCATTAGATTTGACTCTGTCAATAACTTGATATAGAATTCAAAACATTTTCCCAAATCAAATTTTTGAACACGTTGATTCTAGATTTAGAAGTTAGAATAATATGTAAACATTGTAACCGCATATGTAACAAACATGTAGTTTGTTGTTAGAGATTTAATGATGATTTAGACTTCAAACGGCAGCGACACCAACTTTATTCAAAAGTACAGCTACAACTAATATGAAACTATGTATTATTAAGATAAATGAGTGAGCTTAGAGGCTAGCTACATCTAATAAGTCGTGTGACTTCTTTGTAATTAGTTTTGAATAAAAATTAAAATGGTTACACTTTGAGATGAATTTTAAATTAAAATCAAAATTAAAAAGAATATCAACAAAACTCGAAATAGATTATAATTCTGGGCAAAATCTAAAACATGGGCCAAATATGTAAATATTAAATGAAACATTGACACGCCAATATTTTATTATGTGTAGGAGAATTGGTTGCCAAGTCTTTAGTTAATGTCACAGCTCACACGATGACAGTTAGGTACCTAATAATTAATTAATGTCTCTATCACCAAATAGAGCTTCTAATTTATTAATAGGACTATAGGAGTATGTTATTCAAAGGATTGGATATTTCTCCAAAAATACTGTTATATATTGGGTAGTTTGGATATAGATATAGTTGGGCTTACAATATCAATGGGCTTTGGAGATGGCTTTCTTATGTTTGTTTCAATCGCGCCTTCAACCAATTCTAATTAGGCCCATTTTGTGATATTCTTCACTCAAGTAGTGTACTCCTACATGAAATAATATTCTATTTTCAAATTTTATATTGATTAGAATTTGACAAAATGTTATACTATGATTTAAATGTCTGAATATAGTACAATATTTTAGTAGTTTGAACTACGAACTGATAGCTTGTATAGTTCGCTTTCCGATGTGATTTTTTGAAAAATATTATATTTTAAAAAAATCAATCATAAATTGATAATAATAACTCTTAAATTAATACTCCCTCCGTCCCGCATTACTCGCACTTATTTCCTTTTTGGGCGTCCCAAGTTACTTGCACTCTTTCCATTTTTAGTAAAAAATTTCACCTACAGCCGTCATTTTTGACTTTCCTATACACTCATTCCTTAATCTCCGAGCCGAAAAGGAAATGAGCGAGTAGCACGGGACGGAGGGAGTACTACTTACTAGAAGATCTAAATTTAATCGCATTTGAAAATTTATAAGTAAGAAAAATTAAAAACGTGTATGCAATATTGGCGGCTTCACCATTCCGCAGAGCCGGAAATGCCCTAACTCGGTCCTCTTCTGATTCGGGTACAGAAAAAGAGGGCTATTTTTCCATTTCCAATTCAAGTGAGCTTTCTTACCTCGATCTTCATCCCTTTCCAGAATTTCTTTATTTTTTTCATGACTGCATTTGCATGTTTTGGAACTCGATTAGCTTGTTTCAATTCAATAGTAAGTGTAATTGGGCGAGTTAAGTGAAATTGATAATTTTGGGGGCTTTTTAGGTCTTGGAATCAGATGAAAGCCTATTTTACTCTATCTTCGTTCGATTTGTTTTTTTTCAGGAGATGACTTCTAATATGGAGATAGTATCCGTGACTCGGCAGAAGCAAGATCCTGCCTGGAAGCATTGCGAAATGCTTAGAAATGGTGGGAAGGTCGAAATTAAGTGTATATACTGTGGGAAGATATTTAAGGGAGGAGGAATACATAGGTTTAAAGAACATCTCGCCTGCCAGAAAGGCAATGGCGCTACTTGCTCAAGTGTTCATCCTGATGTACGCCTCGAAATGATCCAGATTCTGAGTAGAACCAAGAAAAGACCCAGACTTGCTAAGGATAAGGATAAGCCTGCTTGTGATAGTCCTGGGAACAGTAGGTCTGCGGTACCTAACAATAGTGATGGGGACATTCATGTCCACGCGTATGATAATCCTCGGATCGGTGCAGTTGAATTAGCTAATAATAGTGGCTGCTTGAATAGTAATCATAATACGGCTGCCTGCTGGGATAGAGAGGATGGTATGAGCTGGGATAGAGAGGATGGTGTGAGCGGGAAAACAAATATTAAGAAGAAAAGAGAAACGGTGGCGACAAAAGCCCTTGATGTTGTTAACTCCAACACTGCTGCTTTTCCTGCTCTGAATTTGAAAAAGAAAGTTAGTATAGTTGATATGGCTGTAGGCCGTTTCTTCTTTGATGTTGGATTACCTGCAGATGCTGTTAATTCTGCCTATTTTCAACCAATGCTTGATGCAATAGCTTCTCAAGGGACAGGAGTTGTTGGCCCGTCCTACCACGACCTAAGGAGCTGTATTTTGAAGAATGCAGTTCATGAAGTGAGATATGATGTTGATCAATGCACAGCGGCTTTGGGAAAGACTGGTTGCTCGATTTTACTCTATGATTCGAGTTCAGGAAAGTGTAAAACCTTTGTCAACCTTTTTGCATCTTCTTCAGAAGGTACCATCTTCTTGAGGTCAGCGGATATATCTTGTGCCATAGATTCTGCAGATGCCCTTTATGAATTGTTAAAAGAAACTGTTGAAGAAATTGGTCTGAGAAATGTTGTGCAAGTGGTGACAACTGGTGAAGAGCGGAATGCTATTGCTGGGAGAAGGCTTGCCGAAACATACCCAAGTATTTTTTGGACTCCTTGTGCTGGTTATTGCATTGATTTAATGCTTCAGGACATAGGAGAATTACCCATGGTGAAGATGATACTTGACCAGGCTAAATCCATATCGAGGTATATCTATTCAAATGCTACTACTATAAATATGATAAGACGATACACATCTGGAGTGGATTTAGTTGATCTGGGAACTACTCGCTCATCTAGTGATTTTATGACTCTGAAAAGGATGGTTAATGTTAGACCTAATTTGCAGTCCATGGTTACTTCTGAGGAGTGGATGGAAAGCTCTTACTCAAAGAAAGAAGAAGGTTTCGCATTGCTAGACTCTATCTGTGATCAATCATTCTGGTCTACGTGTGCCTCAATAACACGTCTTATAGACCCAATTTTGCATCTATTAAGGATAGTAAGTAGTCAAAAGATGCCCTCTATGGGATCTATATATGCAGGGTTGTATCGAGTCAAAGATGCAATTAAGAAGGAGCTTGTTACCAGGGAATCATACTTAGTTTATTGGAGTATCATTGATCACAGGTGGGAACAACTTCAGCGGCACCCCCTTCACGCGGCTGGTTTTTATTTAAATCCTAGACATTTTTACAGTCTTGAAAGAGATGGGTATCTTCATATTCGATCATTAGTATATGATTGCATAGAGAAACTGGTTCCTGAACCAAATATCCAAGATAAAATTATGAGGGAAACAACCTCTTACCATAGTGCTACAGGAGACTTTGGGCGGAAGATGGCCATCAGAGCAAGGGACACTATTCTTCCCAGTGAGTCTTCTTTCTGATGTACACATATTACTTTTATGTAATGCTTTTCTGCTGCAGCTAAATTAACTAATTGCATCTATGTTCAGCTTTTCACTGCTTACCATGATTCGCTTGTCGATAGAAATAATTAGTGATAGCAGTGCAATGTAGCTATGCAGTCAGGGAGAATTAGCTGCAGTTTTACATACATTTGCTAGTATAGTAAATTTAGCTAATGAGCTAATTGTAGTAATATGTTTTAGCCTGTACAATATTGTACAATATGTCACTGTCTAACCTACTTATCCTGATTATTGCTTGATATTTTTTTGCGCTCTGGAGTCATTTTGTTCTTTCCTCAATTTACTGTTTTTAGCTGAGTGGTGGCTAACGTATGGTGGGGAATGCCCTAATTTGGCTCGCTTGGCTATCCGCATTCTCAGCCAAACTTGCTGCTTGATCCAGCATAAGGTAGATAAAGTTTCTCTTGAACGAATGCATGCGGGGAAAAATTGGTTGGAGCATCAAAGGCTTAGTGATCTTGTTTATGTTCAGAACAACATGTCCTTGAAGCATATGTAAGCAGAAAATGTTCCCTTCTATCTGATGATCTACACCATTTTAGTTTAAGTTATTATAACACCAAATTAAGCTTCCTAATTGATTCATAGGAGTTCAGGCGAAAGACAAGAGAAAGCTTTTGATCCTCTTTCTTATGAGCACATTAATTTAGTTGAAGACTGGGTAATGGGAAATGAATTTTGCTCAGAGGATTCGGAAAAGAAGGGATGGGTGGATGTTGAGCCTCCTTATGGTAATGTTATGGAATCTGGCCTGCAAATTAATGATGTTGAAGCCCATGGGGCAGGTAATGCAGCTATGTTATTGTATGGAGAAATTTGTATAACAATGAGTATTTTGGTCTCATAATTTTAATTTGCAGGATTTGATGATTATGAAATCCTTTTTGGGGTGAAAGATAGCGAAGAAGAAACTGGCGGTGAAAACATACACACAGGGAATACTGGTGATGAGACCATAGTTCCAGGTACGTCGATGTCCACTAGCTGAGAAGGGTTAGTATAGTTTTGGTAGTGTGGAAGTCTCCATAATATTGTTGCTTCGTTGTTGGTGTGGTAACTATAAAATTTCCAGCTATGATATTTATATCAAACTGAATTTGATGTACTTGGTGAACTAAATGAATTAAGCAATGCAAATTCTTCACACGCTTTATCCAAAAACCTCTCGCTCCATTGTGGATCTAATTTGCAGATCTCTCAAGCTTATAAAAGGCTGGTTCCTTAAGGTGGTGGTTGATTACATGAAGCCTTTCCCCATGCATTCTCTTGAATTTCACTTTTTTTGCAATAATTAGTCATTTCTGCCACTATTCTATTGTTTTTACCTTTGTTTTTGTATCTTCTTTCAACAGAGTCATGCCATTTTTATATGTTCATGGCAGCATGAAAAGTTAAATATTCCAGATTTTGGAAAAAAAATATCTGCACATGCTTGAAGATCCTTCTTTTCAGAATGGTTTGAAAAAATAGCTAAGTTGGTAATTTATTTATGCATCGCTTCTATTCGATGAAGGTGGTTCTGCAAGATGGAGTTTGAATTGAAGGAGGTTGAATGGTGTCGACAGAAGTAGTCTGTATAGCATGGAAAGTTGGCTCATGGCAACGTCTGGTACATTGTGATGCTGTGGATACAGACATTGAAGTGCAAGATCGGAATCGTTGCAGAATTGCAGATGAGTAAGAGGATCTTATGATGTGGAGTATTTATGTTTCTCTTCTTTCAACATTTTGGGAGATGCTAGAATGTTTGCTAGTTAGTGATGCGATAATCTTTTAGGGATTGCCTACTTTTCATGACGGACTAGCTGCATCAACGTGTATTTTTATTCTCAATAATAAGTTTTTTTTTTCATTCCTATACAAATTAAACAAAATTAGCTCAAATGTTGAACATTTTAAGAGTGTCTTGGAACATTTTGCTTATTAGTAGCTCATTATTTCACGGCCAAATTAGTATATATCTCATCTAGAGACATGTCGGAATGTCTAACTACATCAAAATGATGTTTCACAACAAAAACATAAAATTTTCATATTAAATAGGAGTATAAATAATCCACCTATTTAATAACAATGTGTTAGCGTGTCATTTCAATACTAATTTTTTCATGTTATTTCCACTTTATTTAAAATTGTCACCATACATATCACATTAAATTTAATTTTGTGAGAATATTTGATCGTTGGAATTTAGCTACACACTAAAAATAAGTAGTAATAGTATATTTTTTCACCACATTCAGAATTCATGATAAAAGATCCAAACTGGCCTATTAGGCTTATACATAGAATTTTTTGTTTATTATGTTTTGGTAAATAAGATGGAATCAGTTGACGAATAAATTACTTATGTTTATTAATTTGAGGTTATGCGAACATAGAGCTAGACCATTTCCCACACACATTAATATAATAATCTTAATTTATTATGGAAGCCACTATCATCTTTTTCTCTATGATCAATTCAAATTTTTTGTTGTTTGCATGTCTCTTTCGATTAGTTTTAACATCAGATTCATAACAATAGTCAGAGAAGAATAAGTCATTCCAATTAACCTAGTCAATATCAAGAACAAAAAACAAATTATCTTGCCATTACAAAACTATTTCCATTGTTGAAGATATGGTCATATTAACAGTTTCTAATTAAATGACTAGTTCTTTACCTACAATCCTATCTAAGCAACCACCAAATCGTAATAAAACAATTGCAATTTGATGTAATTTTGTAGACTCATTCTATTAAATTGACTATATATCATGTTATAGTTGCACTAAGGAAAACCAGAACATCGAAAGAAATTTGAAGTGGTGATCCAACTGCCCAACTACATAGTCCGTTCTTCGCTCAGCCATGGCGAGCTTCATGGAACCCCGAATGTGGGTTTTCGTGGCTCTCGTCTCCGCCTTCGCTGTCACGGCGAATCCTGACCTCCCACCGTGGGGATATTGGAAGCCCGACCTGTATTACTCACCACCATATATTCCTTATATCTACAGCTCACCGCCGCCGCCACCTTACAAGTATGAATCCCCTCCGCCGCCGCCTTATAAATATGAGTCACCTCCACCACCTCCTTACAAATACAAATCACCACCACCACCTCCTTACAAGTACGAGTCACCGCCGCCACCCCCTTACAAATATGAATCACCTCCACCCCCACCTTACAAGTACGAGTCACCACCGCCACCCCCTTACAAATATGAATCACCTCCGCCCCCACCTTACAAGTACGAGTCACCACCGCCACCTCCTTATGTCTACAAGTCTCCACCACCACCCCCTTACAAGTATGAGTCACCTCCACCACCACCTTACAAATACGAGTCACCTCCACCACCCCCTTACAAATATGAATCACCTCCGCCCCCACCTTACAAGTACGAGTCACCACCACCACCTCCTTACAAGTACGAGTCACCACCGCCACCTCCTTATGTCTACAAGTCTCCACCACCACCACCTTACAAGTACGAGTCACCACCGCCACCTCCTTATGCCTACAAGTCTCCACCACCACCCCCTTACAAGTATGAGTCACCTCCGCCCCCACCTTACAAGTACGAGTCACCACCACCTCCTCCTTATGTCTACAAGTCTCCACCACCACCACCTTACAAGTATGAGTCTCCACCGCCTCCTCCATATCTTTACAAATCCCCACCACCACCTCCTTATAAATATGAATCACCCCCACCTCCACCTTACAAATATGAGTCGCCGCCACCTCCTCCATATGTATACAAGTCTCCTCCACCACCACCTTACAAGTATGAATCACCACCACCTCCTCCCTATGTCTACAAATCCCCACCACCACCACCACCTTACAAATACGAGTCTCCTCCACCTCTACCGTACAAATACGAGTCTCCCCCACCTCCACCGTACATATATAAATCTCCACCGCCACCTCCTTATAAATACGAATCACCACCACCCCCTCCATATATCTACAAATCTCCACCACCACCACCTTACAAATACGAGTCACCACCACCCCCACCCTATAAGTATGAGTCACCCCCACCCCCACCCTATAAGTATGAGTCACCACCACCTCCTCTATATGTGTACAAGTCACCACCACCACCGGCATATCTTTACACATCACCACCTCCACCATATCACTACTAATCACCCCACCCTACACCCACCATATAATTATTATCCACAAAAACCATCAAGATTGCATTAAATAAACCCTGGTTCTTTTTTTTCACTTCATCATAAGTACTGTTAAAGAATAAAGTTCTTCTCTCTCTTCTATTACCCATAATGCTCAGCATCTTGCCAAGAAGGAGTTGCGGACTAAAAAGGAGTCAAATGATCCATGGATGCCAATCTCTCTCTTTGATCTTCAATGTATTTTATGTTTCTTCATGTATTTTATATATTAATGGAAAGTTATTTATTTTGAACGATACTTGAATTATTTATGTTATGCTTTACTCTTCAAAATACTTAATTTCAATACTAGCATCACTGCATCAGAATGAAACGTAATAGCACATTGAACAAAAATTCAATTTGTAGAGAGTAAGAAAAGTACATACCTCAAAATCAACTAATTCAGGCACTCAGCAGCATTGACACTTACCTCAGCCAACCATCATATGCAAAGTTTACTAACATCAAATCTTGAATAAAAAAAGAAAGATGGTTTTAGGTAATTGGTTAATAACCCAGGCCGTCATCACCACCATCATCATCGTCGTCATCATCATAAGCATGTTTAAGCACCACCGGAGCCATATTTCTTTCCGAGGACAAGTAACTGCAACTTATCGTAGCCAACAAGCACACCAGCACCAGCAATGGCTCTCAGAATGTTTGCTCCTGCACCCTTGAACAGAGATTTGGCACCCTCATTCTTCAAGATCTGAGAGAAAGCATCCAACGAGCTTTTGTATTTTACTGCTTCACCAGATGTCATCATCATACGTCTGCGAACGGTATCAATTGGGTACGATGCAAGACCAGCACCGTTTGTGATCAGCCAACCCAGGGCAAAGCTAGCAAAGAAACTATCCTGAAACCAGCAAATTATTTCAAATAAAGTTATGTCAGTAGAGTCAAAAATATTCAAATGCAGATGAAAATTAATATATTTAGAGTTAAAGATACCTGCAGTGTGCCAGTGAGAAGAACTGGCTTCAAAGAATCGTACATTCCAAAGTAGAGGCCACGGTAAACAATGATTCCGACACATGATATGTTGAATCCACGATACAGACCAGCAATGCCATCAGAGGCCAAAGTCTTCCTGTAGACATCAATCAAGCCATTGAACTGCCTCTCTCCACCCTTCTTTGTTGCCTTGGGGTCATTTGCTAATCTAGTACGAGCATAGTCCAGAGAGTAAACAAAGAGGAGAGAAGAAGCACCAGCTGCACCACCTGAAGCCAAGTTCCCAGCAAACCATTTCCAGTAACCATCTCTATCTTTCTTAAAGTTGAAAGCCTCTTGAAGTAATCCTTGAATGCAAAATTCAAGGCCTGCAAATAATTCAAAAGATTTTATTGAGCATTTATACTTTAAGGGGAAAGGAAACATAGTGAAAAAGCGTGACCGGAAAATAAAATTCATAGAACTTGCCTGGGTTGGGAAGTAACGGATCACATTAGCAGTGTTCCCTCTCCACAAAGAACCAAATCCTTCTTCTTTGATTGTTCTCGAGAAACATTCACCGATGCCTCCATATGGTTTAGACAATATACCAGTGTTAAGCATCTCATCTTGGTTTTGTATCAGCAGCTGTTTTAGACACCGCAGCAGAGACTCCACCCATGAGAAAATCAATAGCAAAGCCCGCAAATCCTTTCTCTGCAGGGGCTTGTGCAAAAACCGGGCAGACAGAATTTTGACCACAGAAAGGTCGCAAGTCATTTGCGAAGGATATGTCAATCCAGCGTTACTGTAGTTCCCATATTTATACTGTGACTGATATAAAGATGGCAGAGGCTGACCACCAAATGCCCCAAAACGCTGAGTGGGGGTTGATCTGAAAAGCTGCTCAGCCACCTTCTGAGCAATGGTGGGGTAATGCGGCTGATCCATCGTCATTTCTTTCTGAGAAAATAAGAAAATAAGCCACCAGACTACAATATTAAATAGCAATGGGAAGAGCCAGAATGAAAACGCAAGCAACAGAGTAGTGCTCACAAAATATATGGAGACATTATTAGTTCAATAGCGTAAACTGATTCTGGAGACACCAGGCAGATAGAAAATACTACCACTGTTAAAACTTGGAGTATGATAGCATTTGGTTCAAAGAGGCTGGCCATTAAGAGGGTAAACTACGAAGAAAACATAAAAGCCAGACTTCACTCAGCATTCATTTCCACTTCAAGTGAACCAAAAAATATATACTCGTACAAATGATTATGAGATATCATAGTTACACAAGAGTACAAAGATACTTTGCAGCGTACACAGAGAGTAGGGGAGAGAGAGTTGCACAAGGTCATTATATATAAACAAGACAAGGCCAAAATTATGCAGACAAAGAGTAGCATCTTTTAGAATGATTAATGAGTCGTACTCATAATGTGATGGATTATTGATTATTAAAGTACATTTATTAAAATTATGAGATTGAAAATGCCACAAAATGCAAATACATGACAGTTTCAAAAAAGTCTATATTTTGTTGTAAATGAGAATCATCCAAGTAACAGAACCAGAATTCACATAATGTAGTATACAAGTGAAACTAAAGCTTCCGGACCAATCGAATAAATTCAAAACATAAGAAGAACTTGATGAATTCAACAACACATGAACTACTATGACTAGCATCACAAGACAACTCATCATCGGAAAAATGTAAAAAAACCAGCACGATTTGCATCTACATCCATCAGACATAGAATTTGATTTCAATAAAAGAAACGAAAGCAACAATCAAGGCAAATAACAAAGAAAGTTGCAAGCACCCAATACATTACACAAAAGGTAAAAGTATGAGGCAGATCGATAGATTTAAAGTGCAATTCCAAAAACAATCAAGCTGCAGAAATCAATCCGATGAATTCAAATAATCAAAGAGTGTTAATACCTCTGCGTTCCGCCTTGACCTAGTAGTTTGTGACGCTATTCTAATTCAACACAGAGAGTTGTGAGGTTGCTGCACTCTTGAGGTTACTTTCCCTTTCTTTTTCTTTTTTCCTTTTTCAGGAAAATAACTATGTTTTGTAGTTAAAACTTTTAAATTATTAACATCTTTTTTGCACAATCAACTTCTTCATTCAATTATTATTGTTTTTTTGTCCTACTTTCAATTTTCTTAAGAGACCAACATTTAATTATTTAATTAGAGTTACCATCTTTAAAGAAATGTAATCCAATACAAATTCTAAATATTGTACAAACTTTAAACTATAATCTGGACCGTTAAAAAATGTCAACAGATTATAAAATAATAGCAACAGAAAATATCAACACAGTGTCAACGGTTGACACCATGTTGACATTGTATTGATATTATGTTGACATAAAAATCTTGAAATTTTAGATTGTGTTGATGTTGACATTTATTTTACAAACTCTAATTTTACAAACAATATAGAGTATTGATAATCTTGATATTATCATTACCTTATCTTTGAAAGTAGATTTATTTTCTAGCTATAAGCGATAGATAACATACACGATTGAGTTTTTTCCCCTCACTTTTCCAATCCTACATTTTCAAAGTATATGAATCAAGAAAAAGTAGCTGCTCAAATCATACAAATTAATAAAGGCATATTTACAAGTTTCAAATTCATCTTAATGATTAAATAAACATAATCTCTAAATATGTTAATTTCTCTACCTATGGAATGAAATGCTATTTTATTATTTATGTGGCTAATTCCCAAAAGTAAATGCTCGTAAACGTTTACAATATGCAATAGTAGTAAATAAAAAAAGATTTAAAATTATTGGCATCATGGCATCTCATCTAAAGTTGACATAAAATTCTGTCACTTTAAGTGCAAAATTAAGCTATGATCTCATCTATGTTGCACTCCCTAAGTCCGACTTCCACTTTCACACCGTCCATCCGAACAATATCACAACATTCACATCTATCAATCTGCAAAACGAAGGAGAAATTAAAAGTGGTAGTTTTAATTAAGGTTAAAGTGTGTATGAATGATCTGAATTCACCTGGATACGCTTTTTTGGCGGCGAAGTAACTTGAATAGTAGTTATAGAATCAGCAGAGTGGTTGCAAGGTGGCAAGCCCCGAGGGGTGGCACGTGTGTAGGTTGTAAGGATTTGAGGAGAGGCGTTGGAAACGGATTGTAGGAAGAAGAAATGAGGGTTTTGGCAAGGATGGTTGGATGTTGGGCGAGTCTTGAACATGTAGAAGGGGGGGCCGCGCCATTGGGTCCACGGCGTGAACGTTTCTATGGGTATTTGCAAGAAGCTCCGCGGCATTATTGTCTCGTATATTTGTGCGGAATAGCCCCATGATATAGACACAGACCAGTTGGTTTTCTTGTGGTAGCAGATGGTCTGTTGAAGCAAGCGGGACTGGTCGGCGTCCGCAGCCTTCATGAGGTGGCGTGTGGATTCGATGCGATCCATGGAGGGGAATATTGGATCCATTGCGTCAAAGTGATGGAATGTCAAGAGATGGACTTTGGGATGGGCTGAGAGATAACCGGAGAAGTCTCCACGTAAATCAACCTGGTGAATTCCTTTATGAGGTGTGAGGCTGACTCCAACATCTTGAATGCAGGTCATGGTGATCAAATCCGCCGACTTGGTGTCCGCATACCTAAGAAGGCAGCCATCCATGCCCGCCGCCAGCGCCCTGGCCAAGGGGTAGCTCATGACGACCCCTCCGCCCCCGAACGCCTGGTCGAACGAGAACAAAAAGTTGGACACCACGCTCTCGGAGTGCCACCCCAGATAATAGTACTTGTTATGATCATACTCCGCCAGCACATCCACAATGTTGTCCATGAACACCACCGTGTCGTCGTCCCCCGTCACCACCCACCTCACCCCCTCCCTCTCCTCCCTCACCAGCTCCAGCATCCCGTGCACCATCCGACGCATCCGGACCAACCGGGGCTCCGTGACCACCACCCCAGAGAGGTCGTCCACCACCACCACCCTGTAGGGAGGGGCTGTGGATGGCCACGGGAGGAGCTCTGGGGGCGGGGCCTCGTCTAGGAAGACGTAGCCTCGGGTTTTATTAGGCCGCCACCACGCCTCCAGGTAACCCCGCCGATGGGGCCATGTTTTCACCGACCCCATCATGCCAAAGGCTATGTGGCTCAGATTCGTGGGGTTCTGCTCAATCGATGACACTTGGGATTGGGACGGCCCCCATCTCGGTAACAACACTTGGGGGTTTTCAATGTTGACTATCAAATTCAGAAACAGACCTATGAGTACAAGGCTTTTCCACAAGCTCAACCTTGCTAACAAACCACCCATATTTTCCTGTCTTCACGTTTTTAATTTCAATTATACCACCTATTTCATTTTTATACTGTTTCGAAATTTTTTTAAATGCAATGTCACCAGTCATTTCATTCCTAATTTTTGAGATTTTATCAAATTTATTACCAATTTTATCCCAATCAATTTATAGTAATATGTCAACTAATGTTTGTGGAAAAATGAATAATCTAATATAACAATCGTTTGTTACACTTCACATTCAAATTAAATGTCACCATAAAGAAAAAGTAGGGTATTGAAGATAATAATGTAAATGTCATTGAAATAATACTATTATCTATCTATCTATTATGTTTATGTGTGTGATAATTTGGTAAATAATACTATTAATTGTATGCTATGCTCCATAATATAGTACTCCATCCGTTCCTTCATAGTTGAGTCATTTTTCCATTTCGAGAAGTTCCTTCATAGTTGAATCATTTTCATATATGGTAACTTTTTTCTCTTTCTTACTTTACTATCTCTTATTTTATTCTCTCTACTTTATTCACTTTATACTTTATTCTCTCTACCTTTTCCTTTCTCTTACTGTTTTATCTATTTATTTAACACACCCAACATTCATTCATAAAACTCCATAACGAAAAGTTTCGCCTCAACTATGAAGAAACGGAGGGAGTACATTATAATCAATAATCAATTTGAAATAGTAACCATATACTATGCCATGTTATTATGAAAATATATTCGTTATTTTGACTTTATCTATATGTCTATATATACTTATATATTCATTATTATGAAAACATATTCGTTATTTTGACTTTATCTATCTATATTTAGTGTTTTCATTTGATCACATCCCTATATAAAATGTGACTTTTAGGGGTAATAATGTAATTTAAACTTTTGAGGAAAATAATGTAAATGTCATTGAAATAGTTTTAACAAGTACTACTCTCAAAATAAAACTAAA
Source organism: Salvia splendens (assembly GCF_004379255.2). Taxonomy (NCBI): domain Eukaryota; kingdom Viridiplantae; phylum Streptophyta; class Magnoliopsida; order Lamiales; family Lamiaceae; genus Salvia; species Salvia splendens. Next base: position 43,415,244 of record NC_056033.1, on the reverse strand, counting down.
TATATACATGATGGTATTAATACATGTTTTTTTCGAGTTTGTGAATTTAATGCTCATCATCATACTTTAATAATTATTTGTGCGCTCAATTTGATATCAAAAAATAAATGTCCATCATTCTTTTTCCGTTGATCCGTTACTTATTTCCTATCTTGAATTTTTACCATGGCAATTTGTTGCAGTTTTTGACTTTGTTATAACTATAAATCAATGTACATTAAAAGTATCTAAGTGAAGTTGAGGGAAAACATCAAAGAATATATTTCAGAAATAAACATATCGATCATAGAAGCAAATATACGGAGTATCTTTAATAATGCATCAAAATTGCACCTAGCTTATGATTAAACCAAATCTAATACTTCCAAAGAGTGTCTCGGGAAATAGAAGAAAAGAAAATACAAATATTTAGTTCTATCTTAGTATAAGAAATAATGTGCGTCCCCTTACCAAAGAAGGATCCGTAACTTCTATTCAAGCGGTTTATGTACCTGCAGACGATTTACTCCGATCCTGCCCCTGCTACCACATTTGCACATTTCGGTGCTACTATCATACTATCAAGAGGATTAGCTACCAAATGGATCTATCTGGCAGCTACCAAAACTTTTGATGGTAGGAAGTTAATTCTTTTATTTTTATTATAAGTGGAGGGAGTGAAATGGTTTCAAAAGAGACTTTATAGTTGACATCTTGAGTGAGACAAACTAAAAAGGAAAGGTAGACATCTTGAATGAACCGAATGAAGTACTATAAATATATGGTCTTTAATAACTTGTAAGACACACATTTCTACCTTTTTCTCATTACATTCTTTGTTGAACTTTTTGTAGAGATTTGATCCAATTTTAGGTATTCTTGACTCTCCGTCGATATTGGTTAAATATGAAGTTAGTTTCTACGTGGTGATTTTTATTGTATATAACAATGTTTGTTTACATTCTCAATTCTTCTTATTTAATTTTGTTACTTTAATATTATCTAAATCATTTAGTATTTTTTTATTATTTACTGCATGCCAATTTTTTTATATTTTGTTGTTGTGAAGTGTGTTATGGTAACAAAATAGTCACATGTTAATTTGAATTGGTCCAATATTAATTTAAAATCTATTTATTTATAGTATATAACTTTTATATGGAAAGTAGTTCGTGAAATGTTATAGTTTCGACTTATTCTAATATATTATACTTATTATTATGCTATATTTATTTGAGCATTAAATTAATGTTGTAACTATTATAATTGAAATCTTTTGTTGTAGGTGATGTAAGTGGATTATTTTTTTTTCTTAGAGCTTAATCAAATGATGTTTCAAATGTCCCCATTCATGTATTATGAATTATAGCTCTCCAAAATTTTATACTTTGTTATTAATTATTTCAAATTTATGGTACTCCTTCCATCCCATATTACTCACACTTTTAATTTTAGGCTGTAAAGATAGGATTAATTTTTTAGTGTAATAAAATTAGAATTTTAAGTGTAATCAATGAGACATCACTTAATTAACGAGCACTTAAACTAGAAATAGTGGAAGTAGTTTGGGAAGAGCTGAAATGAAATAGTGCAAGTAACATGGGACGGAGTTAGTATGTTTTAGTTGTATAATTAATACTAGTTATTTTGTTTACAATTTTTATATAATGATATTGTTTATAATTACGTATAATTAATTTATAATGACATTATTTGATAGTTATCTTTTGGAAAGTAAGTGCTCGTAAACGTTTACAATAATATAATACATGCAATACTAAAAAAAGATTTAAAATTTTTAGCATCATGGCACCTCATCTAAAGTTTAAGTGCAAAATTAAGCTATGATCTCATCTATGTTGCACTCCCTAAGTTCGACTTTCACTTTCACATCGTCCATCCGAACAATATCACAACATTCACATCTATCAATCTGCAAAACGAAGGAGAAATTAAAAGTTAGTTTTTAGGTTAAAGCGTGTACCAATGATCTGAATCACGTAATTTTCATGAAAACCTATGTGTGTGTGTGTATTCACCTGGTTACGCTTTTTTGGCGGCGAAATAACTTGAATAGTAGTTATAGAATCAGCAGAGTGGTTGCAAGGTGGCAAGCCCCGAGAGGTGGCACGTGTATAGGTTGTAAGGATTTGACGAGAGGCGTTGGAAACGGATTGTAGGAAGAAGAAATGAGGCTTTTCGCAAGGATCCTCGGACCTTGGGCGTGTGTTGAACATGTAGAAGGGGGGCCCGCACCCTTTTGCCCACGGCGTGAACGTTTCTATGGGCATTTGCAGGTAGCTCCGCGGCATTATTCTCTCGTATATTTGTGCAGAATAGCCCCATGATACCGACAAAGACCAGTTGGTTTTCTTGTGGTAGCAGATGGTCTGTTGAAGCAACCGGGACTGGTCGGCGTCCGCGGCCTTCATGAGGTGGCGTGTGGATTCGATGCGATCCATGGAGGGGAATATTGGATCCATTGCATCAAAGTGATGGAATGTCATCACATGGACTTTGGGATGTGCTGAGAGGTAACCTGAGAAGTCTCCATGTAAATCAACCTGCAAAATTTAATTAATATCCCGTTAGCTTCGTTAGACAAGGTAATAGTAAGATAAATTAACCAAAATGTGATTTGTTTAGATATAAATTAGTACAAATAAACATGTGATATAGTGTAATCTTGGCACTATATAGAGATCAAGATACATTCACAGGGACTAAAGTTTTGAGAAAAGACAACTATTGAACAAAATATTAGCTAGAATAAACATGCCCCGGTCAAGAGTAAACATGACATCCAAACAACCCCTATATTAATTTACTACTACTATAATGCAATTACACTACTTTAGAAACTTTTAAATTTTTATTTTAAATTTATTTTTCACATAATATATCATATTAAACATTACCCTCGATAACTATAGTTCAAGATGCATGTATTTCACAAGTTAAAAGAGAGAGTAATACTAATAGATTTCCCATTAATTGAATAATGCTATTTTTTTCGTAATAATGAAACCTATGAAGGAGAAAAGAAAAAAGTAAATAGTAAATGTTCACATTAAAGTTGCCAACTTTTAATGAAACAGCACAACTTTTAGTGATATTCCAAATTGTTTATGTCATAATGGAACTTCCCGATTTGGTTGATCCGTGTATCACTCAAATTAAAGTCAAAACAACAATTAATCAAATTTTAATTTTCTTTGCCAACAAAGTAAGTTGGTTTGTTTCGCTTGTGTTTTTTAAAGATTGTTTAGCCAAGCTTATAATAATCACCTTCAAATAGAATATAAATTCTTGTAAAGCTCTTGAATACCTCAAAATAAATTACATTAGTATATAATTATAAGCTCTCCAAAATTGAAAATAATCTCTTTAAATCAACCACCAATTTGTAAAATAGCTATACTTAAATCTATTAGTAATTTAAATATAATTGGTTCCATTATATGAATATACTAGAAAAAAACAGGGCATAAAAGCATGAATGAGAATAGTGAATTACCTGATGAATTCCTTTATGAGGTGTGAGGTTGACGCCAACATCTGCAATGCAAGTCATGGTGATCAAATCAGCGGAAGTGCTGTCGGCATACCTAAGAAGACATCCATCCATGTCCGCCACGAGCGCCCTGGCCAAGGGGTAGCTCATGACGATCCCTCCGCCCCCGAACGCCTGGTCGAACGAGAACCACAAGTTGGACACCACGCTCTCGGAGTGCCACCCCAGATAGTAGTACTTGTTATGATCATACTCCGCCAGTACATCCACTATGTTGTCCAAGAACACCACCGTGTCGTCGTCCCCCATCACTACCCACCTCACCCCTTCCCGCTCCTCCCGCATTAACTCCAGGATCCCATGCACCATCCGTGGCATCAGCTCGAACCGGGGCTTCCTCACCCGGAACAGCCCTGAGAGGTCGTCCACCACCCTGTATGGAGGGGCCGTGGACGGCCACGGGAGGAGCTCCGGGGGCGGGGCCTGGTCTAGGAACACGTACCCGCGGGTTTTATTAGGCCGCCACCACGCCTCCAGGTAACCCCGCCGATGGGGCCATGTTTTCACCGACCCCATCATGCCCAAGGCGATGTGGCTCAGATTTGTGCGGTCATGGTCGTCGCTCGCAATGGATGACGGCCCCCATCTTGTTAGCAAGAGTCGGGGGTTTTCAATGTTGACTATCAAATTCAGAAAGAGGCCTATGAGTACAAGGCTTTTCCACAAGCTCAACCTTGCCAAGTATCCACCCATATTGTTTAGTTGTGTTTACGTTTTCAAGAGCATTGCCTCATATTTAATACACCTATTTAGGTTTTCGTACATACTCTCTTTCGAATTATTTTTAGACTGTTATGTTATGTAAAGTAAGCAGTGATTTCATTAATTATATTCCTAATTTTTTAGATTTTATCAAATTTATTTCTGACATTCACCAATTGTAGTATATATCAATTTTACATATATAGAATTTTCAACATCCCAATTTTGTCCCAATCAATTTATAGCAACATATAAACTAATGTTTATGGAAAAAAGAACTAATTAGGTTCGTGAATAAAGAAGTATATCACAATTGCTACACTTCATATTCTAATGTCACCATAAAACAAAAGTAGGGTTTGAAGTATTGCGAGATTTATAATCTGGAGTATTGTGAACAATAACTATTATGTGTGCGATAGTTTGTACTCCATAATATACATCATAATTAATAATACCATACTATGCTATGCTATGCTATGCTATGCTATTATGAACATATATTCATTATTTTGACTTTATATCAATAAATCTCCAAGACATAAGTACATAAAGATAAATGTAATAAATGAGACAGTGTGTAGACTGTAGTGCACTTATGGTTAAAATTAAGACTATGGACTTTTTGTGATGCAGGAAAAAGTTTTTCCACGCTATTACTGTAGTTTTACTTGGGACGCAGGCGGTTCATATGTTATGCCTACATAGCTACTTAATTAACATCAAATATACCATTCACGCTTTTCGCTCACAATTTTACTTCTCTTTAAACACACGCTTTTCCTTCACAATTACCCACTTCTACACATGCTTTCTTTCACCCACACTTGCCACTTACTTAATGTGTTTCAAATCTTCACCCACATTTTGCCACATTTATACATGCTTTAATTTTATTTTCTGCTTAAACATACGCTTTCACCCATACATTTTGCACACCGTTATGAACTTATTTATCATATCTCATTATCTGTGCTCATCCTCTTTACAATTTCTAATTATATTATCTTAAGAGATATATTTGCAGAATTGGTCGATAATTTCATGAACTCTGATAATACGTAAATATCATCTAGTATCATAAATTCTGATGAATTGCAAATTTGTCATATCGATATTAGTAAGTTTAATTATAAAACTTTGTTTTTTTTAATCTATATTTGATTCATTTTGTTATCATCTACCGTGAAATATAAACTATTATAGATGTCAAAACATATCTTTTTAAAACTTAAAATCGACTGACATCAAAATATTATGCACACACTTGAAACTTAAACTTTCACTACAACAAAAAAATCTAAAGACATTTTTCAATGCTATTAAGGACGCTAATTTGTGTGTCTAATTATACGAAAAAATAGATATAGTTAAGATTAGATGTGTGTACGCATTTTCCTCATAACGAAATACATAAATGCATACTCCTAGTTTGGAAAACTGAAACATTGCACTGATAGAGAAAGTTATCCATCCTCATGAAATGGGCTTGTCCAAGACAAGTAACGAATAAGCCTGCCTAATTGTTGATAGAGGCCTTTTACTCACGAATATATGATAACAATCCCATGTAACTATTTATTTACTTTTTGACAACGTTGGCTAAATGTAGCATCGACAGATAGTGTGGGGCACTTTTTAAGATAATATTTTGGTGGTATATTATGGTATATATATTCTGCAACGCCATTGATTGCAACATTTAACTGTATCCCACATTCATCCATCCAAATCACAATATAAATAGGAGGAGGGCTTGTGTATACACTGTTCTTGTAAATGTGAACATATATATATATATATATATAGTCATGGAGATAGAAATATCATCATCAATAGCAAGAGATGTAGAGGTTGGGGAAGGAGCGGCGGCATTCCTGGCGTGGGAGGACTTGACGGCGCTCCTCCCCAGCTCCAGCAATGGCCCCACCAGAAAGTTGCTCAATGGCTTAACCGGTTTCGCCCTTCCCGGAAGATTCATGGCCGTTATGGGCCCTTCCGGCTCCGGCAAGTCCACCTTTCTTAATTCTCTTGCAGGTCTCTCTCTCCCTCACCATAGATTACTTGTTTTCTTAAAGATGTTAGTTCACATGCATTAATGCACTCTTGGTGACTCGAACCTCGACCTTTGTTTTGTGTTGTGTCATACTTGTATAATTAACCCAAAACTTTTATTTAACCATGCATCAAGCTTTATGTTAGTAAATTACAATTATTGAGTATATATACTATAAAAAATACTACTCCATAACTTTTAGTTATGTGATAGTAACAATATGACATAAATTCTTCTTGGTGTCAAAGGTGCATTCAATTAGAAAGTCTTAGAGAAGATCATTTGAATTTCTTACAATTGAATAAAATTTTCTATTCAACTATATATTTAATGCTTATTATGCTTGACTATGAGATTATCATAAAGTGCAAGACGACATAAAATACCCAATTTCTGGCAAAAAGATAAACTCAAGTAATCGGTGATAATAAATTATTGAACAGCAATGCATGCGGTAAGAAGACACCTCATATGAATTTAAAGAAGCATTTAATTTGCTTTCTATTTACCATATTTCTACCATAGTAATTAGTAAATGTCATCGATTTGATTTAGGGTATGTCCGAATTACATTCTATATTTAGAGCTATTTTTACAGTCTAAAATACATTAATTTTAAAAGCAAAAAAAAAAAGAATAAGTGAATAATAAATAGTAGATGGGTAGCTCATTAATATGATTGGAGTTTGTGACAGTTTTGCTTGACCATATTTACTAAGTAGAGAAACAACACACTTGTCTTCTGCTGCAGCTATTACTGAAAAAAATCTCCACTTTTTACTTATGTTGTTGTTTGTGGTGGTTGTGTGCACTAAATTTAGAATAAATACGTAACTAAATATGTATCTAATCTAATTTATTATGCATTTGTTTTGCAGGCAGGCTTTCAGGAAACGTGGTAACTTCTGGGAACGTTCTTCTCAATGGAAAGATAAAAAAGTCACTTCACTATGGCATTGTTGTAAGTCATAAAATTGTACTTATAATACGCATGAATTAATCTTTTATTTTGAATTTGTACCTTGTTACTTTTACGAAATAATTGTTTGCAGTTATTAACTAATGAAGTTGATAAAAAATAGACAAATAGTAATGTAAAAATATTTAAATTTCATAATGTCTGGTTGTGTTGCAGTAGATAATGTGTTTAATATGTTGTCAAATGGCAAAGAGATAATTGATTTTCTTTGAAAAATGCTCGGCCAAAGTAGACGGGTTATATTTTTCGGTTAAAAAGTTAACCAAATGGGATTGGACACAACAAGTGAATCGGTTCCGGTTTTTAAAACACTGGTTTAGAGTGTGTGCAGATGCATACATGGGAGACATAGAGAGATACTACAAGGGAGAGCATTGAATTTGTGGTTGAGTATATTGACTAAATTTGGACAGAATTAATATTATTCCTCATACGGGAAATCTATATATGAAGCGATTAAAAATTGGAACTACTAATTATTGGTATTTGAGAGGCAGAACAGAACCAATGAATTCAAAGTATGGGTAGTTGAATGATCTGAAATCAGCTCAACATCTTAAATGTCGTTTCGTCATATAGCATGCTACGTCTCTTTCACTACCTGCATTTCTAATTCATTTATTGATATGATATCGAATTGATTGTATAGTATTAATAAAATACTAGTATAAACAGAAGTTATTTTTAATGAAGGAAAAAGGTAAATCCTGTAATTTTCCTTTCATATTGATTTTGTAATGAATCAAATTGTTGGTATTAATAGAAACCTAATTAAAGAATTGAAATAGTAGCATTAAATAATTATTCTCATAATCTAAAAGTAAATTAGTACTACTAGTAAGGAGTAGTAAAAAAAGATGGCGATCTGAATGCAGGCTTACGTAAGCCAAGAAGATGTGGTTTTAGGGAGTCTAACAGTGAAAGAAAGCATCGCATATTCAGCTTCCCTGAGGCTTCCAAGCAAGCAACATACTGCGGAGATAATCGAAAACACGATCGCCGAGTTAGGACTGGAGGACTGCGCTGATCACCTCATCGGAAACTGGCACTTGAGAGGGATCAGCGGCGGCGAGAAGAAGCGGCTGAGCATCGCCCTCGAGATCATAACGCAGCCGCACCTTCTCTTCCTCGACGAGCCCACCACCGGCCTCGACAGCGCCTCCGCCTTCTTTGTAGCCCAGGCTCTCAGAAGCATCGCCCGCCGCCGCAGAACCATCATCACCACCATTCACCAGCCCAGCACTGAGGTTTTCTCTCTCTTTGATGATCTCTTGCTTCTCTCCTCCGGCCAAACCGTCTACTTCGGAGAGGCCGCACCCGCACTTGAGGTACCATATATAATTCAGAATCAATAAATCCAAACTTTAATTTCTCACTCTTCAATGTTTCTGCAGTTCTTTGCTGAAGCGGGATTTCCATGTCCGGACACCAGGAGCCCTTCCGACCATTACCTTCGTTGTATCAATGCAGACTTTGACTACGTAAACACTGCACTCGTAGGATCGCACAGGGTAATAGGATCCCAAGATATGCATTCAACCACAGCAGAGATCAGAGCCAAGCTTCTACACAAATACCAAAATTCCAAACTCGCCGAAAGAGCCCGGGCAAAGATCAAACAGTTTTCTGTTACTGTGAGTATTTCAATCACAAATCTGACTAAGGGCGTCTTTAATTGGCTGAGCTATATATACATTATGCATTATACATGGTGCAGGAAGGATTAGTGTATGAGGAAATTAGTAGAGGGAGCCATGCAAGATGGAGGAAGCAACTTATGGTTTTGATAAAGCGCTCGTTCACAAACATGTCTCGAGATTTTGGGTATTATTGGCTTCGAATTCTCATCTATATTGTGGTCTCTCTTTGTGTGGGTTCAGTCTTCCACGATGTTGGATCTGGTTATCATGCTATTATGGCTAGAGGAGCATGTGGTGGCTTTGTGTCCGGTTTTATGACATTCATGGCCATCGGAGGCTTCCCTTCATTCATCGAAGAAATCAAGGTTAGTCGTCTCTCGTCGATGTAAAGATAGAATTGAAAATCATTGCATAAGTCCATATGAAGAAAACTATATAAGCCTCAGTAGAATTTGGTTGGTTTCTCATTCATATACTTAATGAATGGAACCGTACTTAGCTCATGAGATTTCAATTCTCTTATGGAACCTTAGTAGTGTTTGGTTTGTCTCGTACCAAGTATTGTACAATTCTGTGAATGAACTATTTCACTTCTTTTTTTACACCAGTTTGAGCTACAGTATTTGTTTATTTTCATTTGGCAACGGTTCACTTGCTCATTAATTCATATAATACATATATTCTTGTTTTTTTGTTAGGTATTCAACAAAGAAAGGCTCAACGGACATTATGGTGTAGGAGTGTACATACTATCTAACTTCATCTCTTCATTTCCTTTCTTGATGGTGATGTCATTCAGTTCAGTGTGTATTACATACTTCATGGTGAAATATCACCCTGGCTTTTCCCACTTCATGTACGCTTTCATCGACCTTCTTCTCTCCATCTCCGTCGTTGAGAGCTGCATGATGGTGGTTGCCGCCCTCGTCCCCAATTTCCTCATGGGAGTCGTTGTCGGCGCAGGTTTCATTGTAAGTACTCTATATTATTGTTCACCATTCATTACCAACCTAGTTTTAACACAAATGTTTTGTTTTAGGGCATCATGATGGCTACAGCTGGTTTTTTCCGGCTGCTTCCTGATCTTCCTTTGATATTTTGGAAATATCCCATCTCTTACATCAACTACATGGCTTGGGGCCTACAAGTAAGAACTAAGGCGCATAACCTTAAATTCTCACAAATTTTATTACTATCTGATTTAAGTTTCCATAGGATAAGTAGCACATAGACTTATCTAGTGTTTTCAGTTGGATGTGTTATCTAAAGGCGTTGTCTGTTTTCCTAAGACCAATTCCTAGTAGTTTTCTTTTTACACCAAAATGTGATTTTTTACCAACTGTCGAATAGGGGGCTTATAAAAACGACATGATTGGAATGGAGTTTGAGGGTCCGGTGGAGGGGCAGCCGAAGCTAAAGGGGGAATATGTTCTAAGCTCATTGCTAGGGATCTCTCTGCGCCATTCGAAATGGTGGGATTTGGTTGCCGTTGCTGCCATTCTGGTAGCCTACAGATTGCTGTTCTTTACAATACTCAAGTTGAAGGAGAGAGCCATGCCAGTGTTTCATACTTACTATACAAAGAGGACACTTGACCATCTTAGGCGCCGGCCGCCGCCTTTTCCTTCTTCTTCCAAGAGGCATTCATTGTCTTCTCAAGAGGGCCGCAACTCCCCACTTCACTCAACCTAGCTACTACTTTCCTATTACCATTATCTGGTTTTCAATACATGTAAACACTTCCCCTCTCTTTTGAGTACTACATGAGTATATATCAATATGCAAATTTATATGTTTTTTGTTTCACATAATTCATTGAGTAATGTCGCGTTTTATTTCCAACTAGATAAGAACACACATACAAAATATTATCAAAACACTAAAAATATTTGGTATAATTTGCTACAAGGTCCAAACTTTGGAATTAACCGATCGAGTAAGAAATTTAGTAAAAACTTTTCCAATTTTGCCACCCAACCTCATCAATAAGGCCAACACAAACAACCACAACACACATCCCATCACACATGAAATTCCTTTAATACTCTCAATAGTAGAGTAGAATTATTACCAGCTCATTCATCTTTACCACATTACACATAATTTTCTTTCTATAAATTTAATGATAAGTTCCAAAGGATTTAATTTGTGCATAGTTATTAACGTTGGTAAAATTTGCAGATTGATTTATCAGGTCTCCTATCATCCTTGGGATCCAATATTTCCCTCCAAGAACCGTTTGGAGCCCCCACACACTTTCTTTCTTGAGGCGGTGGAGAAATCGGTTCAGCACCATGAACTTATCACTACATATGCTCCACCTCCGCCTCCCCAATTGTTCCTCTCATTCAGCACACACTACAATCAAATATATATTCACCTCCTCTATTATTTAATGAAAACACACTTTACTTGATTATATGTATTTCTTGAGATAAAAGTAACCTTTCCGTTTAGGCGTCTCGAAATCATTGGATCAGATATGGACTACTCTTTCTCCCTTGTGTTATGTTGACCTTTTAGAAGTTAATGATTGACGCAACAGAAATTTTTAACACTCAAGTAATTAATAGTTATCAAATGTGACTACACCAACATGTTGCAATTTTTAAAGAAAATGTTGCTATACTAGATGCATTGGAATTCGAAAAATAGTATAGTACTGTATCATTTTATTTGGTTAATCTTCCATTTGAACCTAACTACAGTAGTTTGGCTTCTGCGTCACTTTACTTCTTCAGTGTGCTATTAAAGCAATATCCTTATTCGCAGTATGAAAATATAACACTATAAACTAGCACGAAAATGTGATACAAATTCACACAAAATTAATGAGTTAATATTATACCTTCTCGCATTTATATTCTCACCATATCCCTTAAGGACACGATAACGATATGGGTTGGCTCATGGCTGTAACTCATTAATAATTAATACTACTATAATTATTCAAATTATTTTCTTCCCTATTTTTGTTAACTTAATTAATATTGAGTCTGGGGTCTTGTCTCCCACTTTCCCCTTTACTGTCCCTCCACAACTTTGGACGACGTGGATACAATATTTTTCACTATTATAAAGTGTTGATATAATATTATAAGCCATACATTACTTTTATGTTACAAAAATAAAGTTGAACAAATAATTTATAAGCCATACATTACTCTCTCTCGTCTCTTCCCCGTGCTGGTAGTTGTCCAGCCCCGTCGTTTCCCTCCATCTTTCCGGTCTCAATTTCTGCCACAGCCACCGCGTTCACAGCGACGAGCTCACCATAGCGCCTCCTCGGTAATTCTCTTTCTCTCCTTCTACCTCCGTACATCGCCGTCCAGATCTGAATCGCGGCGAGTCTACGTCAATGCCTTTCTCGCGCAGCTGCTATCACTGCCTCGCTGTTTGGCCCGTCGCGCCGCCGCATCGAAGTCGCGGTCAGCCCCTGCTCCTCGCCCTCTCTGCCACTGCCGGAGACGCACAGGCAGCGACGTCGCCTCTGCCCGAATCACGGCGCCTTCAGCGACGCCCATCGCCGTTCGATCCGGAAAAATAATCCTCCGTCAGTCATTTCTCCTCCGTCTGTCCAGTCACGCTGCTGCTGATATTTCTGCATCACCGCCACCAAATCGATTCTAATTCTCGGCCAGTCACCGCGCAGTCGTCGCCTCTGTCACAACTCCATCGTCGGCACCAGTCCGGAGTCATCCAGTTATGTTGTTGCTTCTGCCCATCAGTGTCGTTGCTGCCAAGCAGCCGCTGCTCTCCCCGCCGGCTCGTCGTCGTTCGTCTTCTCCCTCCTACCCTTCTCTATAGCTCTACTCTCGGTTAATTTGATCGAGAAAAAGATACAAGAACCCTATATATATAAACTGAGCGTCTACGTTTGTTGAGATATGACCGAGATATGACTACGTTTGTTGAGATATGACCGAGATTTTCTCCTATGTTTAAAATCTGATTTCCTCCCCGTCTCAGATGTGGTAATCCAAAAGGAAGTGGAGAAGGGCTCAAAATTGATGAAACAAAAGCTGACTTGGTCTTCTCCAAAATTAGGCTTCAAAAAGAAATAGTTTAAAAAAGAATTGGGCTTGAAAATGAATAAATTGAGATAGAAAAAGAATAATTGTTATAGGCCTAAAATGATATTTCTTCTCTCGACAAACAAAACAAAGCCGAAATTTTTTTCCAGATGCACAAAAGATGTCACTATGAGAACAAATAAAAAGAGTGGAAAAAGTCAGGGTGTTACATAGAGCCCAACAATTGTTATCATAATAAAAGATTTCAAAACTTTCTAAACATGATTGGCCCAACTAATTTACTCGAAATCTTAATCTTTTGGATTCATAGAAACAAATAATGCTACAACGGGTCAAAATTAAGTGGGTTGATGCGATTGACATTACATTTCATTTTTTTAGGGAATCGATTGACATTTATAACACGATTAACTCTTGATAACATAATGATTTATACTATTGATATACTAATAAATAAAATGAATTATATGCCTCAACTTGTGAATGTTGGGGGAAATGGTACTCCATGAATTATATGCCTCAATTTGTGAATGTTGGCGGAAATGGTACTCCCTCTTCCCACGATTAAGTGTCCTAAGCTAATTTAATACAGATTTTAACAAATGTAATAGAAACTGAGTGTAGGTCTTACTTTTATAGTACATAGTAATTTTAAAATTGTGAGTTAAATGAATTAGTAAATGTGGGGTCCATTACAAAAAGTAGTAAAAAGTAAATGAGACACTTAATTAAAGACGTTTGAAAAAATAAACTTGCGAAAGGTTGTCTTATTCAGTCATCTCCGTATCTATGCTTATTTTCAACTCCATGAAGCATTTCATCGATTACACTTAATCATGGACGGGGAATATGAAACAAGTTGCACCAAACATAATAGTAAAATACTACTCCCTAAGTGTGCCATTAAATGTCCTTTTATTTTTTATCCGTCAGTCAATAAATGTCTCGTTTCATTTTTACTATAAAATAAAAATATAAAAGTGGACTCATATTAAACAAGGAGACTCACATTTTATTACTATAAAATAAAATTATAAAAGTGGAACCTACAATGCACTAACTTTTTCTACCATTTTTTTTATAAAGTCAAACAATTTCTTAAAATTCAAGTCGGTCAAAAATAGGACATCTAATGGCGAACGGATGGAGTAAGATAAGCCTATTTATTCGTTTTTCGCATCAAATAGTAGAGTCGTCTAGTGGCAATTTCAAAATTTTATTGTTGAATTATATGAATAATTAAGATATTAATAATGTAAACTTACTTATGACAACCAACTAACACTCTCATATCAATCTGTCCTTCATCTAATGGTCGATTCACCAGACCTGGATTTCAATTACGACACCTTTTAATATATTCATGTGGGCATCTAATTGAAGTTATTTTTCCATAATTGAGCTCTACTTCTCCTAAGCATTTATTGACCTCTAATTAGTACAGTCACCCTTGAAAAAGTGGCAATTAATAAACGAATTAAAATCTGAAAAAATATATTCCATGCTTTAAATTGTTGTTAAGAAATGACAAATTTTTATAAAATTACATACCCTAAGTTTTAAATACTAATCCAAGTACTCATTTTAGCTTAAAATTGTAAGTTATTACAACAATGTGTAATTGGTAGCCCTGATTAGATTGGTGAATCCAAGTATCCAGCTAACAACGGCGTTTTATCAAAACAAATTAATATATTGCTAAACTTTTTATTATTATTATTTTTAAAATATTGGAATAGTCAACTCATTTGACACTACTCTATCACTTGGAATACTATATTTTTTCAATTCAGTACAATGGTAGCAAAGTTTAATTGCATACAAAAAGGTCAGAAACAATATATAAAAGCCTTTAAATTACTGAAAGAAGATGAGCATGTGCATAGTGGTGGAGTTATCACGTTAATCTCATGTTATCCTAATTTAAAGAGTTAAGCTAACTCAATCTCACATAAACTCGTTGCCGTTGAGTATATGCAACGACACATACATGTTTTCATATTTGTATAGGATTAATCATAGTCTATGCCTGGATCTTTGGAGTGATTTGCAAAAGTGGTCCAAATTTTAGAAAATGTAAAAAAGTATTATGAATTTTCATGGAATTGCAAAATTTTGTGGAAATTCTATTGTATACTAAAAATTTGTATTCTACATGGAGTTGAACGATTTCTCTAACCTACGAATGATTTGATTCGAGATTGATTTCTTCAACTTTTAAATTTAAAAAGGGTAAATGGAGAATTTTATTAGTATGAAATAAAATACACTAGTATTCACACAACAATGACTTATTCTCACTATTCATTACATTTCTTAAAATTTTGAGTCAAATCAACTTATGATATCACTTAATTGTGGACGAAGGAAGATACTTAGCGGTTAGAACCTACCTTTGTACTAGCTAGTGTTTCTCTTTCTCTTTCACTCGGTAAATCGGAGTTCACGTCATCACAAAGAAATGAAGATCCATTGTTCATCTTTTATACTCTTTTATGTTCCACTCTAAGTGAACCATTTTCATTTTTTTGATGCCTCACTTTAAATAATATATTTCAAAAAATAGAAACATCAATCTCTCTACTTTTGTCATCTATCTTACTTTATTTTTTCCAGTTAACTCACAAAAAAACACTACATAAAATTCCGTGTGAGAATAGAAATAGTCCATTTAGAGTGGGACAGATGGAGTATATATAAAGTACGTAGAAAACAAATAATAGTACTCATATATAGTCGTATAAACAAAAATGTCATCCTCCCCAAAAATGGATGTCTCCGGCGGGCCATACAAAACCATTGCCCTTGTGTTGCTCATCTTCTACATCATCTTCGTCTCCCTCTCCAACCAATACCCAAAGTGCCCCTCGGCCCCTGCCTCCGCCTCCTTCTTCTCCCCTTTCCTTAAAAACCAACAACCAACAACGCTCGACCACCTGGTGTTCGGGCTGGTGGGGTCGGAGAAGGCGTGGCACCACCGCAAAGCCTACATCGAGTCATGGTGGCGCCCCAACGCCACCCACGGCCTCCTCTTCCTCGACACCGCCCCCACCGGCGACCTCCTCCCCTGGTCGGCGGCGTCCCCGCCGTACAGAGTGTCCGACGACCTCACTCGCTTCCTGAACAAGAGCGACGTGGTGGCGCAGCGGATCATCCACGCGATCATGGAGGTGTACAGGGAGGAGGAGCACGAGAATATGCGGTGGCTGGTGATGGGCGACGACGACTCCATTTTCGTGGTGGATAACATGCTTCAAATCTTGTCGGGCTACGATCACACCAAGTATTACTACTTCGGGGGGCAGTCCGAGTTCATCCTCTCCAATTATTGGTACTCCTTCAGCCAGGGATTCGGCGGCGCCGGATTTATCATGAGCCTCCCTCTGGCCAAGCTTGTGGCGGCGGACATGGACAAGTGTCTGCTCAGGTATCGCCATCTTAACGCTGCTGATAAAACTACTATGTCGTGTATTGCTGACATTGGAGTCAACCTCACTCCCCTCAAAGGAATTCATCAGGTACTCCTATTTTCTTTTCATCATATTCTTCATCTTCATGTGCATCTGCTCTACTTATTTAACTTATCAACCATGGACATTTCTCACTTACCATATCATAATCATCACACACTTGATTAAACTTCATGGTTTTTCCATCTGAAATTTATGTTAGGGAGGGGAGATATGAGAATTGATTCAACTTCCATGATTTTTGTGGAAATTTGTGCTATTTTTAATTAAGTCTCGCATTTACATCTCTTTTTTTCCACTCATCTATATTAATTAAGAATTAATTATGTGTCCCGAAATTCTAGACTAGAAAAAAAGTCCACATCGTAATAAATTTATTTTATTTTGTTAATCAAAATTAATTTATGCCTCGCTTGACCTAATAGGGTTATAGGGATACGAAATAATGAGAAAAGTAGCACGATTCTTAAGTGTATAATTTATTTTGAGTTAGTAATTTTTGATAATCATATCTTTGGCAATTTTTCTTCAAAAACCCACAATTTTGATTAATATTTTGAAATGATGAAAAAAATATTGATAAATGAGAGTGTGAGTTTGAAAAAAAAACACGATCGAGTTATATGTATGTGCTGCTAAATTTATTTTATTATTGAAGGAATTGTAAATCCTAGTGTTGATTTAAGTAATTGCGGTAATATAATTAAGTACTCAGGATTTATGTGTATAGACTTAAGTAGTGCTCCTAGGTTAGTCTGCGTGCATAGAGCATTCATGTACGTGTGTGAACACCTAGCTGAATTATTTGATGTCACACTAATTAGAGCATCTCGTCTGCCCGATGTATCGGGCGGGCTATCGTCCGCCGCTGTAGCCATGCGGACGATGCCCGATGCATCGTCCGCGCCCTATACATCGTCTGCGGACGATGGCGTCGGAACACGCATCGTCCGCCCCACTGCGGGTCACGCAGACGATGCAACGCGTTTTCCTTTTCTTCTTTTTTTCGAAATTTTTATTTATTAAAACCCACATTTCTCTTCCATTTCCCACACCAATAATTCTCTCCTATCTCTCACTTTCCCCACACACCAATATTTCACTCTCAATCTTTCTCACTGAAAAAAAAATGAGACCCGACAACGACTGGAGTACCTCGGAGGGCATTACTCAGGCCTTGACTCAGGCCTTATTCGATTGCGTTCATGAGGCTGCGGCGGAATGCTTGGCCGAAATGGAGATGCACGAGACGGCGCACGACTTTCCTGGCAGTGCGGATCCCACGTCCGATTCGACGTCAGACGTTTGTCCGCCGCGAGCACGACGTAGCTCACCAACGTCTGTTCGCAGACTATTTTGACGAGCAACCATAAGTGGGGCCCAACGGTTTTTCACCGCCGTTTTAGAATGCGGCGAGATCTTTTTCTCAGCATTGTCCAAACGTTGGAGGCAAGTGATGAATACTTCCAGTGTCGGGAAGATGGCATCGGTAGACCCGGACTTACACTGTTGTAGAAGTGCACGGTTGCGCTCCGGCAGTTGGCCTACGGCACCACGGCAGACATGTTCGATAAGTACCTTCACGTCGGGGAGACAACTGGCCGCGAGTGCCTGAAGAATTTTTGTAGGGGAGTTGTGGAGGCTTATAGCAACACCTATTTGCGAAAGCCGACTGCTGAGGATTGCCAGGCCCTGATGAAGATGCACGAGACGGCGCACGACTTTCCTGGAATGCTAGGGAGCATCGATTGTATGCACTGGGAGTGGAAGAATTTTCCGAAGGCGTGGAGAGGCCAATTTACCAGTGGATACAAGGGCAGCCACCCGATGATGATCCTCGAAGCCGTCGCTGACCATCGGCTCTGGATCTAGCATGCTTACATCGGTGTAGCGGGGTCGAACAACGACATCAACGTCCTCAACTCATCCAATCTCTTCACCGAGCAATGCAATGGCAACGGCCCGGCCATCGACTTCACTGCCAACGGACGCCAATATCATATGGGGTACTACTTGGTCGATGGCATATACCCGAGGTGGCCTGTTTTTTTAAGACGATCAGCTGTCCAATGGGTGAGAAGAGAGTTTTATTCGCGCAAAAGCAGGAGGCTGCGCGGAAGGATGTGGAGCGGGCATTTGGTATGCTCCAAGCGCGGTGGGCAATATTGAAGGGTCCGGCGCGGTTCTGGTACAAGGACGTCATCGCCGATGTCATGTGTGTGTGCATCATCTTGCATAACAAGATAGTCGAACACGAAGGTGGAAGAATCACCGATTGGGGCGATGATGAAGGTGGATCTAGCTCCAGCACGGCGGCCCCGCCCCACGTTCGAGGATTACCGATGGGCTTCAATGAGGTTCTATCTAGACAGGTCTCAATGCGCAACCAACAAGATCATGCTAAGCTCATGAACGGCATGATTGAAGAAATTTGGGACCGTAACCGCCGTTGAAAATTTGTAGCTTTTTATTTCGTAGTATAATGTTTGAATTTTAATGAAATGATTTTTCCAACTTTTTGTAGTGTTTTAAATATTCAAATAAATAAAATGCTTAGGGCGGACTATAGGGCGGCCTATAGGGCATCTCACTGCAGGTGGAAGGATAGGAGGATGAAATGCTGATGTGACGGAGCATAGAACACCCTATAAGGCAGACTATAGAACGTCCCATTGTTGATGCCCTTAATAATTATATCCAAGTTAAATAACATTATAACAAGCTTGTGTGAAAGTAGTAATTAATTATGTAGGATATGGAACTTGTATGAAATAATTTAAAGATGTTTTATTCACTCAAAGTAGGAGGATAAGGTCGGCTACGACTGTCCTAAAATCACTTTTAACTTGTATAATTTCTAATTATGCATCGTGTGTAGCCTCTTTTATCTAGAGAGTAAATTAACCTATGAATGAATCGTAATAAAACCTCACGAAAAGTTCGGCTTCTGATTATATATCTCGATTAGTCACCCATTAATTAGCATCAATTTTCTTTTTAGTTCGTCACCAATTAATTGACATCCTTACTTTTACTACTTTTGGTAATGGACCCTACATTCCATTAACTCATTTCATTCAAATTTTATTATAGAATTAATATATTAAAGTAGGACAAACATTTCACTAACTTTTTCCACTACATCTCTTAAAATTCGTGTCAAGTCAAACGGTGTCATTTAATGGAGAACGGAGAGAGTATTTTACTCATCTCACTTTATCCATGCAGCCCATTCAATCAAAGATATATAGAGCTAGATCTTGACTTATCACATACTATATCTCACTAATATCTTGTCTACGAAGTACACAGATTGATATGCGAGGAGACATATCCGGTTTCCTATCATCACACCCCAAATACCCTCTACTCTCCCTCCACCACTTTGACATGGTGGATCCAATATTCCCCAACATGAACCGCTCGGAGTCCACGCGCCACCTCATGAAGGCGGTGGCGGCCGACAATTCCCGCATGCTGCAGCAAACCATCTGCTACCACCGCCCCACCAACTGGTCGTTTTCCATCTCGTGGGGATACTCCGCCCACATATACGAGAAAATCTTGGCGCGGAGCCACCTACAATTCCCCATAGAGACATTCAAGACGTGGTGGCACCCGAACCCCCGCCCCCCGCACTACATGTTCAACACGCGCCTCCCCTCGCGTGACCCTTGTCTAGCCCCTCATATGTTCTTCTATCACACCGTCGGAACCACCACAAATGATCAGATTCTCACCGAGTTCTCTCGGGCATGGCGCCGGGACTTGCCGCCGTGCTCGTTTTCCGGCAATCACTCCGCCGATTCCATTTCCACAATCAAGGTCTATTCACCCGCCACCAAACGGTTTCAGGTAGTAATTTTTATACTTCCTCACTCCATAATCAATAGTACTCATATCTCTTTTTTTTGTTCAAGGCTGATAGAAGTGAATGCTGCGACGTCGTTCGGATGGATGGAGAAGAAGCAGAGATTAAATTTCGGGAATGCGCTGCACAAGAGATTATTGCTTAATTACCCTTGATAAAAATAGGCAGTTCAAATTTAAGCCAATATTTCCTCCTCTTTTTCCCATTTTTTATGTGAAAGGATCGTTTCTCTACTAGATATTGTAAACTATTCCTCTCCTAGTATTTACCACCACATTGATTAATGAAAAATATTTTTCCATTACAAAAGAAATAATGCAATTATATTATATTTTGAGGAAAAAAAAGACACGAGCCATACATATTTCATTATCTCGAAAATTAACTTCACCAAACAACTGTTGTTCTGATCTAAACTCCCACATACAACCAATGGAGGTATGTATCTTAAGCGTACTGGATTCTTATAAAACGAGCGTAATCGACCCACCTGCATAGCGATTTCCACAGTTCCTAGTTACGCTGCTGTTGACAAGAAAATGGGAGGGAAAACGATATGAGATACTTACAGTAATGAGCCTAAAAACATGTTGCCTGTTCGCACAGCATAGCAAATTGAGCTCAAGAACAGCTTATGCTGGTGCAGCAATGGTTCTAGACAGCTCTGCTCGATAACACCAGCCAGAACCTGGTATCTGTTGGAGAAAACAAGGTGTTCGGACACATAAAGATTGTGGACAAGAAGTTGTTCTGGTATGGAAGGTTCAACCAAACCTCAATGGGTTATTTCTAAGAGAATGTGTATTATCATGACATGCCGAAGATTGCTTGATACAGACATGTAAACACCATAAGCTATGCTTGTTTTATGATTGGAACATTCTCCTCACCAGCCCGGTCCAAGTCCCTGACAGCTTTACGAGCGTTTATTAATGCGTTTGTCACAGCTGTACCGACCTATACATGAAGGAATGGGTGTTAGGTTTTGTTATTCTCCAACTTTTGCTCAATCCAGCCAAATTAAAGTAAACATAGAGGTGAGAGGAAAGTTCGGCCAACACAAAACTTGTTAAAAAGCTTCCTTGCGGTGGCCTTAGCTCAGACTCTAGAGTAAATAATTTGAAGTAGAAGAGATGATTGGACGCATATATAAATGCAATGTAACAACTAGCAGAAGATAAAAATTTCGGAAGCCAGTACATGAAAGAATGTAGCCGAACTTATCACAATCTATCATCAAATATCACATATGTGTCAAGGATGGTTATAGGCACACATAAAAAATAAAATGACGACCTATGTTCTTTACAAAACAAATGTAATTAAGCAAAGAGACGAAGAGTATGCAATGCTGGGATGTAACTGAAAACAGGGAGGTAAATGCTCCAACTACCTTATACAGTAGGAGTAATAAATTAGTAATAAATATTACCATACATAATAAAGGGAGGTAATCTTCACTCGAGGCTTTGTTTATTTTTAGTACTCTCTCCGTCCCATAGAAATAAGTCATTTTGGGTTGACACGGTCTTAATGAGTAATTGTTAAAGTAAGGGAGAAAGTTGAAATTGTGTAGCAGATGGCGGAACTTATAAATGATAAAGTAAAAGAGGTGGAGAAAAATGTTGTCATAAATATATATGGATTATTTGTATGAGACAGATGAAAATAAAAATATGGTCTATTTTTATAGGACGGAGGAACATCATTTATTCGGTACCCTTTATCTAAAAACTTGATATTTTGGCATGTTTTCATAGTGCTAAGATTTCACCACATCACAAATTTCCATCACATTTCACCTTAGCTATATAACTAATGTAATGAAAGTTAAATTTATTTTGACTTGCCTAACTTTACCTAGCTACGTGTTTGTACATGAATCTATAAAGGTCGATCATGCGCCGGCACCCACAAACTCAAAAAATATCTCTCTCTCTCTCTCTCTGTAGTTTGTAGTGAAAAAACCCCACTATCTTGTTCTAGTATATAGTTGTCCATTTACAGCTTATTATAGAGCAATCTTCTCCACTCCCATGGCTTCCCTTCACTCCTCTCTCAACCACAAAATCACTTCTTCCCACCACTTCCTTCCATCACCGACCCAAACGCCAACAAACCTCACCTTACACAAAAGAAAAGGTGAGCGATCAATTCACATTAGAAGCTGCTCAACCCTGTCAAGCATCGAAATCGAAGAAAGCGCCCGCCCCCTCCACCAAATCTGGCGCCAAATCCAGGGCGAGAACAACTGGGAGAAGCTTCTGGACCCCATGAACCCCCACCTCCGGCGAGAAATCATCCGCTACGGCGAGATGGCCCAGTCCTGCTACGACTCCTTCGACTTCGACCCCCACTCCAAATACTGCGGCACCTGCAAGTACGACCCACCCCGCTTCTTCCCCCGCCTCGGCATGTCCGGCCGCGGCTACACCCTCACCCGCTACCTCTACGCCACCTCCAACATCAACCTCCCCAACTTCTTCCAGAAATCCACCACTAACAATATCTGGAGCCCCCACGCCAACTGGATGGGCTACGTCGCCGTCGCCACCGACGCCGACGAAATCCGCCGCCTCGGCCGCCGCGACATCGGCGTCGCTTGGCGCGGCACCGTCACCTACCTCGAGTGGATCCACGACCTCAAGGACATCCTCTGCCCCGCCCACTTCCGCGACGACCCCAACGTCAAGATCGAGTCCGGCTTCTTCGACCTCTACACCTCCAAGGAGAAGGAGCAGAACTGCGAATTCTGCTCCTTCTCGGCGCGAGAGCAGGTCCTGGCCGAGCTGAGGCGGATCATCCACCGCTTCAGGGGCGAGGAGCTCAGCATCACCATCACGGGGCACAGCCTCGGCGCGGCGCTGGCCCTGCTCAGCGCCTACGACGTGGCCGAGGTGAAGCTCAACAGCGTGGTCGGGGGCACTATCCCCGTCACGGTGTTCTCCTTCGCCGGCCCTAGGGTTGGGAATTTGAGGTTCAAGGAGCGGTGCGACGAGCTCGGTGATGGGGTACGAACTAAACAAACCCAACAGCAGTGACGGCCCATCAGCCCGAAGCCCAAGGAAGAGTATGAGTTCGGCATTACCAAAGAGTTCGGCCTCAGCCTACAGCTCGGTAAAAGCCAACCAATCAAGCTCTGCTCTTAGGTCGGCATCAAGCTCTACTCTCAGATCGGCAACCAAAGCAGTTCGGTCTCAGTAAGAGTTCGGCCTCAGCCTACAGCTCGGCAAAAGCCAACCAATCAAGCTCTGCTCATAGGTCGGCATCAAGCTCTACTCTCAGATCGGCAACCAAAGCAGTTCGGTCTCAGTTTTCGACCGAACAAGGAGTTAGTGGACCCATGCAGGATTTCCACAACTTCCAACACACCCACTACCACGTGGCGTCAACTCAGGCCACGATCTTAGGCCATGACCTACACGACCTCCACGACCTAGAGTGATGATGTAAGCCACGATCTTAGTTCAATGTATAAATAGAACTTAGATCTGGTAGAAAGGGGTTAGAATCTCTCTAGAGAAATAATCATATAGCAAGTCTGTGTTGTAAGCTGTAATTCGCAGATCAAGCAATACAAACCTGCCCTCATTTCTCCCCGTGGACGTAGATTTACCTCAGTAAATCGAACCACGTAAAATTCTCTGTGTCGTAATTTATTTTTACGAGCATTCATCATCATCGAAAATTCGCGGAATCATCACTGGCGCCGTCTGTGGGAAACAGAGAACCAAATTTGTGATAAAGCGAATTTTTGACCATTTTTTCAACCCAAAAAATGCATACCAGATCGCAGAGTACCCGTATTCCTGCCCGTGAGAACCAGGAGGAAGCCAATCCATCCCATAGGTCTGGAAAACAGCCTAGGGATAAATCCACCACCAGTTCTCATGGCGGAGGAACAAGCCGCTCCAAAAGCCGTCACACCGAGTCTTCCCAGCAGCCCGATTTGAACGGGGCTGTCAAGCTGTTTTTGGCTGAAAAGCAGGAGGAATTCTTAACCTTCCTGCAGAGAAGCCAAAAGCAGCCGGAGGCGAAAACGGCGGATTCTCTCTCTCCCTCCATACGAGACAGTCACTACCGCAGTAGTATCATGTCTTCCAGAAGAAAGAATCCTCGGTACCGGAATCACAGGAGAACTCCATCTCCTCCATACCGAAGAAATGTCGGGTTCGCCATGTACGGAGCATTGAGGACTCCGTTCTCGGACGATATTACCCGAACTCCCCTTCCACAGAACTACCGAACTCCGTCGATAACCTATGACGGACTCGTGGATCCTCATGACTTCCTGGGACGCTATCAGTATAATATGGCGAACCAAGGTCTCAATGAGGTCCACATGTGCAAGCTGTTCCCCGAGCTGCTCATCGGGAACGCCAGAAGGTGGTTCGACAGCCTTCCTCAAGGCAGCATTAGATCCTACCGAGATCTGATGGATGCTTTCCACAGGAGGTTCTTTCAGAAAGCGGAAGCCCGAAATACTTCGGCTCAGCTGCTTTCTATACGTCAAGGTCGCGACGAAAAGATCAGCGACTTCCTGACGAGATTCCATAAGGAATGCCTACAGGTAGATAATCTCAATGATCTACTTGTCATTTCGGCATTCCAAAATGGAATCCTGCCCGGAGCTCTCTACAGAAAGCTCGTGGAGTGCGGTCCGCAAACAGCTCAAGAGATGTGGGACATTGCGGACAAGTTTTCTCGTGCCGATGAGGCAGACCGTCGAAAACGGTCTTTAGACAGCTCATCTAGAGAAGACAAAAAGAAGCCCGGTCATAGCGATCAGAGGCATCCTCGCCGAACACCTTCTCCACTAAAGGAGAGATAGCGGTCATCCGAGGTGATCGAAAAAGAGCAAGTGTGTTCGCAGATTGCGCTTAAAAGTGCCGAGCAATCAGTTCGGCACCATCAAGCATAGCAATCACAGCAGCCGGAATCAGAGGCCGGCGAAATGACCGAAGTCACACCGGAGCCGAACTCGATGGTGTACGGCACTGAAGCCGTGATTCGGTTGAGATCGGCATATCCAGTCCCCGAACTCAAGTTCTCCTCAGAAATGAATGGTGATGGACTGAGAGCCGAACTAGATCTTGCCGAAGAAAGAAGAGAATTGGCCGGCCTAAAAGCAGCCAAGTACAAGGAGCAAGTAGCCCGGTATTACAACCAAAGGGTGAAGAAGCTGCAATTTCAAGTGGGAGATCTCGTCTTGAGAAACAACGAAGTAAGCCGAGCAGAAAAGCTGGGCGAACTCGAGCCCACATAGGAAGGTCCATATCGGGTGTCAGAAGTCCTCGGCAAAGGGTCTTACAAATTGACTCACGCGTCAGGAGCACAAGTACCCCGAACATGGTACGTTTCCAACCTCAAAAAGTTCCCTTTGTAAGAGACAGTCCGGTCAGTCAGTCTTATGTGTTTTCTTTGTTTTTTACTTGTTCTTGTCTCTACGTGCGTTGTGTCTGTCTATGTGAGTGTCGTCTCTTACAAATAAAACTGAGGTATCTCGTTCTTCAAAGGCTGATCCCCTTTTTAGAACATGCAAGCCAACGATTGTGTGTCAAAGCTTCTAAAGAGGATACAAGACCACAATTCAGCTTAAACAAGCAGTTCGTCTGAAACGAGCTGCAACAAGCCCACGATTGTGTGTCAAAACTTCTAAAGAGGATACAAGACCACAATTCTGCTTAAGAATCAAGCACTTCGTCTGAAACGAACTGCAACAAAAGTCCGATTCTCGCGATAAAACTTGCCTGAATTAGGACAAGGGAAAGTCCAATCCACGCGATAAAACTCGCCGAATTAGGACGACCAAGTTCGGTCAAAGCAGTTTACCTCATAAGACCGAGGACGACCATGTCTAGTCAAAGAGGTTTACTGCATAAGACCACTTCGGTTAACTGGGAAAGTCCGATCCACGCGATAAAACTCGCCGAATTAGGACAAGGGAAAGTTCGATCCCGGCGACGAAAATCGCCAAATTAGAACACAAAGACGAGTCCGGTCAAAGATGTTTATTTCATCAGACCAAAGACGAGTCCGGTCAAAAGATGTTTATTTCATCAGACCAAAGACGAGTCCGGTCAAAAGATGTTTATTTCATCAGACCAAAGACGAGTCCGGTCAAAGATGTTTATTTCATCAGACCAAAGACGAGTCCGGTCAAAAGATGTTTATTTCATCAGACCAAAGACGAGTCCGGTCAAAAGATGTTTATTTCATCAGACCAAAGACAAGTCCGGTCAAAGATGTTTATTTCATCAGACCAAAGACGAGTCCGGTCAAAGATGTTTATTTCATCAGACCAAAGACGAGTCCGGTCGAAGATGTTTATTTCATCAGACCAAAGACGAGTCCGGTCAAAGATGTTTATTTCATCAGACCAAAGACGAGTCCGGTCAAAGATGTTTATTTCATCAGACCAAAGACGAGTCCGGTCAAAGATGTTTATTTCATCAGACCAAAGACGAGTCCGGTCAAAGATGTTTATTTCATCAGACCAAAGACAAGTCCGGTCAAAGAAGTTCACTTCATAAGACCGAGGACAAGTATGATGAAATTTTTTCGCGAAGCTGTAAATACAGTGTTAAAAGCGAAAACAAAATTTCATTTTTCAAATCTTGTTCGGCACACAACTCCGATACCCTACGAGATGGCGTTACGCTATTACAAAGGACTATTCTACTGTCCAGGGTTGCTAAAGTTGAGCCATCTATTCACAAAATCCTCGTGAAGCTGAGTTCGGGCGTTCCAGGCAGCCGCAGAATAAGCAGGTCGACGAGATGCTCTAATCGACCTGCCACCTCTTCTCTGAGCCCGGGAAGCCCTAGCACCTCGGCGGCGAAGAGTCTCTTCACGAAGCATCTGCTGATCTTGCTCGCTCATAGTCACAACTCCTCGGCGAATTTCAGTCCGTCCCTGTCTT
This sequence comes from Salvia splendens, assembly GCF_004379255.2. Taxonomy (NCBI): domain Eukaryota; kingdom Viridiplantae; phylum Streptophyta; class Magnoliopsida; order Lamiales; family Lamiaceae; genus Salvia; species Salvia splendens. The sequence goes on along the minus strand of NC_056033.1, from coordinate 43,388,017 downwards.
GACGATTCCGGTTGCTCCTGAGCTCGTTCTCGTCTTGACGTTTCCGGCTGTTCCGGAGTTCGTTGTTGGCTGGGAGTAGGATTTTGAACAAGGGAACCAGAGGTTTGATCTGGAGTGCGAGCATCTGTTGGCGCGATATGCCGAAGGAATCTTTCTATGGAGGGGCGCCGAGAAAGAACAATGTTGTACCGAGAAGCCCAGCGCCGCAATGATGTCACGACTTGTTGGCAAGCCGAGCTCTCCAGCGCATTGTTCCTCCGGAGTACATTATATTCCTCCCACAGTTCGTCAACTCGACTCTGAACATCTGATATGGTCATTCCCCCGCGCACACGGATGTAATCCTCGTACTCAGTCCTCTCAGCAATGGTCGTATTCAGCTCGGCCTCCAGATCATTCTTATCGGACTCTAAGTCCTTATTATCGGCATCCAGCTTCACTAAACGAGCCAGAAGCTCGTCATTCTTCGTCTGATCGGCTATAGCTCTTTTCTCAGCTTCGTCTAAAGCCGAAGAGTACAGCCGCTTCCAGTGAAGTACCTCCAGCTCCTTGAGAGTTAAGAATACAAAGCAGCTACGTCAGTTCGGTCTTTCAGCTTACCGAGCAGGTAGTAAACCACAACAGGAGTAAGAGAGTACGAAAGGCTATACGAAGACACAAGAGCAGAAAGAAGAATTTTTTCATTCATAAGAAAAAAAATTTTTCTATACAAGGAGGGCTTCAAGGCCATTTTACATAAAGGAAGAAACTAAACTAAGAGAAGGGAGACGAAATCATACTTCGCTAGCTTCGTCTCCACCTTCTCGGTGAGGTTCAGCTTCCTTCTCTGCTTCAGCTTCAGCCTCTGCCTCCTTGCTCTCCCCAGCCTGCTCGGCGCCACCGTAGCCGATCTGCTGCGTCTCCTGATCGGCTTCCTTCTCCGGATGCCCGGCTCGCTCGACTTCGGCCTCCCGCTCCAGCGGCTCGGCCTCACCCTCTCCGTTGTAAGTCGAAGCGGGTGAAACGGGTCCCACGGAGGCAAAGATAGCCTCCAGGTTCTCGTCCCGATCAGCTCGACAACTCCGGACTCGGTCTGCAGAAAGCAGGACCGAGGATGAAGCGAGCTCCTCAAGGAGCGGCAGATTCTGAAGCCGAGCTGCTATCTCCCGGCCGTACAGCGGCAGGACGACTTCAGGCCCCTGCTCGCCCTTATCGGTAATTAGCCTTACCAGACTACCGACAAAAGCCGAGAACTGGCTACTCAAAAAGAGTTTCTCCGTGTAAACACGGAGAGCCTCCCCCTGGGCAACCACGGCGGCAGCATCACTCCGTTTCGTCTGCTCTCGCTGGATGACGAGCTGGTTTTTGGCAAACTGAGCTTCATCCTGGGCCGAAATCCTAGCAGCTCTGGCTTTCTCAAAGTTTGCCTCGGCCTGCTCGGCCCGGTGACAAGCAGCCGCCAATTTCCTCTGCATCTCAGCATAGTCGTTGGACGCTTTGGAGAGTTCGACGGCGACGAGCTTGGAGAGCATATCGTTCCTCTGAAAATGGATAAGGAAAAAAGTCAACAGAGGGCACCAAAAATACAGGACAGAAGCCAAGCCAAAGAATCAAGAAGACAATTCACCTCGGCAAAGTCCGTGGGCCATAAAAATGGCTCACAGATATGCTCCGAAGGAGGCGCCAAGACCACGTCTTTCTCTGGCGCTCTCGGGGGCTTCTGGGTCTTCCCCTTCCTACTTGCCGAAGTCGACTCCGGCTTCTTTGGACCCGAAGAGGTCTTTTGCCTCTTCGGATTCTTCTCGGCATCAGGCGCCGAGCTGGTAGCCTTCTCTCTCTCCGGCTCCACAAGCTCGGAGGACTTTCTGATAGCCTTATTCAACATGAACACTGCCAAAAAGCAAGAAAACAAGGTTAGTTTTCTTCGTTAAAGCAGTAGAGCATAAAGATAAAGAGAAATCCTCACCCTCGGCCTCTTCGTCCGAAGACGAGATATTGAACACGAGGTCGCCCTTGACGAGCTCAGTTTCCGAATACTGTTTCCTAATCATAGGAATCTTATTGAGCTCGCCCTCGAGCTCGGCCAACGGTTCTAACCGAGGATGGGGAATCACGGACTTCGGCCTTCTCCAAGGAAAGCCCGGAGCCGAAGTCCTATTATAAAAAAAGAAACGGTTTTGCCATTTCGGCCACTTGGTTCGGCAGAAGGCCCTAAAAGGCTGTAAGGGGATCAAGTAGAACCAAGATCCCTTCCTTTTAAACTGGAAAAAATTAAGGATTGCCCTCAGAGACAGATCCTTATCTAGCCTACGCAGTTCGGCAGCAAAAGCCGATAAGTGCCTCCAAGAGTTCGGAGTCACCTGACCTAAAGGGAGTTGAAAAAAATCAAGAAGCTCTACAAAAGGTGGGGGAAGAGGAAAACGAAGCCCGCATTCTAAGCAGGCTTCGTAAACGGTGGCATAACCCTCCGGCGGGTCGTTAGCCCTATGATCATCGTCGGGAACCACCGCCTTCCCCCCAGGTAAAAAATATTTCTCGTGAAGGGATATCACAGTATCCTTACTCAAGATACTGTGAAAATACTCTACGGTCTTCTCCCCGGATTCTTTCCGGCTAGAAGACCCCTTATCCCTTTTCCTACCGCTACCCGACACCGAAGAAGAAGAAGAAGACATTTTTCTTACTTTTTGAAAGTGAAGAAAGTCTGAAGAAGCTCTTGAAAGCGGAAGAAAATTTCTCGAGAAAGAGAGAGTATAGAAGACGCAACAGCAAAGGTGTTCAAATGAGGAGGAAAGAGCATATTTATCAGATTCGGCGAAGATTTCAAAATCGTCGCACCGTTTCGAATCCCACCTTTTCAGGATTCAACGGCCGGATTTTACTGTCGCATTTAATGCAGTCACATGCAAGGCATGTCCCCTGACGTCAGCCTCCCCCGTACTTTTATCCAGAATACCGAAGTGACTCGCTTCGCCGAAGTGATTCACTTCGTCTTTCGGGGGGGGTAGTGATGGGGTACGAACTAAACAAACCCAACAGCAGTGACGGCCCATCAGCCCGAAGCCCAAGGAAGAGTATGAGTTCGGCATTACCAAAGAGTTCGGCCTCAGCCTACAGCTCGGTAAAAGCCAACCAATCAAGCTCTGCTCTTAGGTCGGCATCAAGCTCTACTCTCAGATCGGCAACCAAAGCAGTTCGGTCTCAGTAAGAGTTCGGCCTCAGCCTACAGCTCGGCAAAAGCCAACCAATCAAGCTCTGCTCATAGGTCGGCATCAAGCTCTACTCTCAGATCGGCAACCAAAGCAGTTCGGTCTCAGTTTTCGACCGAACAAGGAGTTAGTGGACCCATGCAGGATTTCCACAACTTCCAACACACCCACTACCACGTGGCGTCAACTCAGGCCACGATCTTAGGCCATGACCTACACGACCTCCACGACCTAGAGTGATGATGTAAGCCACGATCTTAGTTCAATGTATAAATAGAACTTAGATCTGGTAGAAAGGGGTTAGAATCTCTCTAGAGAAATAATCATATAGCAAGTCTGTGTTGTAAGCTGTAATTCGCAGATCAAGCAATACAAACCTGCCCTCATTTCTCCCCGTGGACGTAGATTTACCTCAGTAAATCGAACCACGTAAAATTCTCTGTGTCGTAATTTATTTTTACGAGCATTCATCATCATCGAAAATTCGCGGAATCATCACTCGGGATCAAGGTGCTCCGGGTGGTGAACGTGCACGACCGGGTGCCGAGGGTCCCTGGGATCATCACGAATGAGAAATTTCAGTACCAGAAATACCTAGAGGATGCTATGTCTTTTCCATGGAGCTACGCCCACGTAGGTGTGGAGTTAGGTTTGGATCACACACACTCCCCATTCCTAAAGAACACCAAGGACTTGAGATGTGCGCACAACCTTGAGGCGCATTTGCACTTGCTGGATGGCTACCACGGCAAAGGTACACTCTACTCCTATCAGTCAAAGACTGACCTGATCACTAAGTATTAAAATCAGTTGACACTTAGAACAACGACCAATCAAACCACTAATTTGGATATGAGAATGAGACAATTAATTGAGTTGTAGGTAAACAGTTGTGGTTAGCGTCGAAGAGAGACGTAGCACTGGTGAACAAGAGCTGCGACTTCTTGAAGGCGGAATATGGCGTGCCGCCAAATTGGTGGCAGGACGAGCACAAGGGGATGGTGAGGAGCGGGGAGGGGCGGTGGGTAGTGCCCGAACGGCCGAGGATGGAGGCGCATCCGGCCGACACGGCCCACCACTTTGAGCAAGTCATCAAGTATGCAAAGTAGAGTTGTTTTAGGCGTGATGGGATGGTATTGGTGCCTACTCCACTACCGTATTTCGTGCCTCTTGTTTTCTTTCTCCTTTGTTCGGTGCAACTCTTGTATAGTCGCGCTTTCATGAATTACGGATGTTATATAAGTGGAATTCTTGCTTCATTTCGCTTCTTTCATTATATACTCCATCTTCCTAATTTATTTTTTCTGAAATAATGGCCTAACCTTTCGAAATTACTAGTTGCAAAAAATACCTTTTTCCATTTTAACCCCAAAAAATACTTCTATCCCATAAAAACAGATAATATTTCTATTTTTGTCATCCCTTTTTTTTCTTTCTCTAATAAGGTAGCCCTATATATTATTCCCTATTAATACTCCAATTATTTTTTCTTCAAACGTATCATGTGGGTTCAATCCTAATTAATCTGGGTATTTTGGCATAAAAAAATGGAGTTCAATATTGATTTATTTTCTTGGTCTAAAGATACGTTACATAGTCTCTAAATGGATCAGAGATTCAGAATATATCCAATTGTGCAAATTATAAAGGTGATGGGCTAATTTAGGACTTTAGGTTGTAGTATCATATACACTGGGATGCATATTTTTGGTGTAGAGAAACCCACACAAATTACAATTTGGGCCCAAGATATTGATGGATTTTAAAACTCTCTCTTATTTTGAATAGGAACTTATTTTCATAAGGAAAGTTTTTGGGGTGTCACAATAAACAACCATTTACCACTACACACAATTTTTAATCAAGGTTTTAAAGTTGTATGTTTAAAAAAATTGCGTATTACCTTTAATAATTTATGGAGTAGTTTCAATTCTTTGTCCATCTCCAACTATTTACATTAAACTTAAATTCATTTTTAAGTATATATCACACTAAAAATTAGTTTTATTCCAATTATTTACACCAAATTCAAATTTCACACCACTTTTAGTATATGTCTCACAATTTTTGCAATAGCACCATATTTGGTGTTGTCATATAGAAAATCCAAAAATAATTTGGATTTAGTGTATGGTTGGTAAAGTTTTCTACCCCGAAAATGAATTTTGGTGTATGGTTATTGATGGTCTTAGGAACTATCCAACTGAATTGTTTGGTTATCTTTTATTCAAATTAGTATTCCCTTTGTACATAAAAAATAGTTTCATTTGTAGATCGTCACGAATTTAATGAGAAATTGTTAAAGTAAGAGAATGAGAAAAACATAGGTAAAATAAGGAAGATATGGAGAAAAGGTAGGTTGAGTATGAAAGAGAACAGTAGCGAATCCAGAAATTTGGGGGTGCGATAAATAATTACATTAATTTAGATTTAATATTTAATCAATTTTTTATCTCAATTATTTATTTTCAAGTGAGCTACTTTTTTATGTTTTATTACTTGAAATTTTTTGACTATTTTATATAGAGATTATTACTTCAAATTTTAGTAATCCATAAAGAGTCTTTAAAATTTTTAAATAAAATAAAATGTTTCATTTTTTCTATAAATGATTAAATATGAGTATAATTAAAAATGATAAATAATAAAGATTATAGCCAATAATAAATTCATAATCATACGTAACAAAAGTGAAACAAATAAAAGACAAATACATACTTAATGATAAATCAGTTAGAAACAAAAACAATACAGCCAATTATAAACATAACATATAATAGCGCCAAGGATGGCATTTTACCACTAGGCTACTCACAATTTTGGCTTTGATGGCATCCCTTTGTAGTTAATTGGATCTGCCAGTCAATGAGAAGAAAACAAGTGATAAAATATGAGAAAGAAACTTTCTATTTTTATAAATGAGACTATTTTTTTTTGGATATCCCAAAATGGTAAAATAAGAATATTTTTTTTGGACAGAAGTATATTAAAATAACTTATATTATGATAATTTGATACTGTGTGTGTTTGTTTTCATACACAAATTGAGACTCGTATTGGGACTAACAAAAGATTTGGTTTATAGACTATAGTTCGATTCACAACACATTGACTTTTTATGAATTTCTCGTACTTAGAGATTCATTATAATTATTTTAATTCAATGATTTTTAAAATCGTATAAGTAGTTAAATTTCCGAAAGCTGTTAATATTAGATTCTTTCTTCAAAATTCTTACATTTTCTTTTGCATAATTTATGCTCGAAATTGGCACACTAATTAAAAAACTTAATAATAGAGGAAAACTATTTACAAATAAAAGACAGGTTTAGCAATCACAAAAATTATGACATTTGCTAGGTTTCTTAGAGCATCCGCAGCGATGAGCAGGACGACGTCCGTCCGTCCGTGCCAGCGGCATGACATCGCTGTCTGCCGCTGCGCTCTTGCCGCTGGCGCGGCGCTACTCGATGCATCGAGCACGTCCGTGCCAGTGAGCAGCGTACGTGACAGCCTCCCATTGGCCAACGGCATAGCCGTTGGCAATTTAATTTTTTTCTTTAAAAAAATTGGATTTTAATTAAAAAATTCGATTAAAATAAAAATATATTTTTCCACTTCCCAAAAAATTATATCCGTTTTCTACCCACTTTTACTTTATTTTTCAATTTTTCTCTCCGAAAATACACATTTTCATCTATAAATACCCTCACTTCCACACCCAAAAATTCACACCACACTACACAATTCTTATCTAAATTCTCTCATTTCCATTCTCAATTCTCAATTCTCAATCTTTCTTTCACTCTTACTCTTACAACAAAACAACGTCCGACCATGGCGATCACCCCTCCGGCTCCCACAGTTGGAACCCCGATTGGTTCGGTTCACAACCATTTCCTAGTCAGGAAACGGAATATTCGGCCCCTCCTCAAACCCAAGGTTCGCAAGTTCCGGGTGGCTACCGACCTTACACGGTCGACGACCAAGATGCCCCCGAAGGGCAATACGGGTGGACACCCGAGCCATCCGTGCCTAGAGCGGGAGGGAGCGGCCCCTCTCAAGCTCCTCCTCTTCCTACTCGCGGTTTCCGCACCCCGTACACTCCGGGGGAGATGGAGCAATTGTTCAAAGCGTTCTTGTCAATCTCCGAAGATCCGGAGGTTGGCACGAACCAATTCGGTGACCATTATTGGTGGCGCATCTGTCTCCGGTACAATCAAAACCAGCCGGCTGGAACAATCGAGCGCAACGAGAAGAAATCCAAAAGTTTCAGGGGTATTACCTCCAGGAAGAGCGGTCGGCGAGGAGCGGTCGGAGCGAGCTTGACATCGTCAGTTCCGCCTTGGCGACCTACCAATCCATAAACTACAAGTCGTTCAAGTACCTCAACATTTGGCAGGAGACGCGGTCGCATCCGAAGTATAGGGGAGGCGTAACATCCTCCTCTAGCTCCTCCTCCAAACGGTCGAGGTCGGTATCCCTATTCGACGCTGGCTCCGAAGATGTGGCTAGCCAACTTGCCAGAGCTAACTTGGGTAGCCCCGACGCCGGCCCGAGCGGTTCCCAACGCCGGCCGCAAGGAAGGATAAAGGCGGCGGCCAACCGCCGTCGCGCCGCGACTCCATCCGCCCCTGCTCCCTATGTGCCACCTCAACTCCATCCGCCCCTCCTCCCTATGTGCCACCTCAACCCCTACCAACTCGTTGTGGGGGATTTTGGCCCAACTCAATTTGGCCGATAGGTCAAATATGACCCCCGAGCAACTTCGATCGCATGTGGCGATGATACGGGGTCTCCAAAGAACATTGGGGGTAGAGCCGGATGAATAGTCATCCACGGGGGTAATTTTTATTTTTTAGGTGTTTAATTATGTAATTTTTAATTTTTAGGATTTTAATTATGTAATTTTTAATTTTTACTATTTTAATTATGTAATTTTTAATTTTTAGTAATTTGTAATATTATTTCGGGTATTTTTAATGCATTTTAATTTTGTGGAATTGTTTTTATTTAAATTGAATAATATAATGGTGGGACTCTTGAGCTTGTCCTTACGGAAGAGCACGGATGTGGGTGTTGTGCTCTTACCTAAGAGCAAGAAGTAAAAGTGGGACCGGACCCACATCCGTGCTCGTTGGCAAGAGCACAGATGCCGATGCTCTTAGTTTGCTAGAAATATGTAAACAGCATGGTTTAGTGATTGTACATAAATTAAAGAGTGATGCTAAATGGCCATAATGTGGCCGGCCATAAATAGTTAATTTAGTCCATTTACATGTATAAAAAAATTAGAATTACCGATATAAACTTATATGTATGTGAATGGATTTGTAAGTTGATACTTATCTTTGAATTCCATTACGTAAAACACATTAATATCACGAATTACTGTATACGTTGAGCAACAATCAAGAAATGACAGTAGTAATAAGTTGAGCAAAAACTACGAAAGAGAAACACTAACATGTTGAGCAACATATAATGAAGATGATATAAAAGTAAAATCAAGTATTATTAAACCAAAAATTTGAAAAAAAAAATCAATTATTTTTATTATTTAATTAATTTATGGCTGGCCATAAGGTGACCACATAGCTTTATTCAAAACTAAAACACAAACAAATGCATACAATTTGTCAATATATAAATGCATCAGACAGTGTCACACATGCATGAAGATTACTTAAATTAGAGCATCCCAAAGCTCTACAAATTCAGTTACACTGCACGTGTGCCCTTCATTAAACTCATTTCAAATTTTAAGGATTCAGTTTAATTTTCAAATATCAGGGTGGTATCCAAAGTCCAAATGTCCTTTAAATTGCTTTTTTTATTTACAATTTTCCTATATTTGAGCTGAGTTTATGACAATATTCATAACTTTCTCATATAGTCTTAATTATATCTTAAATATCTTGCAGTCTTAATTAGTACTCGTAACTGTTTCTGGGGAGGTGGGCTAAACTGTCGGAATTAATTTAAAATTATGGGAACTCAAAAATATCAAACTGCAGCTATATCAATATGGTAAGGCATAATAAAGTCCTTAGAATTTACCAAATAAAATTAGCACTTTTGTGATTAAATCCTAAGATTAATTTGAATATCGTGAGTTCCCTCTTAAGGATATTTGGGCCTCCCTCTGTCTTCTAAGTTCTAATTCTAAATAGTGTAATAGAGAAGTATATCATGTCCGCTAAGAGAAATCATTATGTTTGTATTTTAAAAGTAGGCCATGCCATTCACAATAATATAATACTAAAATCAACTACTTACTTGTGACGAATATATTTAATTTAACAGACAATATAATTAAAGACGGAACGAAATACGAAAGATAAATTAGACCCACTACTATAATAAAATATAAATAATATTCACTATCGTCACTTTATTATTTAACAATAGGAGTGTATTAAGCCAAATTAAGGAATAGGCGTTATGGCTGCGGCACGATGGTGGTACTGGTTCAATAGTACCCCTCCCGTCTCATATACAAAAATATGTAGTTTTAGTTAGACATGAATTTAAATACACAATTTGATAGATGTAAAAAACATTTAAAAGTAATTAAAATATTATTCCTAGAAAATGAGTCTTATCTCGTTAAAGAGAAAGTTTTTAAAATTAGAACGCATATATTTTCGTGGGACGAACTAAAAAATAAATAGTGTATATTCTTATGGAACAGAAAGAATATAAAATAAAAGGATTTGTTTAGCTAACGATTTTCACATTAGAGTAAATATTTGTAAATTCACCTACCAAATCCTGTACGTTTTTATGAAGAGTTATATATTCAAAATCAAATTATATGTGTGCATAGATATGATTAATATTGTGAAAAGAAAAAAACATGACTTTAAGACTTTGAATTTTAAGACGACCTTATTTGAATTGCAGCCAAACATTAATAAAGTCGGTAATATTACCGTTTTTTTGACATTTTTTTTTTATTTATTTTTTTACTCTATAAATACTCTCATTTCATCTTCATTTTACACACAAATACACATCTATTCTTCTCAAATCATCTTCATTTCCTCTCCAATTTTCATCTAACCTCTCATCACAAAATGTCCGGCGACAAAAACTCTTGCGGTGGCGGCTACAGCGGGTTTGACATCAACTCGTTCGGCGACTGGGGGGCATGTACAATGTCCTGGGTGGTGGTTCCAGTTCGTCGACGCCTGGCAGAGTAGTTTTTTTTATTTTCTATAAAATTGTATTATAAGTTATGTAATTTTTATTTTTTAGGATTTTAATTATGTGTTTTTTTTAATTTTAAGTTGTATTTTTATTTTATGTTGTAATTTTATTTTATTTAATGAAGTGTGTTTTTTATTAATTGAATTAGTTGGAAATAAAAAAAAATGAAGAGATGGTTAAGAGACGGATAAGAGATGGAGGGTTGCACGTCATGTCCCTTAGTTAAGAGATGGAGTAAAAAGTACAATGGGGCCAAGAATAGTAATTTAAGAGACGGTTAAGGGACAGATAAGAGACATCGTTGGAGATGGCCTAAGTAGTCTGTTTTGTGAGTAGAGTCCACTTTATTTATTAGAGCATCCACAACCGTGCTCTTTGGCAAGAGCACGGATGCCCAGACCCACTTTTATTACTTTTTTACTCTCTGCTCTTCCCAAGAGCACAACACCCACATCCATGCACTTCCGCAAGGATATGCTCAAGGGTCCCACCATTCCATTATTTAATTTAAATACTTCAATTACTAAAAATACATTAAAATATAAAAAGTACATAATTAAATCCTAAAAAATAAAAATTAAAAACTTAAAATCCTAAAAATTAAAAATTACATCATTAAAATCCTAAAAAATAAAAATACATAATTAAAATCCTAAAAAATAAAAAGTGCATAATCAAAGGCTAAAAACTACCCACGTGGAAGACTAGTCCTCCGGCCCTATCCCCAATGTTCTTCGGAGACCCCGTATCATTGCCAAATGTGAATCAAGTTGCTCATGGGTCATATTTGACCTATCGCCCAAATTGAGTTGGGCCAAAAGGGTCCACAACGAATTGGTAGGGGGTAGAGGTGGCACAAAGGGAGCGGAAGCGGGGCGGATGGAGTCGCAGTGCGACGGCGGTTGGCCGTCGCCTTCTTCCTTCCTTGCGGCTGACGTTGGGAACTGCTCGGGCCGGCATCGGGGCTACCCAAGTTAGCTCCGGCGAGCTGGCTAGCCACCTCATCCTCACCGGCGTCAGATAGGGATACCGACCTCGACCGTTTGCTGGAGGAGGATGATACGCCTCCCCTATACTTCGGATGCACACACACCTACTGGTAAGCGCTGAGGTACTTGAATGGTTTGTAATTTAGGAATTGGTAGGTCGCCAAGGCGGCACTGATGATGTCGAGCTCGCTCCTGCCGCTCCCCGTCGACCGCTCTTCCTGGAGGTAATACCCCTGAAACTTTTAGATTTCTTCGTTGGCTCTGAATATGGCATTGCGCACCATACTCTCATTGCGCTCGATGGTTCCAGCCGGGCGGTTTTCATTGTACCGGCGAGAGACGCGCCACCAAAACCTATCCCCGCTTTGGTTCGTGCCAACCTCTGAATCTTCAGAGATAATCAAATAGGCTTTGAATAATTGATCCATATCCGCCGGAGTGTACGTGGTGCGGACACCACGAGGAATAGGAGTAGGAAGAGAAGGAGTTTGAGAGCCGCCGCTCCCTCCCGATCTGGGTTCGGGTGCCCACCCGTATCGCCCATCGGGGGCATCTTGGTCGTCCACCGGGTAAGGCCGGTAGCCACCCGGAACTTGAAACCCTTGGGTTTGAGGAGGGGCCGAGAATTGCGTTTCCGGGCTAGGGAATAGTTGTGAGCCGAACCATTCGTGGTTCCAATCGCGGGAGTCGGAGAAGTGATCGCCGGAGCCAGACATTTTTTTGTAAGAGTGAAAGATTGAGAATTGATAAGGGAATGTGAGAGAATTTAGATGAGAATTGTGTAGTGTGGTGTGAAATTTTTTGTGTGGAAGTGGATATATTTATAGATGAAAATGTGAATTTTGGGGAAAAAATTTGAAAAATAAATTAAAAGTGAGGAGAAAACGGATATAATTTATTGGGAAGTGGGAAAATATTTTTTTTATTTAATTTGAATTTTTTTAATTAAATCTGATTTTTTTAAAAAAGAAAAAACGAAAATAGGCAAATCCGGTGCCGCCACGTCAGCTGCTCAGCGGCACGGACGTGCTCGATGCATTGAGCAGCATCGTGCCAGCGGCAAGAGCACAGCGGTGGACAGTACTCCGCCGCGCCAGCGGCACGGACGCCGTCCGTCCCTAAGAGCAGCACTGCGGATACTCTTAGCTTCAACAAATATGCAAAATAAGACTACTAAAGTACTATAAAAAAAAAAGCATTCAAAAAATAATTACGGTGTACTACTTATTAGTTTGATTTTTTCTATATTTTCATATTCTTTTAAATTAATACTCCCACTTCCCTTAATTTAAGGATTGTTAATCATTAAACTTACCTTTGCCCCAAATAATTCCTTAGCCACATGTATATATATATATACAGAGTTGCAAATGCTTTGGTTGTCTCGTCACATTCCCTATTTATATATAGTAGTAGTAGTATCTTCTTTCCCCAGAATCATTTTCACAGATCTAAGAGATACACCTGTTTTTTCAACCTTTGAATTTTTGGGTATGTTTAATCCTTAAAAGAGAAAACGAGGAATGCTTTTGAGTCAAAAACGCTAGTGGTCGACAAAGCAATCCAATTAGCGCTTTTACCCTTTCCCCCATCGTTAAAGCTGAGATCAAATTCCACACTTAAAAAATTTTATTTTTTTTCTAGCCAAAAACAATGACTCCTTCATATACAAAAAAAAACAAAACCAAAAGAAGAAGAAGATCATCATCTTCTTCTTCATCTTCATCTTCTTCTTCAAGAAGAATAATCGAGAAGAAGCATTTCAACTCTGCGGCTCCGGTGAATGAGGTGGAGGTGGAGATTTTAGATTCGGGCAGCTCCACTCCAAAAGGGGAAAGGTTTCGGATACCGGAGATAACGAGCTGCCCTCCTGCGCCGAAGAAGAGGCGGATACGAGCGGTCGTGAGCTGCTCCTTGAGGCGGAAGCCGGCATTTTTCGCCTCGCCGGATATAGACCTCTTTTTCTACTTCGCGCTTCGTGGCGTTCCGTTCGAGTGCTAGGTTGGATCTTTTTTTATAGTGTAGATTTGGTGTTGATTGCTTTTGTATTTTTGCAATGTTTTTTTATAATGTTTTTTCCCTTTTACTAGTACTAGCTATCTGAATCATGAAATTGAAATCTCACGCCAACAAAAAAAAAACAAGAGTTGTAGTGTAAAATAGTTATCGATTCATGTTGGTAGATGAATCGACCAAGGTATCGGTTCAGACTTTGTGTGAAATACTACTAGTTATTTGTGCTTTTTTTTGTATTAGTGTATGGGATGTATACCAATCATAGCTTTTGGGATATGTTCTTTCCCTTTAATTACCTCTTTTTTATTTTTACTTTTAGTGTGTTTGAAAGGAATTGGTGGGAATTTTAGATTCCTGCACCCACTATTAATGGTGTGCTGTTGTTCATATTTTATTTGGACGTCATAGTTTTGTCAACTCAGGATATGTTTAATCCTATCTTGTGTTCGACTCATTATGGCCAGTTGTGTTATTTAAAAAAAATACTACTATCAAATACTAGTAGGCTTGAAAAAGTTGTTCATTTATTTTGAATGTTGGCGCAAAACTCAATTCTAGCATAAAGTTATGGGACAAGAAATCCCAAATGAAAAAGGTTAAATGAATAAATAGCACATTTAGACTAAGTAATTGAGTTCCACATATAGAAGTGATTATAATGATTATGTGGTGACTGAAATGAATCATAGTGATGTCTATCCCCTCTCTACATAAAATTGTCTAGGCTAGACTTCATTAATATAACAATTAGCAAATGTCTTACACTAAAAAATGGTTATTTGCAAGCACCAATTTGGTGGGAAAATGGCATATAGCATTAATTTCTGAGCACTTTTTTCGAGTAACAAGGTGCTCTGTAAATGCGAGCAAACATGTGCTCGTAAAATGGTTCGAAAATAAGAATTAGGAGTCACGACTAAGTTTCAGGGTAAACTAATCAGTTTACCCTAATTACTACTACTAGAGGAGGGAGTAGGCTATACAAACTCATTTTAAAATAAGAATTAGGAGCCATGACTTTTCTGTTAGACATATGAAATCCTTGTATAAAAAAACTTAGGGGGGTTATTCAGTACCACGAATTCATTCAAGAAAGTAACAAGTCTATTGTAAATATCCACTATTTAAAGATCCAAGACGATTCATAATTTTTATTTTAGTCGATTTCTATATGATTCACTTTTGAAGGATTACACTAAGCTCAAAAATAAATTGTTCAATAATTCAAAGCAATATCTTGAAAAAATTGGTTTTTACTGCTCAATTATATTTTGAATTTCACGATTTTATCCCCATGATGAAGCAAGATATAGATAGACTTTTATATTAAAAACATAGGAATCGAAAAGCCTGTTAATAATAAGACTATTGTCTTTTAACATATGAAAGGTGATATTATTGTCAGATTTATTTTTCTATTATTAACATTTGGTCTTTATCTTGTGTCAGTTAATTTGTAGGGTATCCAACATGTCTAATGGAATCCAATGAAAAGGCTCGTGCGGATAGTGATCATTTGTTTTCAGATTTAGGGATAGGGAATCTTATGAATTTTCTCATCATTTTTATTTTTATTTTTTCATAGATTACATTCTTTTGGGACATTCTGATTGATGATCATCATGATTGCACTTCTATAAACCGAAATTGTATTCATGCTACTTCTGTCAAGGCTAACATCATTTGTTTTTCCATACTTTATTTCTTTTCTCATCTCTCTTTAATTTTTTTTATCCTTTTTTGGGTGTACTATGATCATCATTTCTTGCTCTAGGGAATATTATAATTGCTGGTCTTTGGGAATTTAGACCACATACACACTATGTTTTAAAGTTTTCTTTAAACATGCCAAACAAAATGGTTGGACACATACCTACCTTTATCTGATGATACACATAAATTTTTCTTAGAAATTGTAAAATATGTACAACCCTTCAATGTCTTGTTCAATATTAATATTGTAAAAGTATCTCCAAGGAGAGAGGTAAATGGAGAGATAAAGTCTTATAACTATAATATTTGCATTATTTTCATGAGAATTTATTCTCTAAGGAGAAAGATATTTGAGAAGGTATTATATCTTTATCATATTGTACATTTTTTTTTATTTTAGAAAACAATTTACCTTTAGAATGTATTACCTTTTAAAAGAGCATATTTCCCTTTTTGAGAAGATAATATACCCTTTATATATATCTTACATCCTGGAAAATGCTCTAAGTAATTGAATTGTAACTTTCTTGTCCTATAGAAATAGAGATATAGGAAATAATACATATTTTTCTGTGAAATTGACAAAGTCGAAAAGATAAAAAGAAATTGAAGTCATGTTAGTGGGACAATATGAAATATAGTATTTTTTGGGGTACATGAGTGAAAGTAAGATTGATATAAAAATTGTTTCACAACCACTTTCAAAATTGTGTCATTTCTCCCAGTATTTTACACCACTTTTCGAATTTCCGAAATACATGTGCATTGCGAAATGTGTCTTATATAAGAGGACGGAGGGGATACCAAGTTACTCACAACAGCGTTACAAAGTCTACAGATAGGTGAAACTTTATTGAATAAAATGAAAACAGAAGATCTAAGAGTGAATACAAATGTAAACTTGGAGTAGTTAGTACTTTTCATTACTGTGGTCACATATCTTCCTAATATTTAATAATGGTGATCAAGGGTTTCATCTTCCTCAAATTGGTCTGGAATTGTATCATCCTCTTTGTGATCGGGGCTAGGCATTGCCTCGACGCCATCATCAGTTGTATTTTTCCCGGAATCCGTCTCATTAGCCATGGTTTGCTTGTCCATCATACCCGACAGGGCAAGCCTAGGAGACCATTCGAGAACATCGTCTATAATATTGGACACCCGCTTCTGATACCTGTAAAAAACAGAATTACGACACTTCAGCTTAATGGCATTTATGGTCTCACTAAGTAGGCAGGAAAGCCGGGGGGAGGAGGGGCACGTTTACGTTGGTAATAACATATAGGTTAAAGTTCATAACCAATACCTGGCTCTTGCAGCTTCGTCAGGAGCATGATGCCTCATTAATAAAATGACAAGAACAGCTACAAGTGCAAAAAACAAACGAGCTGTCCACTTGGGCCGCTCTCCCTCATCTTTCTGGGGCCAAAACTGGAATAGCTCCTTAAGTGTTGCTTCCTCTGCAAGAATATTCGGGAAGAACCATACCCTCTTTCCAAGAGCAATCCACAGAGCCCCGAATACAAGTGCTCTTACTGCATGTAAATGAAGCCTAAAATTAGATCAATGTAGCATACAAATCAAAAGGTACAACCAAACATCGCAACAAATACTCATACGATACAAAGAGAAACTGTGACTCATAACAAACAGCACGTAATTCTTGTGTCTTGGATATCGATCGGCCATACATGCTAACATAATTATCAGTTTATCTGAAGAAATGGAGATACTTCAAAGTGACTACATACCTATAGATGTATTCTATCAGCTAGGTCATTTGGATGAAGGTCCCACAAGATGAACCAATGTGGATAAAAATGAAAACAATATCAGCACCAAAAACTTACACAAAAGCATGCAGAGTATAAGAAGCAATACACCCGCACAGAAGTAGAGAATAAGTAGCTTGACTTGATGGGGATACACAGGAAACAGGCAGATTGCTAGCGTCAAAACAGGCCAGCAAAATGAGAGAAGAGTCTGCCATAATGGTCTTCGGTTGACAAAAGTCCATGCAAAGAATGCATCATTATCAGAAAATAATTGATCCTGCATATCACAATAAAGTTTTACAGTTAGAAGCTTAGAATAACCATACAAAAAGTTTTACAATTAGAAAGACAATATAAAAAATGTTAAATATGGCTATAATTGGCTCTGTCATGTCACCACTGCCATATCTTCATAATACATCGAATTGTACAGGAATAGCCAGAACAAATGCTTGAAAATTGTTCTCTGCCACCATCAACAGTGGAAAACAATGCCCAGAGTTTCTTAACCATCACTGTCTTAAGAGTTAAGACCATGAATCAAGCATGTTGAAGGTGACATCCACAAGCACGACCACTTCTGCTGACAAGGTTGTGTGATTGATTCTCACAAACTCACAACACAACACCCACTCTACCATTAAAAAGTCCCTATCGACTGCCAGCCAATACCAAAACCATCAGCTGTCATTCAACAATGGAGGTGCAACTGCAACCCCCCACCAACTGTGGTGGCAAAGGGATGTTGGTGTCTGGTCATCTGCCAGAGATACCGTGATTCAACATCAAAGAAGTTGCAAGCTTGCAGTGGTAGACCAGCAGGAAAAAATTGTGGTTTAGGGTTTTTCTTTCTAATGTTTGAATAGAATTGGAATAATGAGGTGTATTCAGTTAAATTCATTATGAAAATTAAATTTTGAGTGTATTAATAAGAAAGGGTGCAAATAGCCATACCCTATATCAGTTTTTGAGTCAGTCACGTGAAAGTTAGAAATGTTGGTCAGCAATTCAAGTGAAATGATTAACACAAGTAGCCATACCCTATTTTAATCCTCATCGCAACGATAAAAGTTTGCAAGGAACTTACTGGAAAAATCTCCAAATGTGCAGGCCATGTAGATAATTTTCTCTTTCCTGGTCGAACAGTTTTGACAACACGGTCACATCGCACTATCAGATTCTTTCTCAGCAGTGAGTTCGCAACATCTTCAATTTCTAAATTCTTATCTGATTCAAGTAGGTCTTTGAGTTCTGGATGGTTTCTCAAAAAACTAACAAAATCTTTTCCTCTAAAATATTCAACTCTTGTTTCCTGTAAAACAGCCCACCTCGACTCTAGTTCTTTATGGTCCCTCACTTTCTCAGCAAATGTCTGAAAAACATCCTTCTTTGCAGCTTGTTTCTGAAATTGAAAGCGCAACATCAATATGAGAAAAAATTTTCTACCAATTTCATTTCATACAAATAGGAAACATCATAAAACTATCAATAAACTTATTAAACAATTTCTTTTATAAGTTAATTCCTTTTGTTTGTACAAGGATACAAAGATTGCGCTGCTATCACCATAGTTGGCACAGGTAACAAAGTGTGCGGCTGCAATAATATGTGGTCAACCAATCAAACTAGCAAGCTAGGGCCAAGGAATGCTACTGTTTTGTTAGTCCACCTATTGAATAAATAGCCTTTTTCTTAATCTAGCATGTTGATTGAAATAAAAAGATACGAAGAATCACAAAATTGTGTTTTTTTTTACTGTAGGAAAAGCAGAGCAGTTAGAGATTGAAATAATAATACTTATTTTGGCAAGTTGGCTATCGTATTTTTCAATAAAGTGGGAAGACAAGCAGTAGAAGGAAAATGGCTGCCTGATTGAACGATTCACTAAATGGGACAGCCTTTTCATGAAATCTTCCAGGTAATGCGTACTATCCTATAAAATGCTTGATGTAATAATGAGTGTTATTGAATAAGAGACACGTATATGGTAGACTCAACCATATCCACTGTATGAGAATGAGATATCCATAATCAGGTTCAGTTTTAACTATGTGACAAATGCCAGTCCACAGTGGCTTCTGTTGTCCTTAGTGTCAATGAAGAAACTCCAAAACGTATAACAGATAAAACTAAAAAGGAAAATTTGTCCATCAGATATGAAACAGGAATGAATCAGCATAGCCACTATGAAGGGAATAAAAAAGGGTAGAAACTTATACGGTTGCTAAATGGTAAGATCAATAAATTTAGTTACATGGAACGGTTACATTAATCTATTTTTAATAAATAAAGCTACAAAGTAAGATTAGCCAAATCTCGCTAAAGAAACAATGAAAAGAACACGTGTTTGAGTATTTGTCCAACTCAAACCTTGGAAGTTAAGAATTTAAGACGTTTAAAAATAAAATAAATAAAGAAAAAAATTCCTTCTACTGTCAAACAAAAATACCTACAATATCAAGACCCCATGAAAGCCAGACATAGCTCCTTATTTAATAGGCCTGATGTAACACACACTTGGAACCTGGGATCTTATCTACAAAACAGATATTGGAAAGGATATTCTGCTGAAAAGGCAGAGGACGACCAAGCCCCCAACCGCCAAGACTCCCTCATATTAGAGAATGTGTGACCTATAGTCATAACAGTGTGCAAGTCAACATCCACTGAATGAAATTCTAGGCTTCAGACTAGTCAGTTGAACTACTGATGAAGTTCTAATCAAGCCCCCCCCCCCCCCCCCAAATTATATTTTGAATATCTCAGACATTAAGCATGTTGATCGACAAGAACACAAGTAGAAGTTACTAAAAACAATCTCAATTTCCATATTTACATTCGTAATCATTTCGTTCAACATTACCATCCTTATAAATATACTTTTCAACCTAACCAAGATTTAAATACAACGAATTCACATAAACTGGAGATCATCATACTGCAGAGGTATCAGATCTTTCCGTAAACCTAACTTCGTGAATCGAAGAAGAAACATTCAAACAATCAGAATCTCAAATGCGAGTACGATTCGAGTACAAAATTGAGAATAAAACCAACCCTAGGAGGGGCGTCGGTAGAGGAGTCCACATACGAGCGGCGCCCCCTCTTCTTATCGCCAGCTGCTCCACTTCCGCCGCCACTTGTTTTCTTCATTGTCAACAAGTTTCGGTTCTGCTTTTCATAGAGTGTTGTATGCTGTGTCTCGCATATTTGTAAATTGTAAGTGATGCTTTGGTAAAAGGGGAAACAGGAATTCATTTTCTTTTCCACATGGAAGTACATTTATTGGGCTTCTGGCCCAATCTATTTTATGTTTAAATTAGTTATTATCGTGCAAAAATCATATAACTGTAAATTATTTTTATTACTATACTCCATGTTTGAATTTAGTACTAAGGTCTAAATAAATCGAGTTATTTTATCAATCAATTCAGATTATTTCAACCAACACTTTCTATGAATATAATACTACAAACTATGCATAAATCTTGATTTTTCTATAATGTCAAATTAATTTCTCAAAATTTGGCATGTTGCCAAAATTATTATGCAATAACTCAATTTTTTGGATTTTGATTCATATTAATAGAAAGTTTGTGTGATTAGTTATCGGCAAATAATATCTGAACACACCGTTGACTTTTATTATTCATGATTTTTTTCTTTTTTTGTTCATTTATTCAAAAATACTAAAATTCAACACTCTCTTCTTCTCCACAAGATTGCCTCTCTCTCTCTCTCTCTCGAAAATGGCGATCTCAGCTCCGCCGCTGCTTCTCCTCCTCCTCTCCCTTCTGGCAGTCACCTCCTCCGCCCGCCCCTGCAGAACTTTTTTCTACTTCTCCGCCACAACCACGACGATCTCCACCACCTATTATCCCCACCACTCCCTCCCGGCAAACCCTAACCCCAATTCCGCCCAAAATCCCCACTATGTCGCCTTCATATTCACCACCACCCACAAACCCTTCTCTTCCCACCGCCCATCACTCAATTTCAATTCCGATTCTCACTCGTCTCCAGCGATGACGTCATCATCATCCGGTTTCCCCCTCAATTTCTATTCCACCGTTTCCAGCTCCATTCGCGACCGCACCAAGGATATCTTGAGCGTGGTCGGCGCTCTTCTATTCGGAGTCGGCTGCGGGGCTCTCACCGGAGCCCTGATGTACTTCCTGTGGGCCCTCTTCGCCCCCGGCCGCTTCGATTTCAACGATCTCTCTGATGAGGAGGAGGAGGAGGACGACGTCGCCGCTGCGAAGAAGAAATTGGGGTACGTTGCGATCCCTGCGATGGCCGACGACGTCAAGAATCATGCGCCGCCTGCTAAGGAGGTGGTTTGATAATGATGATTAAATTGAAATCAGTATATATACATACATACTCCTATATGTGTGTGTTTTGTGAATTTGAAAATTAATTACCTTGAAGTATCCGTCTTGTACGCTATTGCTACTTCATATTGGGAATTGATGACTATGATCCAGTATGTGAGCTTTATGTTTAGCGCAAATGTGTTTCCTTTATGCATATGAACCTGTGTGGATGTTAAATAAAGCTGGATTATGTATGTTTTTTTATGTCATGTTTGGCTAAGTTTATTTTAGAGATCTTATGAGATGGTGATGTCTTGTGACTTAAGAGCTTGTAAGCTAGAATTAGAATTGTGAGTTAGAGACACGAAATTGAATCCCAAAGTAGGAAGTTTTGTACTAGAAATAACATAGTAGAGTTATTGCAGCTGAGGTTGATGAACTTAGCTTTTGGGTAGCTTGTAAGCTTTTTGAGCTTATTTTACAATTTATAAGTTCTTCAGAATCTCGGATCTTATAAGACTCTACAAGTTGTTTGATGAGCTTGTAAGCTCAACCAAACACCCTCTTAGTCGACTAGGAAATGGAATATGCTGGTGCTAATGGATCAACTGACCTGAGGCCTAGCTTTTTTCTGTGTTTTAATGCACCTTTGGTGTTCCACCCGTAAGGAACGTGTGGATAGGTTTGATCTTTCGCTTTGATTTTGTGAGCCCTTACCTAGTCAGACAAAAATACTCATATGTTAGTTTTGATTAAAAAGTTTAACTTGGTAGCAACTCCAAGGACTTAGTTTTTGTTGTTTTTCAATTGTGCAACATTGCTTTGAAGTACCTGATGATCATCGGCACTCTGCTTCTTCTTGGACATTTTCTGATATAGTCTGTGTTGTTACGCTCAATACGCATTTGAAGTAGGTTTACAATGTGAACAATGGTTAGGAATGGTAGCTTTCTTTGATAAGTAGTCATTCTTTTTCTTAAATTAGCACTGTTTTTGCTGCTGCATAAATTTCAGTTGATTAATTAATCATGTTTTGCATTCTCAATTTTGGGAATTTTCAGTTTATGTAGAATTTTCAATTTTTAAAAAGTGTTTGATTTATGTCTTGTGTTATAAAATCTAGTCACAAAATGATGAGTCATTTAAAGAGGCACAATATTTTTTTATGAAAACTAATTGATGTTGATTGTATATTTTTATATTTTGACAAAGAGTATGATCTACCACATTAGGAGGCTCGATGAGTTTTCTGCGATCGTTTTATAAATAATTCTCTACATTATTTTTTCTCTTATTTTATTATTTCTCTCTTTTTTACTTTATTATTTCTCTTACTTTAGCATTTCTCCAATTTAACTATTTATTATCATTTTTATAAAACGAGAGAGTATGATCTACCACATTAGGAGTCTCGATGAGTTTTCTGGAATCGTTTTATAAAAAATTCTCTACATTATTCTTTCTCTTATTTTATTCTTTCTCTCTTTTTTACTTTATTATCTCTCTTACTTTACAATTTCTCTTACATTAGCCTACTGTATAATGACAATTCATAAAATCTACTACATAAGACAAATAGTTTCGATGTAAAAATAAAATAGTAATTTCAAAATTGCAACTTATGTAGTTATACCCAAAAAAGATCGATACTCTTGACTTTTACCAATATAAACATCTAAATAATTGAACCGTATTTCAACATTTGGAATTTAAATCACGATAATCAAACGGTCATTAGTACGTGATACTATATAAATCACAACTAAATGATTTTAACATCGGTGGCTGTAGTGGTTCACCTAATTAAACAAGAATTTCAAAATATTGATTAAGTATACACGCATTGGGTAAAGCACTATATCATCAGTCTTCCATGATTTTTTTCTTTTTTTCATTGTGGTTTAGTTTATTTTACGTGTGTGATTAGTTTCTCTAAAATGTAACACTCTCCTCCCAAAAAAAGGAAGAAAATAAGAAAGCGGACAATTCCATACCTTACTTAACAATTCTTTTTTAAATATAAATTAATATGATTAACTTAACAGAAATTTAATAGTAGTACATCACAAAATCATGATTTTATTTATTTTAACCTTTCAACCAATATGAATAACAAAAATATAGAAACGAATTAGTTATAGAATTAAAGCTCTGATGTGAAACAAAATCATAGTAATTCTCAATTTCAATTAATAAAAGTAATATATTTAAATACTAATTTTAACTTTTAATTAGTAAAATATACTTTAAAAATTACATGCTTGTACAAAAATATTAAGTAATTTACTCCGTGTACACGAGTGGATTATAATCAAGTAGAGAAAATCACAAAAAATTGTATATACAATTTGATTCCTCTCGCAAAAGCAAACCAAGGATGAAGACATGATCTTCCTGGATCTCATTGGATAAGAGTTTAATCAATAAAGAGATTTTATTTAAAATAACCTTTTTGAAATGTTATACACTTATACTAACTTATAATCAAGTTAGCATTGATGGATCTTATTGGATAAGAGTTTAATCAATAAAGAGTTTTTATTTAAAATGTCCATTTTGAAATGGTATAATCAAGTTAGGAGACCAAATTATTATCAATAGGCAATAGCTTGAGCCTATAACAAAAAATAATTAAGGATGAGTGAAAGAAGAGAATCTGAGTGTGTAAAGGTAGTAGCAATAAATAAGTAAATAAAAGAAGGGACAAAGAATATAGAAACAGGAGATACGACAGAAACACATAGCCTAAACGGCACGGACTAGGTGCTAATAATATTATTTTAATATCATATTGTAAACTTTAAAGAAACATATTTAGAATCATGAAAACACAAATTAATTGTAGCAATAAATGAGATTTGCTATGAAGAAATCATTATTCACTCCACCTCGTATATCTCCCTGCCTTTTTCTTGGACTATGTCACGAGTGTTATTAATTAAAGTAGTAACCATTAAATCTTGTAGTAACTTGTATTAAAATTAAATTTTATATTTTCAAAATTCTTAAAAATGTTTTACAGGCATTTGTGGCTTCAATGCGAAAATTGTTATGCATTAAATTATAAAAAAAATTTGAATTCACAAATGAATATTTGTAAATGGTGTAAATATAATTAGAAAATTAATACTATTAGTGTGTGAGAAAAAATGGATAGTTGAAAAAATATGGATGGAGATATGATGTTCATGGATCCCTTTAGATAAGAGTTTAAAAGATGTATTGTTCAAAAGATAAATTTATTCTTTGAAGTAGTACACTTGTAAAATAGGAGTATATTTTTAGATGTTATAAGATATAGGTCAAGCATATAATCATTTTAAATGTAGACACGGACATTTAAAATAATATTTTGATTTGGGTGATGTCTTAAAAGTTGAATACCCACCCACCCACCCCACCCCACCCCACCCCACGCACAGCTAGTAAGTAGTAATATTATTATTAAAAAAACATATAAAAGGAGCTCTACTCTTCAAAATGAGAGTAAGCCTGAAAAAACAGGCGTTTCAAATGGCATCCAGCGCCGCCGCCTACCCCCAAAATCCAAGAGAATCACCCCGACCTCTTCAATTCCATCAGATTCCGCTTCCAAGAAACTGGACAAACACACACTCAAATTGGACACAACTCTCACATCAGTTACTTCACTTTTCTTTTTCCATATTTTTTGTACTATTTCATTTGGAATAATGGAGTACTCCTATTTTTGTATTTATAGAAACAGTAGTAATGCAGTTTTGGAGGAAGAGATTCAAGATTTGACTCTAAAGTTAGACGAATTGCAGTACAAGTTGAGAATCAAAGGTTCTACTCATTTCCACAGCACAAACATTCTTAAACAGACCACCCTTTCCGATTCCACAAATCATGTAAGAATTCTTTCTTCTTTTTCTTTTTGAAAAAAAAACAAGCTATTCCTTCATACAGTCATACTACTAGTATAATGAATTGTAGTACAGTAGTAATAAATTTAACACTTGTCTTGCCAGCCTAGCTTATTATAAAATTTATAAAAAATAATAATAATAATAATTGAGAAGTTGTTTAAGAGGCTCATATTGCAAGTGTTAAATGATGGATGTAATGAAAGAACATGAAGAGGAAGCAAGGGCACAAGAGAACAAATGCTCGGGGCGTTGCAAGGCCGTGGTGCTAAGGATAGTCGAGCAAGTGAGGGCGGAGGCAGAGCAGTGGTCCCAAATGCGGACAATGCTGGAGCAAGTCCGTCCGAGGAGAGATGGAAGAACTGCAGGCATCCCGTGATTACTGGGAAACTCGAGCCTACACCTCCGAGTTCCAGATTCAATCCCTTCGCCATTCAGTAAGCTAGGAATCTAAAATCACAAAATATAGGTGGAGGAATGGAAACAGAAAGCTCTTGACTACGAAAAGGAGGTTCATGAACTTAAAAACAAGGTATCTATGAAGATGGAAGCAGAGAATAATCAGAAAAGAGGAGTGCCGCTTCTCTCTCTAGCAAAACAGCTTGCTAAGGAGAAGAGGTCGTTTCTCAAGGAAAAGACGAGTAGGCGATACTCAAGTATCTTTGCCTCCTCTGATCGGAGGGAGATTGGAAACTCGAGGCAAAACCATAGAGCAGCGTTTGATTATCATAGCCCAGAAAGATATAGAATAAGAGAAAGCTTTAGAAAGTGATGGAGAGTTTAGGCCATATTTCATTCTAAGTTTGAGTTATACAGTTTTTTGGTGCAAGTATCAATAAATTTAATTTAACCCATCCGTCCTCTCTTGTGATTTAAACTATGTGGCTCTTTCTCCTTGTGCAGTTGTGCTTACTAAAATTCATCAATAATTTTCATCAATATGTGTATACTATTTCTAAACCTGCATGTTCATGTGAATATGGTGTCTAATTCTAATCTTATAAGCAACAGTTTATTTGAGGCTGACTTAAACATTAAACGGGCAAGCACATATATTTAACAGAGCTACGATTTAATCAACTTATGTTAATTTTAAAAGTCAAAAATAGAACACTACAATCTGTAAGAATTTATATAAATTGTCCATTTTGAGGTGAAATGAAGTAATTAAATGTTTGCAGCAAATTGTAGACTACTTGCTTGACTTATAAAGCAGCTTTACGAGATGAGTACCGTTGGTTTTACAAGTAAGTAAGATTATCCATCCTTAAATCTTTTTCTCTTCAATTCTTACTTTACTGCTCATGTATGGCAGTTATATTATTGCATCAAATGAGCATGCCTACGGCAAGACCTTCATTACTACCCTACTTGATTGATTCGATTGTGTATACAAATGCGATCACGTGGAGATGTATCACACCAGAATCTGGAGTTGATGCGGGAACGTCTCATTCAGACCCCACCAACACCGAGGTTGTCGGATGAATTCCAATTCCAATTCCAATTCCACTTCCACTTCCACTTGTGTATATATATGGATTACTACTACTTATTACACTTGTATTGCCCAACACACCATTTATTTTATTATCTTTAATATACCTCATCATGAGCATTTCATTTCATGTTCCTCTACAAGAGTCAAGCCTGCAAATAATTCAGAATTTCATTGGTGATGTAGCATTTTCACTACTCCATTCAGCAATGCTATTACTTAATAGTTAATACTCCATATTAAGACATACAAAAATATTATGAAGTACAAATTTTTTTGTCCCTAATGAAGAACAAGGGAATTGGTTCTGTATTTACTTTCTTGATTATAAAAAGTGAAGAGATTACAGCCTTTATAGGCAAGACACTATGTACATATGGTAAATACAATCAATGGAAATCTCCCTAATTTTGGTACGTGATCAATTAGGAATCAATCATATTAATTCCTATGATTTCTTTCCAACACCTAAGCATAACCTATATACAACAAGTCTCTTACACAAAGCAGAATCAACTCCTAATAAATTCCCATGGTCCTGTTGCTGTCCCAATTCTGCACCAAACACGCTACTTAGATTCATTATTTGAAGAATGTCATGATCCATGTCAGAAAACTTACCTCCAAAATCCAGCAAATGCTCTCAAACTCATATAAAAAGTAAGGGCAATCCATATCCCTACAAATCCATAGGCGTATGAAAGGAAAAACAACGCGGTGATGCTCGCGATAGCCACTATAACCTGCATGCGTACGAGTTTTAGGGCCGAGCTCGGATAATATATCACTGTAGTCCGTAGAGATGGAAACATACCATTGAATAAGCTGAGTATGCGAAATCAGATGCTCCAAAGTTAACACCATCGAAGACAAAGGCCAGTGAGTTGATTGGTTGAGTTGCTGCTACAAACTGCAAAATGGCCAAGAATTTCAGTTGACAGTTCTGGATTAGGCAAACTTGTTGTATTGGTTACATTACCGGGATGCCAACGCCAATAAGGTGGAGAACATCAGCGTCTTGGGTGAAGATCCGCGCCCCAAAATGCAATCCAAATCCCAGCATGACAGCTAAACACAACCCCAGAACTATCCCCAACTGCAGTGAAACGATACATGTTATCATCAAGAAAAAGAGTCATCATCGCGTATTTTGAAGTCACCTGAAGCACTCGAGCCGCTGTGGCAGCTGCCCTATTGTAGTCTTTTCTTGCAAAAGCACTTGCAAGTATGGCCTACAGAGAGAAACCATGCTTCATTAATCCCCACACCAAGAGCAACGAAAGGGAAAGAGAGCGAAGTGGATCACCTGTCCAGCAACAGCCAAGCCATCGGCCATGAGAGAGCTAGCTAGCCAAACTTGCAAGCAAACCTGAAATGCAGCCATTTCTATCGATCCCAGCCTGGCGGCCAGTGATGCAGCTAGCGTCACACAGAATGTCACAGCTATCACCCTTGTAAGCAATTGGAATCCTACATTTATCAAATGTGAATATAAGGTAAATCAGGCAAGAAAGGTCCCTTCACTTTCCATGTCGATTCTCACCATTTTTTATGAAACGGCCTAATTGCAGATATTCAAGACTCGGAGATAAGAGATCCACTTGCGCTTGCAATCTCCAGAAGAGTATTAGAGCTATCAAATACCTAAAAAACAGCAGCTGCCTTTGTAAGCATACGTAACATTGCAATACCAAACGTTGTGATTGATGTTCGACTTACTGTGAGATAACATGCGCAGTGGCTGCACCCCTGACGCCCATCTTCAACAAAAATATAAATATCGGGTCCAGAATAATGTTTGCTATATCTCCGGACACTAAATGAGGAACACGAGTAGTCAGCAACACGTTTATATATCCGGACACTAAATCTCAAGAATGTTGGTAAGGATACCTGTTGCATAAAGCGGAGTTTTTGTGTCTTTCAGACCACGAAACACGCCTTGCATAGCTAAGGACAAGAGAACTGCAGGAGCACCGAGTGATCTGAGCTTCAAGTAATGTTCAGCAGGAGTCGACATCTCTGAGCCCTACGAGAGCAAGAGGCCATAACATCTAATACTAAGATATATAAATATGTATAAAACTAAGCTTATGTTTTCCTTACATATTTCACTCCCATGAAAATTAGTAAAGGTCTGGCTGCAGTGATGAGAAACACAGCTTGTAGTATGCCGAGAATGCCACCAATGATCAACGCTGAAGGGGCCGATGCAATCTGCTTCTTCCCCTGCGCAACCTCATCTACCTCAAGACTCTTTTGAGACCCCAAACTAGGCATTTTTTCGCCCATTCCTAGCGCGAAAAAGGCAGATGGGATTCGATAAAATTTGAAACTTAGGATACTATTCAGTATTCAGTAATGAGAATTAGCATTAGAATTACCCTTTTGTGGTATCAACATCTTTTTTTCACTGTGTTTACAAGATAAGTCATCCTCTTCGAAATCCAGCCTCCCCGCCCTTCTAATTGCATCCTCCTCGGCAACAAAGGAAGTTGTCACACTGACAAGTGGGAATATCGCGATTCTTGATATCTGATTGAATAAAGCAATGGCAACTCCCACTGCAGCAAGCTCAACTGGACCTGTTTGTATAAACAGTTACTCATGTTGGTATGATATCAAATGCTCAAAAGTTGTAAAGACGAAGAAGATACCAATTTGGCCGATAAATGCTGTGTCGATGAGAGATGCTATTGGATCAGCTGTCAAAGCCATTGCTGCAGGAATAGCAATGGTGGCTATCTCTGCACCTAACTCATCAAGTTTTAGGGCTGACCTGCTCAAATATAAAAGAACAAGAATGGATTTTTAACATCTGAATCTGATAACTCAATTGAAAAGAATTTCATCTGCATATCTTCAACCTCGAAAGCAACAAGTAAACCAAACAACACATATTGAAGCTGTGATGATTTAATTAGGAGGAAAGAAAATGTTACCTGGCATCCTTAAACAATAGGCACCGCGGATTCTCCGAAAAAGTAAAATCTTGCTCCGCCATAAGATTAATGGTTTAGAATCCGCAAGCAAAGCAATTCTCTAAAACATATAATACTCTTAAAACATCCCCTTTTTGTGGACAGCTGATGACATAAAAACCTTATTGAATATTCAAAAACTAAGCAAGAAAGGAAAGAAATATGGACGATGTCCAAGTGAAGAAGTTTGGGAATATTGCTTTAATATGTAATTAAGTAGAAAGAAAAGAAGAACAAATGCAATAAATCCTGCAACTGAAAAAAGAGAACCTGGAATCTGGAGCCACAATCGCGTGGGGTCCAAAAATGGACGATGTTAATGACCCCCAGAAATCAGAATGCCTCTGATTTCTAAAGAGTTGAACAAGCCACGAAAGAAATTTCAAAGTTGAAGAAGTTGATGTTACCTTGTATGGCATATATATGGTTGTCTCTGTTTTGTATACGGTTGTCTCATTCTTACTAAGTTTGGAATTAACTGAATGATAGAATTTAGTTGTGTCCGAAGAATAGGATTCCCACATGGGTGGAAGTGAACATCATTAGATATAAACATAAATTCCATACATAGATGATACCCCTAAATTATTATTGTAAATCCTA
Organism: Salvia splendens; assembly: GCF_004379255.2. Classification (NCBI taxonomy): domain Eukaryota; kingdom Viridiplantae; phylum Streptophyta; class Magnoliopsida; order Lamiales; family Lamiaceae; genus Salvia; species Salvia splendens. The sequence goes on along the minus strand of NC_056033.1, from coordinate 43,357,839 downwards.
AAAGAAATTTCAACATATTAATATCTAAAAAATTCAATAATCAATTCCAGTGTGAGGATATACTTAATTCATATGAATACACTGCACATCCCAACAATATAAATAGTACTAGTACTACTAATTACTACTCCTCACAGACCAATCTTTCCCCAAATCTTCAATATTTTATTTTAAAATTTAAATATTTTCCTAGGTATAGTAAAAATGTGAATGTGTTATATTATATATTAAAATTAATTGAAATTTATGAACTGATTTTAAAATAACATACCTAAAATGACCAATTTATACATAGAATTTATGCACATTTATTACTAATCATTATGTAATTTCTACTTTGTAATTGTATAGTGCTCTCTTCATATGAAATTTATTTGTGAACCAATTTATTGGGAAACTAACATGTGTGCTGTTTCGTTTACCGAAATTTTTTTAAAAAATTTGTTAAAATCGGATAGTATTTTTCATGAATTTAAAAATCCGTGAGGTGGGAGATGGGCAATGAAAATGAGGCGTGTTCATTTAAGAGGCACACAAATTATGGAGAGTATGTCGGTTTGATCAATAAGTCCGAATCCAAAAGTTGAACATATGATTAATAAGGAGGAGGCTCTAGCAGAGGCCGATGGCCTTCCACCATAGGCCTCCGATTCCGAGCCAAATAAGGAGGTTGAGGATGGAGATGATGAATCCGTAACCCCACCAAGTGGCAAGGGGCACGTAACCGGCACCGTAGAAAACGGGTGCGGATCCAATCCCGTAGTGAGTGAGGCCGCCCATGAGATTGGAGACGAAGGACAAAACGCAGGCCCCCAGATAGGGTGGCGTACCCATGGCAGTCGCTACGGACAAGAATGCCGTGAACATTGCTCCGATGTGCGCCGCCCCGCTCGCGAACAAGTAGTGCGAGTAGAAGTATAGCGCCACCAGGATGCCGAATGACAGCTGCCACGACAGCCCCAATCCCCCCACAAACTGCAACCAATTCAATTCTTCTTTATTACTCCTCCATAACTAGATTATTTTTCAATTGGCGTACGTACCTTAACTACAGTTTGGCTGAACCATGAGATGAGACCGTATTTGTTTAAATATTCAGCCATGGCGATGAGTGCAGCGAACCAAGTAAGTGTGTCCCAAGCCACGGATTCGGCTAGGCATTCCTTCCACGTCACCACCCCTGTTATAAGCAGCACTGACAGTCCTAAAATCGCCGCACTCACTGAATCCACGCCCACCATACCCCCCAACACCCACAGCCCCACCTATAATTATAATTACTGAATCATCACAAAAACACCTCATTTCTTATCCACTTTCCAAAATCAATTATGCAGATTCCATTTTCACTAAAAATGCATTAATAGTCAAATTCAATGATGACTAACCGTAAGCAGCAAAGTTCCAGCCATGATGATCTCATTCTTGGACATTGGTCCCATGGCGGCGAGCTTCTCCCGAGCAAGCTTCGGCGCGTCGGGACTACTCTTCACCGTCGGCGGATAGATTACATACAGCACAAACGGCACAACGATCAACGACACCAGCCCCGGCACGATCGCCGCCTTGGCCCAATCCACCCACCCGATCTGCATTCCGATCGTGCTCGCCGTCAAATTCGCCGCCAGCGGGTTCGCCGCCATCGCCGTCAGGAACATCGACGACGAGATCACCGACGTCTGGAAGCACGTCAGCATCAGCCACGCCCCCAGCCTCCTCTCCGTCCCGTCCCCCACGTTGCTGCCGCACGCCGCGCACAGCGACTTCACCAGCGGCAGGAAGATCCCGCCCGCCCGAGCCGACACCGACGGGATGGCGGGGGCGAGGAGGGCCTCGCTCAGGACTAGGCTGTAGCCTAGTCCTAACGAGGAGCTCCCGTAGAGGGAGACGAATTGGTAGGCAATGCGGTTCCCGAGGCCGGTTTTTATGAAGCCGCGGGCAAAGAAGAAGGCGAGCGCGATCAGCCACGGGATGGGGTCGCCGAAGGCCGAGAAGGCCGCCGCGAAGGTCAGGGTCTTTGTGAGGACGCAGGCGCCCAGGCCCAGCAGGGCCACCGCGCCCAGCGGGAGGGGCTGGGAGATGATCCCAATTATTGTGGCTAAAAAGATGGAGAGAAGCTGCCACGCTATGCGTGACACGCCCCCTGGGGCTGGGATGAACCACAAGATCACTCCTGCGGCAATCGTGGCAAGGAGCGGCTTCATGGCCGCTCCCTGCCACACTGGCTGGGCGCCTGGTGGTGCCGGGGATGTTGAGGCTGAGGTTGTGGTGGTGAGGAGTTTGCGCCTCGGGAGGAGGAATAATGTGGGCCGGTGGCTGTTGTTGGTGGGGGGTTTCGGGCAGGGAGAGAGGCGGAGGGAGATGGGGAGGCGGGGTTTGGGGGTGCAGAGGGGGCGAAATCGAATGTTTAGTGGGGTGGTGAGGGCGAGGGACGCCATCTTGTGATGGCGTTTCGCGTGTGTGAAATTAGTGAGTAGAGGATGTTTTTGTGATGTATATGTGGATGTGAGAGTGAAGTTGGGGCATTGGATTGGGATCCAATGGTGTATATGTGGGGCTTTGAATATACGGTCGCTAGCTTGTAACACGATCATAGTCTTTTTTCGGTTAAGATGTGATAGATTTGAGTGAGATACATTCTGAAGAGGCTGAGGTAAGGTGATATTGGAGGTAGGAGGATGAGAGTTGGGAATGTGTAATAATGTCCACAGAATGTGGGTGAATGGAAACAAAAGAGTTTGAGAATGAAGACAAACATGGTTAATTAGTAGTGTTGAGAAAAAGGAAAGGATATTTGTGATGGGCTGATGTTGTGGCCTTTAAAAAGAAGCAAAGTCCATTTCCACATACTATCTGTTTAATGTCTGTTCTAAATACCCCCTCCCTCTTCCACTTATGAAAAGCCGTCACTTCTAACTCAATCAAAACAAAAAACTGAAAAAATACAGATGTTTAGAAATACAGATGTTTGGGTCTCTTATCCGTCTCTTAACCGTTTCATGCGAAAAAGTAGGGACATATTTGTCATCACAGTGTTTAGTATAATATTGGGGTAGAATGTCCAAGGCCAACCAAATGATGTATTAAGTCACAAAACGTCTTCTACCAAACGTCAATATACCTGCTATTAGCTATATGTAATCACTGAAAAAGGTTTATCCGTAAACTTATTAAAACCTCAGTTGAACCAATCACACCCTAACTAGTAGAACTTTTGAAAACACTACTTGGAACGGACCCTAGTCTATTGCAGTTACCGATTAAGCTAATATTCATCCTCTAACATCATTTTACATTATTTTAAAAATCTCAATTTTTATAAAATATCAAATTTTTATAAACTTCCACTTGAATGAATTTCCGATATCAGATCTCAACAAAAATAAAGCGTGACATGAGTTTCGACATAATACGTGGCGTTGAAAATTGAATCCATCATAGATTTAATTAAAAAAATAATATTACAAGTTAGTACAACTAGTAATATTTTATAATGACGGATATGTTTGAAAAATTACTAAAACTAGAAACTACAGTAAATTCATAAATTTATTTGGGAACGTATGAGTGAATGAAAATCTGGTAAAGCGTAAAACCCTTTTGACATCGTCGCAGCAGAGTTTATATCCGCAACAAAGACGATCGAATTGCAGTTTGTGGTGGCGTGATACCAAGTGACAATGAGCGCACAAACGGCGCCGTATCACCAGCCTGCGACGCTGGAAGAAGTCCGTACTCTATGGATTGGAGATTTGCCCTACTGGGCTGACGAGAACTATCTCCGTGCCTGGTTTTCCCACACCGGCGAGGTCTCTTTCTATCCCTTTCTACCTTTTTCTGAGCTGATTACGCCTTTTTGTATTGGAGAAATCACCAATTTGGAAACACTGAGCTCGGTGTCGCCCTCGTAATTTTGTCCAGGAACTATCTCGTTTAGATTTTATTAGGAACCAATAGCCGTTTTTATTCTGCTGTTTGCAAATTCTTCTATGGAAATTGAATTCTGTGTATATACTTTATGGTAGTGACAAATTTTGGTTTTAGGGATTTCCATGGAAAGTACAACTGACACGTTAGCTATGAGTCAATTAGGTTTTACTCTGGGTATTGTAGGGTTTAGTGTAATTGGAATTTTGATTTGTATTGCCTTGCACTGTAAACATACAAACGAAAAATTCTATGCATTTTGGTCTATTGTTTTGTTGAACACTGGAACCCAAAATTGTCAACAGGTCCTCTCGATTAAAGTAATTCGCAACAAAATCACAGGACAGCCTGAGGGTTATGGGTTTGTAGAATTCACATCACATCAAGTTGCCGAGGGTATTCTGCAGTCCTATAATGGAACCCAGATTCCTGGGACCGAACTAACTTTCAGGTTGAATTGGGCATCTTCTGGGATAGGGGAAAGGCGTACTGATGGAGGCCCTGAACACTCCATCTTTGTTGGAGATTTGGCACCAGATGTTACAGACTATCTGTTGCAGGAGACTTTCCGAGTTAGTTATCCATCAGTTAGAGGGGCCAAGGTTGTCACTGATCCAAATACTGGGCGTTCCAAGGGATATGGATTTGTTAAGTTTGCTGATGAGACAGAAAGAAATCGAGCAATGGTTGAGATGAATGGTCTCTATTGCTCGACTAGGCCCATGAGAATTAGTGCGGCAGCTCCGAAAAAAACAGCCGCTGGCGTCCAGCAACCGTATGCTGCAACTAAAGGTGAATTCATTTTCCTCTAATTTGCATCATTATAACTGCATGCTTTTGACTTGGTTGCATCCTTTATGGCTTTTGATAGAGTTTAGCCAGTGGTGAGCTTTAAGCCATATCAGTATTCTCTCTATCTGGTTTTTCCTGTTGGGTCATCTTGTCATACTCCTTTGTGTTCTTTGACATTTAATGGCTTTGTTCTGTCGAGTCCATGTATGGATTGCCACACTCAAAGAATTAGTCACATAGGTCCTTTTTGTCAGCAAATTGCAGCTGATAAATGCCTCTTTAGACTTTTCTAGTTTGGGACCCCCTCAACTAAGGCTACAATAAAAATGTGACTTCCGTGTCGTTGTTGTAAACAGATAGCACCGTGTTTATCAATCGATTATTCTGTACTTCATTTCTGTGATCTTAGAAGGACCTTTTTCTCCTATTGGCAGCAATATATCCAGCTCCCGCTTCTTATACAACTCCTGTGCAAGCAATTCCAGTGGATAATGATATCAATAACACTACCGTAAGTTTACCTCTAACCTTTAGGTATTGCGGCTACTTATGCCCTTTGATCTCATTTCCTTTTGAAATTACAGGTTTTTATTGGTAATCTGGACCCTAATGTTACTGAGGAAGAATTGAGGCAGATATTTTTGCAGTTTGGGGATATTGTTTACGTCAAAATCCCTGCAGCTAAGGGATGTGGTTTTGTGCAGTTTGCTGCAAGGTAATTTTTGTAGGCAGCTGTTGTGTTTTCAAGAATAAGTGAAGAGCAAACTTCTAATGAGTCTTCATTATTTGTGTGAAATTTAATCTATTTTTCCTATTCTATCCTATGAACTTTTGGCAAGTCTTTACTCAATCTCATTGATTTTTTTGTCGTACGGCAAAGAGCCTCTTTCTCTGTTTGGACCATGTCATTCCCTTTAAATTGCTAACTCTTTTCCGCTCATGAACGTTCTGCTTTCTTGCTGTTTGCTTGGACAGGACTTCAGCTGAAGAATCAATCCAGAGAATGCAGGGTACTGTGATTGGTCAACAAGTTGTCCGGCTTTCTTGGGGAAGGAGTCCAACGGCAAAACAGGTTTTCTAGCTTGATGATTGTGTAATTATTATTTCTGATACATCAATTTATCTTTGGGGCAAGTTGAGCATGGATTTTTTTTTGTTGCTTTTACCGCTATACTTAACTTCACATGTACACACATTGTACACTGTAGGATGCTGTTGGAGTTTGGGGTCAGGCTGATCCAAGCCAATTGAGTGCTTATTATGCATACGGACAAGGCTATGATGCCTATGCATATGGTGCCACCCAAGATCCTTCAGCATATGCATACGGTGCATATGCTGGTTACGGACAGTACCCCCATCAGGTGACGATCAACTTAATGTTCTTTATTCTTCCATGCCTAATGGAGTAACGGTACATATGTGTGATTGTGGATTGGTGCCCTCTTGTGCTTATAATATATGGATTCTATTATATATTTCGATGCAAATTTCTTTGCTGGGCCGGGAAGAATATGCCTAGAAACTATAATAGTATTATGTGCGGAAGCTTCAGGAGTTTTTGGAATGATATACATGGAATACTAGGAACACATGGAATGGTATATTCTTTTTGTTGGTCAAGATTTTTAGGTGACATCAACATCTTAACTACGATTACTTCACTCACGAAGTATTAAAGTTGACGTGTAGTGAGAGTAGTTTTGTGTTTTCCTGAACTGTCTTCAAGCTTGACTGTTTAGATATAATTGTTCTAGACTATGCCACCCATATACTCACAGAGAGATCAATTGAAAACAAAAAACTGATTAGTGGAATGCTGTGTTATGTCTCTATGGGATTTCCATTTGGTGTTAGCATGATGGAATCAGTGTTTCTCGTCCTTTACAGACTGAAGGAGCTCCAGACATGACTGCCTTATCAGGAGTTGCTCAGCCTATGGAACACACAGAGGAACTTTACGATCCTTTGGGTACACCTGATGTTGACAAGTAATTTTCAAACTGCGATTTACTTGATATAATTTCATATTTGGATGCCCACTTTTTGTGATCCATTTTCATTGAATGTAACCCAGGTTAAATGCTGCCTACCTCGGTGTTCATGGAAGAGCTATCTTGGGAAGGCCTTTGTGGCAGACCACCTCTTCGCTTCCACAGCAAACCTAGAAGACGCAGTCCATTTATGTACTCATTATCATTACTCTCTCGGTAGCATGTTGCTGGGAGAAAATTATATGCTGCATTTTTTTTATGTTTTGCAGTGAGACTCAGTAAATGTTGCAGCCATCTTTAGGTACAAAATCCGAGCCCTCGGCTAGAAAATACATCATCCCCATTTAGACCCAACTTAAGGCAGGGGATTGCGTTTGTTAGTTTTAGTTTTAGTTTTAGTTTGTGTGAGATGAAAAGTTGCTCCTTGAAATATGCAACACATTATGATTTTTTTAAAAGTTTGAAATATCACAATGTCCTGACGTCCAAACAGTAGTAGTAAATTGTTAGTATACAATCTTTGAACAATTCAAAACAAATGTTACTACAAAGACCTCCTCTCACTTTCTGTGGAAAAGGCTTATCTTTTCTGTTACATAATTGGCGAGTGCTTCTAAGAATTTGAGATCATATCAATGATATGCTATGCTATGCTATTATAATTGATTCGAAAGAGAAGGGGATTAATTAGTTTTCTTTTTATCTACCAATTATAATGTAGTAGAATATTCATATGAGATGAAATTTACTATCAAAGATTGATAATAAATATGATTGAGTATTTTTATCATTTCGATAACTCAAACTCCAACTCCAACTCCGATCTATTAATTTAAGGGATCTATTTTATACTCCACTACTTAACTTTGTTTCGTGCATCTCCAAACTGATGTTGTTAACTGTGATAAGCATTCAATATCTTATCTTCATGCAATTAAAGTAAGTTAGGGTAGTTGACAGTTCAATTCAATTTTGAATTGATTAGCTGTTTTATAGTTGCATTGTTTTTAACATATATATAATTCTTTGGTTGGTCGTCGAGAGATACATTTACCAACCTATTTCTTAAATGCGTATGGCTTATCTTTGGGAATTAACCTTCCTTCATTTACCAACATTTATTTTTATGGGTGTCGCTCTCTCGTTTTCTAATATATTTTGTCTTATTCATTTTCCCTTTCCTTTTTCTTTTTTTGTGACCATGGTTTTTTTGTTTCCTACTGATCAAACTAATTTTGATATTACTCAATGTGTGACTATTTTTGTCAAAAATGTTGTTGAAAGAAAGTATAATTAATCCTACTTTGATATTGTGGATTCAATGATATGATCACAATTTGCCGATTCAGTCTCACTTTCGTCCTCATCGTTGGCTTGATTGCCCAACGCAGCCTCAATTGGATCTACCGCCATTTGACTTCTTATGCAATTGTGTAATAGGAAGCATGCGATAATCAGGCCGGTTTGAACCTCTATCGGGTAGAAACTTGCAGATCGGAGCATACCTCATTGCATCTTCAGCACGGCAAACGATCGTTCGATGACATTTCTAGCCTTCGTGTGTCTCAAGTTGAACAACTCTTCCGGCGTTTGAGGTGCTTGCCTACCAGGGCCCCATTCTTTCAAATGATAACGTACTCCTTTATATGGCGTCATAAAGCCTTCAGCATTTGCATACGCATTGTCGAAGAGGTAGTAACAACATGACATGAACATATTTAAAGCAATTGAATAACTACATTGGCATGGTATGAAAAAATGGATGGTTAAGGCATCACAGAACAAGCAACTGATATGGTATTAAACAACTTATTACCTTTAGGCACTTTGAGTCCGAGAGGTCTACTTGCTGCATCGCGTAAAATCCTTGAATCGCTGGCAGACCCCTCCCATCCGGGTAGGATGTAAGTGAAGCGAAGGTGTGGGTCACATACGACTAGGGTGTTTGTCGTGATTTGACCTTTCCTGTTTCGATAACGCGGGGCATCAACAATAGGAACTCGTACATTGATAATGCTCCAAGACACCCCTGCATTGTTATTACAAAATCAGAAATACTCATATATATTACTACTGCAAGTCTTAAGATGCTCAACAAAATGGATTGAATGTGCAAACCTTAAACCAATTCCAACGCCGGTCAGAGCAATCATCGTCTATAGAGGTGGGCTTTACCAAAAACAGAGTGTGAAGCGTGAGCACCCCACGGAGCACAATGTGTATGTACTTAGACACGGTTTGGGATGATCGCATGAAATTGAACCCAACTATATGAGCTTTCTTGTGGGTTGATAAAAACACATAAGAACATAGCAACTTGTTTTTCTACACTGACGAACTTCTGGTCTATCAATCCTACACGATCACGGAGAAGACGACGTAGCCGCCCAAATGTGTTTCTGTCCATTCTTAAATTATCCACACATGCCCGATCCGTGACAAGGACAAGTCTATCTAAATGCTTTACGTGATCAGGAATTGAGTCAAGCACAGGAGAAAGTCCAACTCTATCCGATCGTTTGCGCTTGCGAGTTTCTGGGCTAATGAGGGTGATTATGAAAGATATGAGCAACAAATTAATTTGATGATTCCGCGGTATCTCCTCTAGTAAAATCAACACGGTTGTCAGTTCATTATGCCTGCGTTCACCCTGATCAAGCAACACAGAGATTTGCAGCTCAATGAAAGGTGTTTAAATTCACAACAGCCCATTGAACATAAGAAAAATCAATGATCAAGCAACACAGAGATTTGCAGCTCAATGAAAGGTGTTTAAATTCACAACAGCCCATTGAACATAAGAAAAATCAATAAACACAGTCACTTCTAAACAAAAAGGACCAAATTTACCAACTTCACAATGTCCCATATTATACTCCAATCAATCACAAACACAATAGGCTATGAACAAAGAATTATCACTAAACACACAAGGTAGATAGGAGGCATTATCAAGGCCCATCATACCAATCAAACGCACCCTTATGGCATGGTACTTGTGACACTTTTGTGGTGTAACATTTTAGATAGAAAAAATGTATCATTTGTATAATAAAGGTGGAGTAGTATATATAGTAGTAATATTTTCAAAAGAAAATTTAGTCTTTTATTTTCCTTCAATGATGTTATGCATAAAAAGTGTTTTTATATTTCGAGTTTATTACAATTTAGAATCCGAGGATTTTAATAAATTGTTTGCATTAATTTATAATATGGTTGATATTTTAACTTTCGTTCGATGTACTTGAGCTATGGAAATGTGAGCATAGTAGTACTACAGAAGCAACTTGGAACATAAAAAAAATGAAATTATCGTATAGATAAAAAAAATAAACACACTTTCTAAAACCACTACAGAAGAAAAGCAAAAAAAAAAAATGATAGCACACTAACTAGTAGTATGAGCTTGTCAAATAACATCACGACCCAAAACATGCATGTGTTTAATTAGTTACGTGGGGAGTCATCTAACTAATAAAATTATAGTAGTATTTATTTAGGGTTTAGGGCCTACTCTTCTCCATCTTCTTCCTCTCTTGGTTGCCCGATAACGTCATTTCTGTCACCTTCTTGATCTGAATTTGCCATTTTCATATAACAACAGTCAATTCTCCAACTTTAGGTGCTGCATTTCATTTGGACTCATAATCAATTTTACCTTCTTCCCAGAAACTAGCTTCTTCAGTTCCACACCACAAACCACTGAGTACTCTTTATCCTCTCCAGCCTTGGGACATGTCAAAAACACATCATTATTTCTACTAGTTAGTTTAATCATAAGCCAATGATAGTTATTAGTTCAAAATCGAAAGAAGAGGACCTCATATAAGTGAGCCAGTCGAAGGACCACTTTTCCACTTTGAAGCAGCTCCTGCAGCAAAGAGTGACATAGTTGAGCTACAACTAAAACTCTCTCAATGTCTTAAAAACACATGAGCTTGATTTTTTAGAAACAAACCTGCGGAGTTATTACTGCAATATTGTTTGGCAAACTATACGATTCATCCATAGCTGAGAATGTAGTTGTACGGGAACTCTTCCAGACTTCCAGTTCCAGTTAAAACCCTCCTCCTGCGTAAACCAAATTAACTCCCAACTTTCACAAACATAGTCTCACCTCTCCAGAAAACCAAAGAGAGACATAGTTGGTCACGGCGGATTCTTTGCCCGGCCACCACTCCGTGGGTCACCACTCCAAGCGGTCCCAAACGCACTCGTTGGTCACGGCGAGTTCGTTGCCCGGCCACCACGAGAACTCATCCCAAAAGACTAGCCTGTTAGGAGAGACATTAGTTATTCTCATAATTAGGAATTGAGTCCGTAACATGCTCCCTGAGGCCAAAACGAAATGGAGTTAAATAGGGTTGCTGTGAAATTGCAACACTAATAGTAATACCCGAATGGAATTGTTGGCGCCGGCGTAGTACTGATCGACGGTCTTGAGCCATCCGACGTCGTCGTGGGAGTGCAGCACCAAGTGGACGTTGATCTTGGCGGGCACGATGCCGGCGGAGGTGTTGTAAGCTACGTAAGCGGAGTTTACCGGGGCCGGGAGGGCGATAATTGCGAAGCAGAAGAGGCTGAGGAGGAGCTCCATGGAGAGCGGCGGAGTGTTCAATTGAAGATGGTAAACATAAATAGACAAGGATTTCTTCACGTAATCGCAAAGAAACAATCGATTGCTGTTGCTGGGTTGGGTTGTGTTCCCTACTACTGCTGATTTTCTCTACTGTCTCTCTCTATCTGGGTAGACCGAGATGATGGACTATCCTATTATACACTCAGCTAGCTTCATATAGTACTAATATTTTTTAGATTACATACTTATCCACCTAAAACTCTATTATTGTTTTTTTAATATACAAGTCTTTGGCTGCCCCGCAATCTTATCCATTATATTTTAAGATAAATTATGTATAATTGCAGTCGGTATAGACTAAACTAATTTAATCAAATCTTACAAAATAACTATAGAATAAAAAATGGTCTCTTGATAACTAAAGAGAGTTATGCACGATGACTGATTTTATAAGACTGGTGGCGACGATGAGGGAGTGCCGCATTTTCTCGTCGTCGCCACCAGTCTCTCAAACTCGGCCATGCCTGCATAACCATTCTCTCTTCGTCGCTACCAGTCTCTTAAACTCAGACATGCATGCATAACTCTTTAGTTATCAATATGCCGCTCTTATTCTCTCATGAGTTGGTCGACTTTCTCCCACCTCCCACCTTCTCATGAACATTATCGCTCTTAAAAAAATAAGTTTACTATTCAGACCGCTCCATTACAACCGGCTTCCTGTTTTTCCTCATGCCGAGTCGATGAGTGAGTCAGAAACAACACCTTCGACCACTTGATCAAAAGTTTTCTCTTTATATGGTCGGAGTACTCTTTGGTGGTGTTCGGTTTCCAAGATAAAATAATACCAAGATATAATTTAGGATTGAGTTGTGAAATTATTTTAGTCTTAGAGGGGTAACTATGACTAATTATCCCATGATTATCCATCTAGGATTGAATTGTGGGGTTGAATCTCATGAACCAAACGGACTACAAATTTAATACCAGATACAATCTTGCAAACCGAACACCCCCTTTAAATATGGGGTCTCGTTCTATGATCAAGCATTCGTGTGCATAACATGTGGCTTTTCACAATCTTAAAGTTGAGAAGTGAGCCATGATTCAGGGTCAAGGGTGGCAAGTAGTTGTGGTAGTGGTAGATTTTGTTAAAGGTTTTTGCAATCTTTTAGGCGAGGAGCTCATGGATTTTTCCTTATTTTAAATTGGGGATTCAGTCTATGCGCTTTAGAGAACTCACAATAGGGGCATCGATCGGCGCCCCTATGGGCACCTATTGGGTGGGGGAGGCGGTTGGCAGCCGATCTCATTTTTTTCCCACATCTATACGTGCACATCATTGCAATTCATTTCATTCACACCTTTCATTCTCTCAACTATGAATTTTCTCTCTCTAGTTATATAATGAATCTCAATAGCGATTCCTCGAACATTGGTGAGTCACAATATCCCAGCGGCGGGTCCCAATCAGAGGCGGAAGCACGCCCCAGGTTGGATTCGGAGGGGAAGACGGGGCCCAGTTCGGAGGCAGAGGCGGCAACGAGTTCCCCGGAGGCGACGTGGGCAGTGGGTACCCTCCATTACCCAGCGGCTATATTCTGTTCCCTTTGTTGTACCCTCCGTTCCAAGGCGGATACGCCAGTGCCGGTAGATCGCTGAACCCCCAATCGCCGTTTGGGGACAATGTATACTGGCCTAACATAGACGGGTTGGCCGATCGAATTGATGATTCCATCCCAATGACCAATGAGTTTTTCAGAAACAAAGAGTTCTCGCTGTCGGAGTTAGATGTTGCTCTGTACAGGGTGGAGAATCCTCGGCCGACAGGGAGGGGTCCCGGCATGAAAGGGGGAAGGGAATTGCCGCCGAGTCGTCACAGCCTGTGGGTCGGTCCTATAGTCCGGCTGAGTCGATTGCTATTGCGAGGTGTTGGGTCAACGTGTTGGAAGACCCAATTATGTCGAATGCTTAGACACAAATAGGGTTATGGAGGCGTATCACAGAGGGATACGAAAGAGTGAAGCCGACAAGTGCTAAGTACCACACCGGGGACCAGGTTCGCAAATATTTTGTTTGGATGAAGACCGACATCTCCAAATTCAACAGCATCTACAAGAACAACATCCGGACGATGACCAACGACAAGAGTATGAGTTGAGATGGGTTGAAGATGGGTTGTGAGATAGGGTTTAGGCTGTGAGATAGGGTGATGACATGGCATGAGGAAATTGGAGATGTGCTGTGAGATGGGCAGTTCCTATTGTGAATACTCTAAGATCTTGAGAGATTAAGTAGAGACGAGATGTTGATTGCCGACTATGGTTGCTCACTGAAAATAATGGAGCGTCTATACATTTGAGTGTATGAGATGTTGCATGAAGGGAATATGGTGCCGTTTAAATATATTACATTTGGTCACAAAAAATAAATTAGTTTACCATTTCCGATCGTCCACCAAAACTAGACAAATTCTAAAAATGTAAAGGTTTAAAGACTCCTAGTACTATAAATAATGTAGACCTTTCAATTCATTAACACTACTTCCTCCATAGCTTCTCCTAAATTTCCCTCTGTTATCAATTACACATTAAAATTTGCGTCATCTATAACTTTGCCTTTTTTGGACGAAGGTGAATGCGCATCTTTTTTAAAATTAATTTCTAAAACGATATCATTTAAGGTCTTCAGAAAACGACGATGTTTTAATTACAGGACGTGTAAGTCAACTGTTACATTGATTTTAATTTGCCCAAAATAGAGTTTGAATCAAATCATCTTGAAAAAGTCGCATATAGACCAAAGTTCGTGATTTTACATAATCTATTCAACCTTTCATTTGTTTTATAGCACAAAATTAAAATTAAAATTAAAATTAAAATTAAAATTAAAAGTGAAAGTAAATAGGAGCAGTAGTAGAAAAGAGAAAATGTGGCTCTATGTAGTCGATATTTATCTATTCACAGCGCCTGTAGATACAAAAAAGAGTTTGTGAATCTTTCTACAGACATATACTACTCCATATATGTATCGTACGTGCGTGTATCTATGGGAATTGCAGTTCCAATCCAAATGACCAAAATCCAATGGTGTGTGGTGGATGAATAAATACTGTAGAAAAGAGGATTGAATCCCTAAATTAAAAAAAAAATTGGGACTTTGGGAGTTGGGACAAGTTGCTGATAGCATAGCAATAAGGGGGAGAGAGAGGTATTTCCTGTTGCTCCATGGTTTTTATGGTGTGCAAGTATTAGTTGTGTGTGTGAGTACTACTCCATCCCTTCTTCCCACTGCCTTAATTGATTCTAATTTATCTGCATACAATACGATATCTCTACCTTTCTTCTCTTCTTTTCGCTCCAACAATTTGTTTTTGCCCATTGATTTACGCCTACGCCACCAGGTACTTGCTGTTCATTTTAGGGCTTTTTTAGTTACCGTCTCTCTTCTCGATTTGTGGGCCGTATTTCTTCTTTGTATCCATATTAGTTTGTATTATTGACTCTATTGCTTGCTTGTTTAGAGGTATTAGCTTCGTTTCTTGTTGCTTCTTTGTTACACAACCCCTAGTGAGTGTGCTGCTTGTTATGCCTAATTCATCATTCATACCCTGCCTGTTGTACGTCTTTGCTTATTGTTTGGAAGATAAAATTATGTCCTCTTCTGTTGCGCCAAGTGCAGTGTACCTGGTTTTGGCTGTCATTATCACTTGATTCTCAACTGTATATGTAGGGTCTTTAGGAAATCATAACAGTAATCAAGACACTCTTGGGACGGTGTAGCACACACACAATAATAAGGCTTATTCAGGATTTGGATCTTCATCGCCTAAGAATTGGAGATTTATTATAATGCATTCTTTAAAATGTGGATTTTATTTTTTTCCAGGTGCTGTTTGGTATTTTAATGTAGAACGGGGCCATTTTCTACTTGAGTTAAGATATCAAATGCTCACTTTGGGAATTCTCTGACGAGCTTTTGAGTTGGGCAAATGGCAGCTGATCAGCGGAAAAAGAAGTGAGTAAATGCTGCCAGTTTGTCTGGATGCACTTCTCGTGAAAAATATAGGGTGAACAGGAAAAAACTGCATGCACATGATTTGAACATGAGGCCCAAGATCTCTCTTGAGTGGGATAGCAGGCAAAAAAGTGTAGTATCCAGGAAGGAGCAGATTGGTTTCTCAAAAAGGCACTTGATTCCATTTATTGAACCTGGTCCTCGAGGCCACAACGTTTTGGCTGATGTCGTCCCAATTCCTTCGGAGATCTTTGATTTAGATAACCTCTCTGAGGTTCTCTCTTATGAGGTAACATTTAATTATGATTACTGGGAAGTTCCATCTTCTAAATGCAATTTCTTTTCTGATACTTATCCATCTTTTGGAACTTACTGTAGGTATGGCAGAGCCATTTATCTGACAATGAGAGAAGCTTTCTTTTACAATTCCTACCTAAAGAAGTCGAGCCAGATGTTATCGTTCAAGAATTGCTTTCTGGAGACAACTTCCATTTTGGAAATCCTTGTATGAAATGGCAAGTGTCGCTTTTGTCCTTTTGGGCAATTTTTTAGAATTAGTTGCATATTGCTTCAAAACCTGTATGTTATTGTTTTATTTTTTTTTGTGAGCCTAAGGGATAGCTCCCAATTTACCATCACTTGCCACTCGGTGATTTAATTATCCTGTCTTCCTGCATTCTTCTTCCTTTGCAATTTGGATTTGCTAGTTCATGCTGACTCTTCTTCAGGACTTGTTGAACTGTCTTCTCTTCTTTGTAAACCAAACAGGTGGTGTTCCATTAATAGACACATCATCTGTTTGAATACTCTAGTCTTCTGGAAAGACCTTAAAGTCTTTCTGATGTTTTAAGTTACTTTGTAAGCAGCTTATTCTGTGAGTTTTGTCCAATCTAAGTCCAAGTTAAAGAAATGTATCTAATATCAAGTCCAAGTTAAAGAAATGTATCTAATATCACATCATCATCTCTTTTCATTCATCTCAATCTTTAGCATTTGAATAACTCTTACGTTATTTCTTTTCTCTCCATGGTCTTTTCTCACTTATACAAGGAGGTATAAGGTATGGTATGTCGTGCGGAAGTGTTCCTCTTATAAATTTGTGATTGTTAAGCCTTTGTATTTATCACAGGCATGCCTTTACTTGTCATTTGTCATTTTTCTTTTGTTTTTTTTCTCTTTCTCTCTCTGGATTAGACTGTCTTTCTTATTCTATTTAGGCTAGAAGTGAGTAAGTTTTAATAGAAGTCAAAATGCAGTGTTCACTGGAATAAGTGATGTATATCTGTACTGGTACTTCTGGAAACCCTTGATGTTCTTTTGCATTCTCTGCTACCTTTCCTTTTCTTTTCAAGCATACTCTACTCTGGGTTTCTTATGTGGGAAACTAAATGTTATTGACATGCTCTTTAGTTTGATTGGTTCAATTTTGCACTTTGTTGCTGTAGGAGTGCTTCTATCTGTCTCGGGGAGCTTCATCCAGATAATGTTCTTAATGAGGAGCAGTCTCTCAAAGTTGCCAAGACGACATACTATTCCTTTTTAGAGAACTATCATACTGAGTATGTAGTCCTTGTTATTTTTTATGATTATTTTCCACCACGTATTACTTTTTTTAGGTCAATTATATCTCTCCCTTTACCTTTTCTTGGTCTGAGTTTTTTTGTGACCGTGTTATTGTGCTTCTTTTGCCAGTATGATTGAAAACTTACAAATGTGGAAGGATAAGTGGTCAAGTTTGAAGAATCCTGACATGGATATTATGCAGAACACATGGAGGTTATTATTTTTTCATCTAATAGTATGAGTTCACACATTTTTCTTAAGTGGATTTGTATATTCTTAAAGCTTTCTGTGGGTTCTTGGAAATGCATAAGATGATAGTATATCTTTGTCAGAGACCTTGCTAGCTGAACGGTTAACATATGTGACTCATTATCAGGTTATCTTGTGCATATATTGTAGGAATGACACATGCATCACAGATTATGTTCTCAGTCTGGCAACTTTCAACAACATTACTCCCTTTACAGCAGATTTGTTCTTAAATTTCCTGAAC
Organism: Salvia splendens; assembly: GCF_004379255.2. Classification (NCBI taxonomy): domain Eukaryota; kingdom Viridiplantae; phylum Streptophyta; class Magnoliopsida; order Lamiales; family Lamiaceae; genus Salvia; species Salvia splendens. The sequence goes on along the minus strand of NC_056033.1, from coordinate 43,340,474 downwards.
TAGTTGTCTTGTTCATGTCTACAATTGGCATGATAGCGAGTTTTGTATCTCTTGCATTCCTCTCTCACGCAAACCAATAATATTTAGGGAATTTCATGTTGTGTTATGTAACAGCTCTAGGAAGCATGTTGAGAAAACTATGCCCACATCAGATGCTAGATTCTATGGTATTGAGGAGAACCATGCTGCTACGCCTGACTCTTGCTCCTGGCCAAATTCTGAGATGGCTTATAGTAGTGAAAACCAGAACCAGGGAACAGTGCAAAGAGAATCTTATAGGAGGTAATGCCTATTTTCTCAATGCAATGCGATATCTTTCTTCATTAGAGTTTATCTGTTAGTTTGAGGCATTGAATTTGTGCTCTTTCCCCCAAAGTCCACGTCAAAAACCTAATAATTTTGTCTTGTTTGCTGGAATGTGAAGAAGAGACTTCTTGAAAAAGATATCTGATAGTTCCTCCAGTGGGCTAAAAGTGATGGGTGTGGCACATAGGAAAGGAGAGAAGATACACCGATGGAATATCCAGCAAAATGATGGAGCCAAATACATGTCCTACATCAAGGTTGTGTGGCATCTCATACAGCTATTGTTACTTAGTTACTTCTTTGGCTGTTTGGGTCTATGTCGCTTATAACTATTTTATACTGATTCTATGGAGGGCTAATGTTTTTTTACCTCTTATCATAGTCAGCTATTTTTATAGGCAATCTTTTTTCCCCCAAACCTTTCCTCATGTCTTGATCACAGTATATGATTTCTATGCAGTCCTGTGCCATTATATTTCCTATGATAATTATTTAATTGTTGATTTTGACTGCCTGTGGTTTTATAGGTCAGCAAGGAACAGCATGAACTTGTTAAAAGTAGCATCAAGTATGCTGGCAATAGCATTCAGCCAATAGCTTTAAATAATGTTTTAGGTAGCTTCGATGCTCTAAATGTGCAACCATTTGCAAGATTTGAGGAAGAAGAGCATAAGAAGCTGAATGAATATTGGTTAGTTCATTCATTTACTTTATTTTAAAGTTGAAACAGAGTAGTTGTGTGAGATCCTGGGCACACATTAAAAAGTGAACATCTCAGGGTGAAATTGGTGACTAGAGACATCCCATTAGGCTTTGCTAGCTGGAGAAAAAGACAATTGCAGAGACGAGCACTAACACAGGCCCTGGGTGAAGAAATAGGGCAAAAAGTGGAACTTCAAGAGGTTTGATGCCTTTTGCTATGGTTCTACTGCATTGTAGTTTTATTTGAATTTTGACTGGAAAATATCCAATTTTTGCAATCGTGTAATTATCACTTTTCTCCAGAATAATCTGGATTATGAGAAAAATGTCTCTAGCAATGGTGTGATGGAGCTCTCGGGTGGCGAAGGAGAACCACCTTGCGACACAGTTGAGGTTTATGAGCTGTCCTCCTTTATAACTATTTTTATCTAGATAGTGTGATTTTGGAGTTCCTTACCATTTTGATGATTCTCTCTATGTTTGTCCCTTCTATTATTCATGAAATGAGATACTGGCATAAAATCACTTTGGGGGCATTTGGTACAATGGAATTCAGAGCTTGGATTTAGAATTGGAGCCTACAATTCCAAGTCCACGTTTGATACGTTTGGATTTGGAGTTGAATTCCATTTCCAAATCCTCTCAGTTCTATAATTTTGAAAGGTACCCAATTATACAACTATTTGGAAACCAAATATTAACCCTTTCAAACACTGCACACACAGACACACAAAACTCACAACATTGCACACACAACGCACACTGCACATGCACTCGCACACACGACTCAAAATATATAGAAAAATAATGTAGAGTTACATAATGTACATAAATCAAAAAAATAAAAACTCTATTAAGTTAAAAGTCAATGTCAATTTTTGGTTAGTTTTTTCTTAACGAACAAATAATTTGGAATTATACCATTTTATGAGTTAATTTTATGATATAAGGATTTGAAATTTTTAATTAGAATGTTACAACTTCAAATTCAATTCCATAAAATTACAATTGCAACACAATTCCGATTCTGTTATATCAAACACACCCTTTCTTAATTCTATATTGGTTGTTAGGAGGTGGAAAAAGAGCAAAGTGATGACTCACTCCTGGACCAGAATGATAGTGCAGAGTCGATTAATGAAATGGCAACAGATATAGAGGTTGATCTTGCTGCTGCTTTCTATTTTTTATTGTTAATATTTGGTTCTGGTCCTTCTGGATCAGCTTGTTTTAACTCTATATATGATTCTGAAGTTATATTTGCTAATTTCGGGTCATTTTTCATTTGGTTTCCAGGACAAAAATGAAACTAGAAATGACTGCATATTTGAGAAGCATACAAGTAATAGTACAGAAATGGACGAGGATGATGATGAACCCAACCATGTTATAGTTCAGGATCATTGTGATTCACTTAATAATAGCCCTAGGAGCACGATGATAACTTCATCCAGCCCTGGTTTTCTTCAGGATCAACATCAGCATCAGCAGCAAATCAGTTCACTTGATAGTAACCCACATGCCAATTCCATGGAGATGGAATCTCATGGTGATAGCGGGAGTGCAAAACATGAAGATCCTCAGATTGTTTCTGGTTACTCAGGAAATATGAATCATGCGGAGGTTCCACTTAGCCAAGGGGCATCTCTTGCAGCTTCTAATGATATTTGGCCAGTTAGTGATAATCATGGCTCTTACTACCAATCTACTGCATCAAATTCTGGATATGCATCCACTCATGTGTTGTCGGTTGGGCATCCACAACTTATGCAGCATGGGCAATCAGTGCAAATGCTCAATCTGCAAACAAACCGGTCGGACAAAGATGCTAGGAAGGACTTGTTGCATAGGCCAACTGACGATATGTCTTTCTTCAGTCCATATGCTAACCAAGACCGAAGTGAATTGCTTCATTCTCTGTTGAAGGGGCAGAGTACTTTGCCATACCGTCAAGTGCAGAAACATTCTGGACTAGATTTTCACTCTGGAAGCGATCTACTGATGGAGACGCCTCATTTTTCCGGACATTTTAGGGAGCATGTTCATCCACCACCGATTCCTCCAATGGATATGAGGCAAAAGAGACTGAATGATCCGTACGTGCATCCGAATATTCAGGAGAGTGTCTATTCTGGAAGTCGGTTCACTAGTGTTCCTAGGCAGGAAGATTTGGCCGTAAATGTTCATGATTGGGCAAATGTCAGTAGCGTACGCATGCCAGTTGCTCATCATATGAACAGCGGAGAGTTGGGGCCGAGCTGGTATATAGGTGACAACGGAAACAGGGATGGATGGCATTCACTCGAGCCTGTTAATGGGTTCAACAGTGGAAGTAGCTCAGATCAAACGCTGTTCAGTGTCCTATCCGAATGCAATGAGCTACCACGAGCTAGTTACGATGCTGCAGCAGTGGTGTCCAGAGAACGATTGGTACAGCCGGGAAGCTACAGTGGGATGGGTGGCGGAGGAGGTATTCTCCCATCAAGCAGCAGCAGCAGCAGCAGCAATTTCTTGCCAGCGTCTGTGAATCCACTGAACTACTTGAGTGGTGGGCACGAGAGCTGGGGCAGTATTAGGATGAACAACCTCGAACGGATGGGATTGCCGACACAGCAGAATTCGGGAATAAAGGAGTCGATCGGGAAACCATTCCTGAAGTCGTGGAATCAATAGAGTGGGTTGTAACAATTTTTGGGGTGTAAATAGACAAAGCCAATGGATTGCCATGTATATTAAGTAGGGAGAGGGAGACATGAAAATTGATTTTGGTGGTATGTAATGTATCTGAATTTGTGGCTAATGTCGAGTGCTATTTTTGTAGTTGCACATTTTTTAATAAGATTAAAAACTGTGGGCCTGCCCCTTATTCATCGGAAGGGAAACTTATTAGTACAATTTTTATGTTGTTTTTATAGTTACAAACTGTCGGCAACAAAGAGATAAATAACTATGTCTCTCCTCGCTCCCATTATAACTGTTTAATAATTGTATGTAAAAAATAAAACAAAAAACTGGTTAAATTTTGGTTTTTTCGTATCTTTCGAAATTTGATTTGACAAACCATGAAATTTTGGTTTAATAATTATTTCCTAGTGTTTTTTCCAGGGGGTGATTCCGATGAAAAATGATACAAACGATATTGTTTAGACACTAAAAATAGAAGAAAAAGTAAATAAATTTGGTCAACGAGAATATTGTCAAGTAAAATAAAAAAACTTTTTATCCATTGCTTTGTCTTATTCCATTCTTGTTAGAAACACAATTAAAAACATATTCTTTTCTGCAATAAGTAGTACTCCATAAGCTAGCTTGATTGATTAATCAGTTGTTACAACTTAGTGTAACGTTCATATTTTGGGGCTCTTCTTCTCCCGCTTCCTTGACTGTCTCCGGCGATGGAGAAGATCACCTTGTCCGGCACCAACACCGAAGTAATCCGGCTGGAGCGCGAAGCTGTTATCCCAATCCTCAAGCCCAAGCTCATCGTCCACTTAGCCAATCTCATCGGTACCTTCCCCCTTTTTCTCTCTCAATCCTATTCCCCACTTTAATTGCATTTCCCCTTTTCCCAAACTCATTTCAAATTTTAACATATGCTAATCACTAATCAACCACCTTTGGAATTACCGAATAAAACAAACCTGCTCAGCTCCAGTTTATGGCACTTGGAATGTTTCCGTATGCCTTTTAACAGTGGTGGACATACATATAATTCACAGATGAAAATTATTGTTTCCAAATTCTGAACTCAAAACAATTTTTTCCCTGCCTTTTAACTGTTGGATGTTTCTCTGCAGAGCATAGCTCCGACCGCGCGGAGTTTCTGAAGCTCTGCAAGAGAGTGGAGTACACAATCCGAGCTTGGTACATGTTGCAATTTGAGGACCTCATGGTGATTTCCTTGTGCTCTATAGTCCCTCAGTTGTTGTTTTGTATAATCTAACACCTTACTGATTCAATACAAATATGGCTGCAGCAACTCTACTCCCTTTTCGATCCTGTCCATGGAACACAAAAGTTGGAGCAGCAGAACCTATCTTCCGATGAAGTCGACACTCTTGAACAGAATTTCCTGAAATACTTGTTTCAGGTAAGGTTATGCTCCTCATAGTTGTTATTGGACTTACCTCAATGCTGAATTTGTGAACTAGATTCACTTTATTCTTTACTTGTTAATGCCTTTCGCTTTTCATTTAAATCTTTTCTGCAGATTATGGAGAAAAGCAATTTTAAGATAGCCACTGATGAAGAGATTGAAGTTGCACATTCTGGGCAATATCTTCTTAACCTTCCGATCACAGTGGATGACTCTAAGGTGAAGTGTTGTGAAATGCATTGAATCATAATATAGCATGCTTTCCTATATCCGTTCATTTATTCAAAGAACTATTTTTGCTGAATGTAGCTTGACAACAAGGTTTTGAAGAGGTTCTTTGAATCACATCCTCACGAAAATCTCCCAGATTTTGCAGATAAGGTATCTGTCGCTTCTCTCTAAGCAATGATTTCATTGCATATTTCTTAACTTCTTGATATAAGAGGAAACATTCGCATTAATTTATCCATAGCTTGTTCTTCTTTCATGACTGAGTTGCTCAAACAATAATATGCATATGGACTCTTAACCTTCAATTTGGCTCTGGCTCTCTAAGAGACCAAGGAAAATATTGATATTGCCTGTGCACCTTTGCCCAACTAAATTTCAATTTACTAGAGTAACTGCAAAAATGCTCAGTTTTGTTTGGGATGAAAGCATATATGGATATCGTCTGTTAATATTTTGGAGACTTGGAGTAACTATAAAAAATGCTCAATTTTATTTAAGTCCTTAGGATGATGATATTTGTTACTTCATACGGAGAGTTTATAGGAAGTTGACCGAACTTATAAATTAGCTGAGACAGTTGAATTTTGTTAGTGATTGGATGTTGGTTACTAAGTTAAAAAAACATTACATTTCAATCCAGATCTACCCTTTTGTTTCATTTCCTAAGCTTGGATCCACTGTCAGCTTTTTAATAGAGTTGAGATGATACGAGTAAGAGAATTGGTACTCCTAAATGATTGGAAAATACTCGTGACCTCAGAGTTGAAAGCTCTGCTCACACAAAAGTTGCACTAGATCTTCTCAGACATTCAATTCCCTTGCCATGAAGAAATACTACGGATACCTTAATATAGCCCATGAACGCACTTACATGGCCCGAAATCCGTCCCTTAAAAATAGAAATTATTTCCATTTTGGGGCGTCCATTAAAAATAAAAACTTTCTAAACTTTATAAACTTTCTATTTTAGGACATGGACCCCACAATCCACTAACACTATTTCCACTACCTTTTCTCTTACTTCCACTATTTTTAAGGGACGGACCAAAATGGAAATAGTTTCTATTTTTTAAAGGACTGAGGGAGTACATAAGTTACATTAGTATTAGTTTTGTTTTTTTGGTGCATCATTATATGATATTGGATTCCATTATTCTACTGATGTTTCTTTGGTCCTCAGTATGTAATCTTCAGGCGTGGGATTGGCATTGACAAGACAACTGATTATTTTATCATGGAGAAAGTGGACGCAATAATTTCACGTATGTGGGCGTGGATAATGAGAAAAACCAGGTAAATGAAATTCAATATTGCAAATACTTTCTTGAGCCATGGTTTGAGATAAATAAGTTTCAATGTGAAATCTGATATACGCAGAGATCAGCTGCCATCTCCTGGCTTCCCTGTCCTCTTATTATGATCACAATGTTCATTTAGTCCCTCATTTCGAGCACACTCATTTAATTTTAATCACCGTCCTTTTCTGGTCTCAGATTAGAGAAGGTCTTTTCAAGGAGGACTAGTTCAAGGCAGAAGAAAGATCCTAAAAAAGACGACGAAATCATTTCTGAAACTGAAGATCATGAATTATACGTTGAACGCATTCGTCTCGAAAATATGGAACTCAGGTTTCTTAGTGATGTTTTAATTGGGCCATTTTTGTAGCTTGACTTGAATATTGCATACTTTAGAATTTAAGATTCTCACACGAAGTTTGGTGCTCCGACTTTTGTATGTTGTGAGAATTGTGAACCTATCCTGAGGCTAATCTAGCTGTGATGCTAAAAAAGCCAAGTCAGGCATATTTTATGCTTTTGAGATGCTGACTACCTTGCCAATGGCTTTTATGGTTTCTTGTTTCAGTTTCAAAAATTTGCTGAAAAAAAATACAATTCAAGAACCTACCTTCGATAGGATCATAGTTGTGTACAGGTATGCAACTGATATTTTATCTTGTTATTGAGTATTAAGTCACATGTCTGCCATATTGTTTCTCTGTTACTCTTGTATTTTTATACATTGCTCAATGCATAATCAGGTCCAACAACTTAAATTGTGGTTTCTTAGTACTCTTTGTTTCCTTGCTAATTGCCCTTCATTCTTTCTTTTTACTACTGAACTCTACTTTACTGATTCACTTATTCTAGTATACTATGATCAACTAAATTATTTTAACTTGAAAAAGTATTTGTGAATTGATGTTGCTAGTGGAAAAAATAGTAGATATATATTGACTGAGAAAACTTAAACCACAATTTCTTTGTGCCCTTTCCACCCTTGTGCTATTCTGTTTCATAGATTTTGGTTCTTGTTTTGATCAAATTCAAAAGGTTAACCGAAAACATTATGCAGGCGAGCGAGTTCAAAAACTAAAGCAGAACGGGGCATATACGTGAAACATTTCAA